>NC_081380.1:36677927-37022288 GCF_030684315.1 Stegostoma tigrinum
TTATTCAATGACATCTCCCCAGGAACGCAGAGTCTGGCTTTGTAAAAAACATACAGGAGAGAACACCGAGAACATGAGCAAGTTTTTTTTATTCATAATTAAGTTTTATGTTTCAGAGTAACATTTAACTCAAAAGTAATTGGATTTCTGTGCATGCATGTATTCTGTACTTGGAGGATGAAGAATGGCAGAAGTGGCGTCAACTATGGTTTGGGCAGGTACCAGACTACATTAACAGCCATTTACTGAGTGTCATTTATTCACAAAAGATGGGATCTACAAATTGCTCTGGTCATAATGATGCAAGCGCCTATTTTTTTGTGAGGAGATGAAGTTAAACTTTTCATGATATGCAAAAACATGTTCATACGTTTTTCTATTACAGGTATTGGTTCAGAGGTAAAAAATATTTTAAGAATCTGTTTGAGCATTCAAATTTTAACTCTCAGAAAATGAATAATAGTTGAGCCAATGCAAAGAAGGCTGGCAATATATGTAACTCATTGCAAGAGCTATTTATGGACGACAAAATATAACTTAGTTTGCTATTCAGATCACAGATATGCGAGTTTTGATGTTTAATTTTAAGACTGACATATCAAATATGTAACAGAGAAAAGAAGAATGAACAGAAGTGTTTGAGAGGGTTTTCCCACAGTATTCTTCGAAAAGTTCCAGCCAACTTCCTGTGACCATTTACAAATTGTTGCTCAGCACCAATTGGAACAAGGGGAATGGTCTCACTTGGAAAGAACACAAGGAAGGCTTGCAATGGGAAACATAGTTCCCTTTGTATAAGGTGTTGAGTTCTTCTGCAGGTTTGCGCCAAGGCAAATTATTCAAGCAAATAATCTTTGTGATATAGCGAAATAGAAAGTGAGTGATGTTATTATGGAGGTATGGAAGTGTTTGGTGGGAAGAAAGGAGAAAGAATAGCAATGAAAAAAGGCCACAATTTTTCAGTAGCCAGACATCTAATAATGTCTATCTTAAAGCTAGACATGTCCCTTCACTATTAGGTTGCTTTAAAAATAGATTTGCATCAGAATTTGAAGGTACAGGATGATAATACCAGGTCATTTGGGTACCAACCAAGCTGGGAACTGTGCCTCTCCTTAACCAATCATATTAAAAGATGAATACATGAACAGCTTAGAAACAAGGAGAAAGTGTAAATCAGAGCTGATAATTTCAATATCAAATTATGCACATAATGGGGAGAAATGGATTGAGAAGGAAAAGGAAAGGAAAATAGAGAAAAGGTTTAAAAAAATTTAAACTCCAACAATAATTAACATCCAAAAGGTAAGAAAAACCATATTGTACATTTTTGTTGCCAAGGAGGTTGGTTGGCTATATAATTAACAGATCATATCAAGAGAATCTAGACTCAAAATGGCAACACAACTTTGAGGCAGTTTTGTTCAAATCTCCTGCAAAGATATAGTATCTTTGTGCTTTTTGATAATTTTCAATTGTGAGGCATTAGATTTCTCAAAAAAAAATGTGCCTTTTGTCCAAAGCTGAAAATTGCTGTTCTGTTATCTTCTAGTTTGTAGTGATCAGTATTTTAGTTTGGTGTCAATGCTCTATTTTCCAAGTCAGAAAGCTATGGAGTCAAGCTTCATTATAACACATAATCAACCCAAAAAGATGACAGTTCTGAGAGAGAGTACTCCATTGTCAAAGATGAGGTCTATGAAGTTCAAATGGTAAATCAAGGACCATGTCTTCAGGTCATTTTAAAAGAATGGTTTTGCAAGATCTCATAGTTTTTTTAAATAAGAGCAAGAAAACATTCTGTTGTCCTGCCTTTCAGCTTGTCCTTTAATTAACACAATTCGAAACAGATTACTTGGTCTTTCAGCTCTTTGCTGTTTGAGGGATTTTATTGAGCCACACATAACAAGCAAACAACAGTGGTCGCAATATTCCTGCCAGCTGCAAACGTGATTACTCAGCAACCCAGGAGGTACCGCGCTGGCTGCTCACACATTGACCCCTTTAATATGCTGTGCATATGTGAAAATGCAATAAATGTTAAAACATTTGCAAACTGAATGAACAGTCCATGCCTAACAATAAATTTAGACAGGTCATTAACGATTACTCTTCAAAACGAATGCATTATCCTTTGTAGGAAAGTGTTATGGAGCAGACTAGACCCCCTCAAAATATATTAAGAAGATAGTCCAGACCCTAAATTTTCTTTATTTTAAAGGTAAGTAGAAGATACTACGTTCCAGATGCAATTCGATTGGTCAAACAACTCTATGTTAAGCAAAATACAATTTATTCATACACTCTAATTAAAATACAACAAAAGAAAACAATGAAGAATTGGCTTAGCTGTAAGTCTATTGGAAATGCTTAACTAAATAATAGTAACATTACTAGTTGACTGCTCCAATACAGTAATATCCCATAAACACACCCTTGGCAAAAGACAAATTCAGTAACAGATGCAATTCCAGCAGCCCAGGAGGAAAAACATCATGAGACCTCTTAGGGAGTGTAGCAGGGACTGCAGCAACAGACCCAGCAACAACTGTGACTGAAGAACCAAGAAACTAAAAATCCTGGTTCTGAGAGAGCCTGACCACACCCATTCAAGCTGCTTCTCTTGTTCCAACTTGGAAACAACCCAAGGCCTCACAAACTGCTTACATTATAAGTTTTCAGTAGATATCTATGCAGCTCTGTCTTAACATCTTCCTTCAAAAAATACTTTATAAAAAGCTAGAGTATTGTTACAAAAGGCTCTAAATATCAACAGAATTTCTTTCTTAACACTATGCAACAACATAGTTTTATACAAAAAGCTTTGTATGTACTTGGTGTGTTTTGTTAAAACCCTTAAGGATCATGTTAACAGAAGATTGTTTTTATGGGATTATACTATCAAATTCTCTATTTTTTTCCACTTAACATCACGTGACAACTCTTGATTAAACTCTCAAATTGAATAATACAAAATTAAAATTATTGGAACATGCATACTTGATGATTTA
This sequence comes from Stegostoma tigrinum, assembly GCF_030684315.1. NCBI lineage: Eukaryota > Metazoa > Chordata > Chondrichthyes > Orectolobiformes > Stegostomatidae > Stegostoma > Stegostoma tigrinum. The sequence goes on from NC_081380.1 coordinate 36,680,939, forward strand.
AAACCAAATCTTTGAAGTGCATTACTGCTTTACCCACCTGAGAAGCTTCTCAGTAGCGAATTACTTTTATATGACCATAAGGATAAATATATTTCAGGCACCAAAGGATCCCAAGACCAGAGTGCCCCAAAAATAGAAATGGCATTTTTTTTCCTTTATTCTTTCATAGATGTCAGTATTACTGGCAGAGCTAGCATGACTTACCCATGTCTAAAATTACCTTGAACTGAGGGGTGTGTTGGGCCATCTCACTAGGCAGTTAAGTGTCTCTCACAGCACTGTGAATCTAAAGTGAGACCAGGTAAGGATGGCACATAGTCTTTCCTAAAATGACAGTAAACAGACCAAGTGGAGTTTGTAAGATAATTGATGGTAGTTTTGTGGCACTTTACGGTGATTAGCTTTATTTTTCACTTTATAAAATTGAATCCTGTTGTGGGATTTGAACCCATATCCCCACAGAATTAGACTGGGCCTCTAGGTTACCAGTCTAGTGACATTTCAAATTTGCCAAAGTCTCTCCCTGTTTGACATTCGTCCCAAGTAATTCTCCTCTTAGAAAGAGGATGCTTAGTGATTCCTGCGGCTACAGGTATGAAAACAAAGCACCACTTTTTCAGCTTTGAACTCAATAATATCGCATGTTATTTAAGACAGTATAGATTTAAGTTGCTAGAGATCAAAGATTTCCATTTCTCCTCTCATAAACTACACTCCAATAAAATGTAAGCAAAAACTAAAACCCTGCCTGTATGGCTTAGCCTTTGGGATCTTAGTTGAAGTATAGATTTCAAAATCCCAATCCGGGCAACTCATATTCCGCTTGGGAACCCTGCAGCCCAATGGTATCAATGTGGACTTCACCAGCTTCAAAATCTCCCCTTCCCCCACCGCATCCCAAAACCAGCCCAGTTCGTCCCCTCCTCCCGCTGCACCACACAACCAGCCCAGCTCTTCCCCTCTACCCACTGCATCCCAAAACCAGTCCAACCTGTCTCTGCCTCCCTAACCTGTTCTTCCTCTCACCCATCCCTTCCTCCCACCCCAAGCCGCACCTCCGTCTCCTACCTACTAACCTCATCCCACCTCCTTGACCTGTCCGTCTTCCCTGGACTGACCTATCCCCTCCCTACCTCCCCACCTATACTCTCCTCTCCACCTATCTTCTTTTCTCTCCATCTTCGGTCCGCCTCCCCCTCTCTCCCTATTTATTCCAGAACCCTCACCCCATCCCCCTCTCTGATGATGGGTCTAGGCCCGAAACGTCAGCTTTTGTGCTCCTGAGATGCTGCTGGGCCTGCTGTGCTCATCCAGCCTCACATTTCATTATCTTGGATTCTCCAGCATCTGCAGTTCCCATTATCACTAATGGTCTGAGGACCTGGGTTCAAATCCCACCACGGCATATTTTGAAACTTGAATTCAATTTTTAAAAATCTGCAAGTAAGAATCCATGAGGAATATGAAACCTATTGGTGATTGTCAAGAGAAACCACCAGGCTCACTAATCTCCTTCAGGGAAGGAAATCTGCCATCTTCACCTGGTCTGGCCATATGTGACTCCAAGACTTGCAGCAAAGTGGTTGACTCTCAACTGGTCTCTCAAATGATCCAACAAGCTACTCAGTTCAAGAGCAGCTAAGAACAAGCAATAAGTGTTGGCCAGCCAGACAGTGACACCCATGTCTCATGCGTAAACTTTAAAAAGAATTTTTAAAAAACTGAAGGGGCAAACGTTAAGTGAAAGGAACAGGATAATGGAGCTAATTGGACGGCTATTTCAAAGAACTAGCACAAGCCCAATGTGCTTCTGTGCTACAGTACTCTATTCTGGTGTAACGTATTCATTGTAGTAGTCTATTATGTACAGGCTATCAATTATGATATTTTAGTGAATGGGATTGCAGGCTACTGATTGTACACTCATTTATTTGAGCAGGACAGAATCACAGGTATCCCGTAGATTACGTACATGGCTACTTTTCCTACATTCCACAAAAGGACTGTGCAATGTTTACTGAGGTTGACCAGATGTGGGACTGGTCGAGATAAAGGGGAAAAATTCAAGATAGGATCTGGGACTAATCTTGCAAGTACATGGATCCATGGGTGGCACATCAGCAGATAACAAGATCCGAGTGTAGCTTAACAGGCAGCCAAAATGGAAAGGGAGATTATAAATTGAAAATGGGGCCTATATTTGCAATGTTTCATACCAACATAGCTAATAATTAACATTGGACAGTTGTGGCAGTTTTAATCCATAATTAAACTCTAATTAAATTCATTCGACAAAGTTCATTTTAGATAACGTATCTTTGAATTTTTTTTGCTATTTAAATAATCACTCATATTTGCATAAGTCATTCTTTAGGTTCCGACTATTATTTGGCTTTTTCTAATATTGGTTGAAATTAACTAAACTGCAAACTTAAGCTGTCTGAATCGGAAGAAAGAAAAGCAGGTACTGGAAATCAGAAACGATTTGAAAAACTCAGGTCTGGTAGCATCTGTGGAGAGAAAGCAACGTTAACATTTTGCAAACAGTGACCCTTCTTCAGTATCTGTCTACACATTAACCATCAATATTGTGATTTTTTTTAAACCCGTTTGTATCTCAGGGATATGGGGGATGACTTGAGCTTGGGTTTCAATTCCTCATGCACTTATTACACTCCTGCATTCATTCCAATGGACTTTTTTAATGTTCTGGATCCCAAATGCCCTCTATCACCTGTAGTTATACTGTATTCATACTGGGGAATTCCCTACCATCCTAGATAGTAAGAACTGCAGGTGCTGGAGTCAGGGTTAACACAGTGTAGAGCTGGAGGAACACAGCAGGTCAGGTAGCAGAGGAGCAGGAAAGTTGATGTTTCAGACCTGACCTGAAATGTCAACATTTCTGCTCCTCTGATACACAGCAGGCCATGCAGTATCAGAGGAGCAGAAATGTTGACATTTCAGGTCAGGTCTGAAACATCAACTTTCCTGCTCCTCTGCTACCTGACCTGCTGTGTTCCTCCAGCTCCACACTGTTATCCCCTATCCACAATACTTGAAGACAACTGTGTTGGCCTGGCTGCTACAACAAAACATGTCATATTTCCCCCATCATTACACCCAGTATAGTTTTTATGGCATTACTGATAATAAAAATTTCTTAAACTTGTGGTAATTGCACCCTTCTGGTGTTGGTAGTAGTTTTGCAGTTTTCCCACCTGTATTAGAGAATCTTTATCTTTCAACCAGCTCTTTGCCTCAGTGATAAAAAAAAGCATGTTGCTAATTTAGCTGTAACTGGTACTATAAAATCAAGGCATTATGCAAAAATCACAATATAATGCAATGTTTTAAAAATGGAGACTGAATTACATCAATTTATTCAAGTGTAATTACCTCCAGCCACCTACTCCTGCAATCATCCACTTCACCTGAAGACTGGTTACTCATTATTCGAGTCTCTCACCTGCAATGTTAGCACTCAGTCACTTTGCACTCACATGGATGCACAGCGCATCTTTGCCTTGGTGCCTTAATCAGAATTTGCAGCTTGTGTCTTTTTTAAAATCTCTCTTCTCACCTTAGAAATGTGCCCTATGTCTTTAAATTCCCAATCTTAGAGAAAAGACAACTACCATCAACACTATTTATATCCCTCATTACTTTATAAACTTCTTTCAGATCACCTCTCATCCTTCTACCAGTGAAAGAAGTCCCAGACTATCCAGCCTAAGCAGCCTCTTTTTTATAACTCAAACTTTCCAACACGACAACATCCTGGTAAACCTCTTCTGAACCCTCTCCAACTTGATAATATACTTCTTACAACAGGGCAACCAGAAGTGGACACAGTATTGCAGAAGAGGCCTCAATGTCCTGTACAAACTCAACATAACATCCCAACCTCTATACTCAAAAGGATTGAGCAGTGAAGGCAAACATGCCAAACGCCATTTTAACAATCCTGTCACTATGTGATACAAACCGTAAAACGAGTTATGTACCTGCACCCATTGTTCTACAACACGAACCAAGGTCCTACCATCAATTGTTTAATCCTATCCTTGTTTATTGTAACAAGATGCAATACATGCCATTTATTCAGGCTGTTAATACGAATATTAATTCTTTCATAGGCATAGCTTACACAACAAGGTCCAACGCACCATTGGAATTACTCGATACTGGTCTGCCATCCAATATCACCACAAATTTACAAAATTTAGCTTCACACTCTGTACGGAGATGGGGGTTGGGGGTAGAAGGGGGAAATATGATTGAGATCATTCAAACAGTCTTTTCAGAATTTTCTCTATTAAAGGTGATTGATTTAATTTGGTTGATGCCATTTATAAAATTCTAAAATTGATTTAGACCTTTGATTATATCTTCAGTGTAAAATGCTTTTGTTTTTAAAAAGGAAATTGGAGAAAGTAAAGAAAAAGTGAAAAGAAAGTCAAGAAGTGAAGAACACAAGGGTTAGCAACTGTTTCCTGGTCCCAGAATCAGACAAGAAAAGAAACATTGGATTTAAGATAACAAGGTATAGAGATGAGATAATTCAGCAGGCCAGGCGGCATCAGGAGAGCAGGAAAGCTGACGTTTTGGGTCTGGACCCTTCTTCAGAAATGGGGGAGGGAAAGGGGGCTTTGGAATAAATAGAGGGGGATGGGGGGAGGCAATGATGGAAGGTGAATAAAAGGAGCAGATAGGTGGAGAGAAGACAGACAGGTCAAGGAGGCAGGGATGGAGCCAGTAAAGGTTGGAGTTGGGATGGGGGTTGGTCAACTGAGTCAAGGAGGTGGGGATGAGGCTGGTAGGTAGGTGGTGGGGGTGGGGGTTGGAGCGGATAGGTGAGAGAAAAGACAGACAGGTCAAGGAGGCAGGGCCGAGCTGGGCTGCTTTTGGGATGAGGTTGGGGGTGGAAAGATTTTGAAGTCCACATTGATACCATTGGGCTGCAGGTTCCCAAGCAAAATAGGAGGTGCTGTTTCTGCAGCCTTCAGGTGGCATTTTTGGGCACTGGAGGAGGCCCAGGATGGACATGTCATCCAACGGGTGGGAGGGGGAGTTGAAGTGGTTCGCGACTGGGAGATGCAGTTTGTTTGTTACAAACCAAGCATAGGTGTTCCACAAAACAGTCTCCAAACCTCCGCTTGGTTTCCTCAATGTATCCACTGTTCCCAATGTGGCCTCTACAATATACCACACTAGCATGTGCAACCTGGGATGGGGGTGAGGTGTAGGGGCAGGTGTAGCATTTCTTGTGGTTGCAGGGAAAAGTGCCAGGGGTGGTAGGGCTAGTAGGGAGTGTGGAGCGGATGAGGGGGGGCGTGGAGATAGCAGTCCCTCTGGAAGGCAGATAAGAGTGGGGAGGGGAAAAGGTCCTTGCTCATGGGGTCAGAATGCAGGTGGCGGAAGATGCTGCTTTGGATTTAAGTCACCTTATCTAGAAAAGGATATACAAAGATATACAAACAAATATTGGTAGTATACATATTGATCTGTGATGCCAACACAACTATAGTAGAAGCAGATAATCCAAGTATTGTGTAAAGTTGCAAAGGATTACAAATTTTGGAAATTATCCATGATGCAGCCTCATTCCACTAATTCCACACATTCCAGGTGTGGCCCAGAAATAACATTGACACAACAGCAATAGAAAACAGTTAACACTTCAAGGATGAGTTCAAATCTCACCACGGCAGCTGGTAGAATTTCAATTTAATTGATTAAATTTGGAATAAAATGCTAGCCTCATTAATGATCATGAAATGACCAGGCTGTTGTAAAAATCCATCCAGTTAGCTATTGATTTTTACCAGCCCAACCTAACGTGACTCCACATCCGCAGCAATGTGGTTAACTGTTAATCGCCCTCGGAGAAAGCCAGGCTGTTACAGACCAAAGTGCTGAGAGTTTACCCATGCTACATGGACTGCAGCAATTCAAAAAGGTGGCTTACCACCATCTCATCTTTTCAAAGGCAATTAGAAATGCCAACATCCAAAGAACAAATAATGAAACTTGAGAAATTAATGTACCAAAGCAGTTTCCCATCTGAAACCCCAATGAGTTGAAATCCACCCCTTATTATTTTGTCAATTTACAGGCCCTTGACATTAAATTCAAACAGACACGATGATTAATCAACAATAGAGTGATTCTGACACAAAGCTGCCTTCACTGAGGGAAGTTACTGGTATTCTTGACCTGTTGTTATTTTTTTGGCATGCAAAAGCTTCACACTGAGGAAGAACCTTTACAAAGCAGCACAGCATCAGATTCCAGTTTTTCTTCCGGCAGCTAGTACAACACAGAGTAATATTGTGCATTGATTTTATAAACATGAGCTGCCAACACTATTTACACTCAGGTACATGTCAAGAAACAACTCATGCTTAAAAAGTTCTTTTCTTTAAAAAAAGCATTTTATTAGTTAAATCCATTAAAACTAGATTCAAAATAAATTGCACAATTAAATATTTCACACAAAATCCATGATGTATATGTGATGTACATTCACTACTGCCATTTGAACTAGACTATTTAATCAACTTGGGGTGCTATGACATATCTCTGAAGCAGGTGGGATTTGAACCTTGGCCATTCAGCTCAGAGGTAGGGATACTGCCACTGCATTTCAAGCACCCCCACCATTCAAAGTAACCCAATATGAATGAGCACTTAAACATAAGTAAGGCCTTAGGTACAAACCTGAATTTCCATCAGGCAATTCCATGGTAATTGCATCAGCTTTGATGCACTGAATTTCATAGATGTAAGAATCATTACTGTTGCTTCCTGCTGGAATGTTGTAAGAAATTTGAGAATAGATCAAGGCAAAAAATGTCACCCATGTTCAGTTGCTAGCACTATCATCTCCGAATCCCAAGATTCCACATTCCAGTCTCACTCCAGGGCACAGCTTAAACAAGATGAACATTCCAGGGCAGTGCTGAGGGAGTACTTCACTTTAGGAGGTAGACACGATGCTACAGGTAGGCCCCTTCTGCTGGCTTGTGTGGATGTGAAAGACTCTGTGGCATTACTTTGAAGAACAACCAGTGACATTCTCCTCAATGTCCCAGGCCATTCCTCTCCACTGCTAATCCAACACAGTTCTGGATAAACATAAATTTCCTTGAAATATACATTGGGAAGACTGAATAAATTGTTTCAATCCCCACTCTATCTCAATACCCAGCCTGCTGGCTTCATCCACCTCTCTGGCAATTAGCTTAAGATAAAGCCAGTCTATCATGTCATTTTGACCCTGTAAAGAGTTTGAATCCATTTTGCAGCATTAGCCATTTCCAGCTCTATCATTCCCTGACATTACCCTGTCTCAACTCAGCTGCTGCTAAAACCTTCTGTCATACCTCATTTACCAATCAAGAAGTTGAACACAATTCAGGGCAGAGCAATCCATTTGAACACTTCATTCACTATTTTAGCCACTTCCCTTGCCAAGGGTGTACTATTTATAAGCTGTACTGCAGTAATTCACTAAACCCCTCAAATAATACTTGCTAAACCCATGGTCTCTACCATTTAGAATGACAAGAGGAGCAGATACAGAGGTACAGCACCACCTGCATGTCCCCTTCCAACCCACATACCACCCTGAACTGAATCATCTCTTCACTGTGGCTGGTCAAAAACCAGGATCTCCCATCTAACAGTGGGTGTAACTATACCACGTTGACCGCAGAAGTTCAGAAAGGTAGTTGATCGCCTTATCAAGGGCAATTTGGGATGGGAAAATGCTGTCCTTGCTAAGGAACTTCACACTCCATGACAGAATATTTTAAAAGTGCTCCAAGCCTTGATCATTCCCAAATCCTCCTGGCTAGCCTCCCACATTATACCTTCTTTAAACTGGAGGCATTCCAAAACTGCTGCCCATGCCCTATCTCCCACCAATCCATTCCTCATTCATTTCAATGCTCACTGATCTTTATAGGCTGCTGGTCAAGCAATGTTTTGATTTTAAAATTCCCATTCTTGTATTGGAACAACATCCTGGCCTTGTCCCTCCCAATATCTGTAATCTCTTTTAGCCCCTCAAGCCTTTGAGACACCAGCACTCCTTCAATTCTGGCATCTTCATTTCTGATTTTAATTGTTCCAATTTTGGTGCCTGGGTCATCAGTTGCATAGGCACTGAGCTCTGATATCTTCCCTACACCTCTCTGCCTCTACGCCTTGCATTTCTGCTTTTGGTCATCTGATTTAATATTACCTTACATGGTTCAGTTTCATATTTTATTTTATAATACTTTAGTATGGTGCCTTGGAGCACTTTAATATGCTATACAAGCTCTTGTTATTTTGTTAGCAGAGAAGAAAATAAATAGTGAATAAAAATATTTTGGAATAATTCAGACATAAATAGATTATCCCACTGTGCCATTTGCAAATCATAGTCCGGTCAAAACTACCTGAGGTCATCGATAACAACTTGTATTTATGTAGTTTTAATGCCCTGTTAATGATACTTTCAATGTTTTGAAACATTCCAAAGTGCTTCACAGGAGTAGAGTCTGACACAGTTTTACAACAAATGATGAGAACAGATGACCAAATACTTAGTCAAAGAGATGAAAATTGTTGTAGGTGATATAAACAGCTGGTTAAAAATGGAACAAATGTAGTCCCATCAAAGTAGAACACTGGAGAGGTCAATGAGGAGGATGGTGTGGTGAACATGTTGAAGGCTCCACACGTCAAGAAGAAAGAAGGGGAAGAGTCTGGTCACAGTCATACATGACATTGTCGGAGACTTTGAGAAGAGCCATGTTGATACTTTGGAAAAGGTAGAATCCAGATTAGAAGGATTCAAACGTGTAGTTCTGAGGAAGATGGCACAGATTTAGTCAGCAACACTTTTGAGGACTTTAAAGTGGAAAAGGAGGCTGGAGATTGGGTGGAATTTTATAAGGATGGAGCGGGTCAAGGGTGTTTTGGGCAAGAAGGGAGATGATAATACATTTGAAGGAGGGGGACATGGAACCTTGGCAAAGGGACTATTAACAAGATTAGGTAACAAGCAAGGCGGGGAAGATCAGTTTTGGTGAGCAGCCACATTATGACTACGAGTGTGACAACAGTGTTCCCCATACTAAAGAATAGTCCTATTCTCATTAATGCAATACATAAAAAAATGGAAATAAGAATGCCTCAGTTGGCATACAAATGTTTAACCTTTCAAGCCAACAATGAACTCTAAAATGATTTTTACAGCAATGTTAGGAGCTGGTTATTAGTCTACATGAATTTTTCAATAATTCACACATTGAGTCCTGAAGCTACATATGCAGAGGCTTTTTCTGTCTGTTGTTAAGCTATATTAGCATTGATTCACTGACTGATTAAATCTCCACAGCAATAGATTCCTGAACCCTTGGGGTTTCCTGTATTTGCTGTATGAAGCTGTTGTTAATTAACATATACAATAGGTGACCACCAATAGGACTGCCCCATTGAAAAATGAAAGAATTAAATATTATGATCCTGTCTCTGCTTATTACCCATTTTGACTGTTATGTTTCTCCTGTGGAATCTTTTGTATCTACCTCAGGGTCTTGGTTTCCTGGTTCATCGTAGAAATGGCACCACCAATAGCACAGCACTCCTGTGACATCACACTGGACAGTCAGCCAATGTTATGCTCAAGTCTCCAGAGTGGGAGTTGAGGTTACAATCTCATCACTCCAGGGCCAAGAGTGCTGCAATTTGATAGTGGCTGACAATTAAAAATCAACAAACTTCTAAAATGTCATAACTCTCTCATTGAACTTTGGGAGCCCTCAGAGATGTGAAGCTGAGGCAAAAGGGGCCAAATAAATGTTGGCGCCAGTTCTAAGACCAGTTTGCCAACTCTACTCCTAGTACTGTTTACAGAAACACAGAAAACAGGAAGAGCATGCTTTTCAGCCTGCTCCTACATTGGACATGAATCAAATCAAAGAACATGATCATGATTAACTGATTGAAAATTGTGAACACCTTGTGCCCAAATTTGAAATAATTGGTTTGATGAACCAGAAGCACTCACATTCTGGAAAGAAGAAAAAAACCTGCTTCCATACTGTCAGAGTGTATCAGTGGGGCAGACATAGCTCCATTGCTTCTGGTCAAGTTATCAGTTTAAACCCTGACTCCAGTAACGCCAATAATTCAGTGTAATACAGGGGAATGCTGCACTGTTGGAACTTCCATCTTTCAGATGAGATATTGTTTGGGGACACCATTTGCCATGTCAAGTGAATGTAAAAGACCCAATGGCATTATTCAAAAGGAGTCAAAGGAATTCTCCGAAAGCTCAGACACAACATAAATAAGATGATATCTTGTCCATTATTCCATCACTGTGAGAGCTAGATGGTGTAAGTTGACTGCTGTGCTTCCTAAGTTGCAACAGCGACTGCACTTCAAAAAAAATACTTAATTGGTTGCGAAATCCTATGGTCATGTAAGATGTTATACATGTGTAAACCTTTCTTACACATTCAGAACTGGTTTCTGCTGCATTAAACCTGCCCATTGCGGATCTATTTAAACTTCGTAAATGGAGAAAACATTTGAAGGCCTGTGGGATACAAATTCTGTCCCTTGTGTAAACTACACTGTTAACTCATTTGAGTCATCTTCACGTAGATATCTAGCATATCCCAAGGTCTTCATGATATATAAAATTTCTTTAAAAAATGAAAACATTTACTAACATAATGCAATAAGTTAAAGTTGATTAGCAAGAAATAGGCTTAGTATTATTCACTATTCCTTTGTGGACAAGTTGCAATGCAGCTGCAGTGCTAAATTAGATTACTAATATTGTCATTTGGGGTTTGAATGTGTATTCATTTAAAAACAAACACAACTGCAGCAATTACGATGTAATGTGATCTGATCTTAAGGCAAATAGCTATATCTTGCAGAACACAGACTTCTTTTCACATAAGCCCTAAACCAATGACAGAATGAACTTTTGGCTTGTCTCCAACCCAGTACTCTGGGGATGAGAACAACATGTGGTAGTGCATTATCCCGCTGGATTGTCATGATATAGCAGTTACTCTTAATTTTACAACTGGCCCATTCCATCTGCTGCAAGGTAATTAGTGTGCATCTGTCTCAAACAAAAAGGACACCTGCACATTGTATCAGAATTGCTACTTTTACCGAGGTTCCAACAGAAAATCACTAGCACATATATAGGTAATTGGACTTATTATGTACCAGCTCTTTAAAAGAGCAATCCAATTAAGCCCACATCCCTGCTCCTTCCCTGTTGCCCTACACATTTTTGCTTTCCAAGTATAAAGTATTCAATGATTCCTGCAAGATTTGAGCCAGAATTCCTTCCATTTCCTCATTATTTCTCAAAGCATCTCCGAATTCCCTTGAAGTAAGCGCAGATGTGCAGAAACCATCAACGTTGCAGGAAATAAACACCCATGAATGCAACCTGTCCTTAATAATTTAACACAAATGCACAACACTTAGAAATTTTTTTAAACACAATGACAGATGTAATATCACTGCAAGTGGCCCAATTATACATAATTTGCTGCTAATGGTAATTACACTACCATGAGAAAATGCTCAGTATAGGGCATCTGTAGCCATGTAGTAGGAGTGAAGCTCATGACAACATGGTAAATTGGAAGCGTATCAAAATCAGAAATTGCTAGAAGTAACCAACATCTCAAGCAGCATCCGTAAAGGAAGAAACAGCTTTGATACTTTAAACAAAAATTCAACATATAAAGAACTTATTTTTAAATATTTTCATGGGATGTGGTCACCACTGACTAGACTAGGATTTGCTATCATCCTTAGTTGCCCTTGAGAAAGTGATGGTGAGCTCCTTCCTTGAACAGCTGCAGTCCACGTGATTTAGATGTACCCACATAATGTTTCCAACATTTTCTATTATTGTTTCAGAGATTTTATGTTTGCTGATATTTTTCTTTCATTCTTAATTGGAAGAGTAGCAACCTTCAGACCCCTACGAGTTGTAATAGGGTAACATGGATCCGAGTCAGCTACAGCAAAATTCAGGATAAACCAAGATTTTTCAGGCAGTTCCTAGCACTTGGAATACAAAAGCTAATTGTGTTAACCATAACTAATGTTCATCTGACTCAACACAAGCTTGGAATTGAGTTTCCATCAATTATGTAATGCTTGACCTCTTGCAGGATACACCACGGCATATAGTCAAAGCTGGAGATGAGACTCATTACTGTCACATGAATACCACTTGCCTTGTGGCCTTGAAATGTCAAAGGATTCGTAGATTTTTTAAAATTCTATTTTTAAAAAGCTGCTAACATAATGAGAACTGGCATTTATACTGCATCTTTTTATGCAGAAATATCTTCAAAGAAGTGTTATCAAACACTGACCACGTCAGGGATTATTAGCACAAGTGATCAAAGGTTTGCTCAATGAAGTGGGCTTCAATGGGTATCTAGAAGAAGCCTGAGTAAATTATAGAGGTGGAGTTCTTTAGGGATGGAATTAGAGCTTGAAGGCTAGATAATCTGAAAGTGCTGCTGTCAACACTAGTGTTAAAATTGGAAAATCACAGAGACTTCAAGGGTTATAGGGTTGAAGAGGTCTGAAGAGACAGAATGCAAACAACATGAAGATGATGTCATTGCCAAAGAAACATATTCAGAACGTTGTAACACACACACCACCAATCCCCAGAGATAATTCTCAGGATTGTGGCATTTCCAGAAATATTGCAGAATTAACAGATTGACCAGTTGTGGCATGCTTCTCAAAGGCTTTCCTACCTCAATTGATATAATTGTCATGTTCTAATCAACAGACATTAGAAAAAGTGAGGCAATTGAGGTATTTGAAAATGAGGCATTTTGAAATTGAGGCATTGTGGACCAAGAGCCAATGAACATCATAAAATCCACAGATGATGAGTCGCTCCTTGTCGGGTTTAGATTACAGGCAGCAGGGATTTGTAGGATTTAAAGTTCATAGAAAGCATAAAATAGGAGAGATGCCAGCAGAGTTTTGGAATAGTCAAATCTAAACGCAAGATGAACATGGATGAGAAAATCAACAGCAGAAGGCTTTTGTGCAATTTATAACCATTTGAGAACGGATGTTCTAATAATTTATTGATATAATGCCAATTCAGGGAGGCATTTGATTTGGAGGGTATTTGCAGATGGTAATGTTCTTATGTGTCTGATGCCGTGCTCCTTCGAATAATTGAGGTAATGAATTTGCAAGGTCCTGTTGAAGGAGCCTTGGTGATTTGCAGTGCATCTTCATGATGGTACACACTGCTGATGCTGCGCATGAATAGCGCAGAGAGTGAGTACTTAAGTTGGATGTAATGTGCTGGTTATCACAATGGCAATTGTGGCTCATTAATGGGAAATGCACTGATATCACACACTTAATAACTGACATGTGTCAAGTGAAGAATCATTGGCGCAGTGCGACTCATCACATGTCAGTTGTTAAGTGTGTGATATCAGTGCATTTCTCATTAATGAGCCACAATTGCCATTGTGATAACCTGGCACAGAAGGAATCTGATCATCATAAGAACTGTGCCTGATCAATTAGAAAACATATTATAAGTAGGCACACAAGAACCTACAATAATTCACACCTATCAAATACTTTATTTGAAAAGTGCATTTTTATGATTATTCTTTTGTCACAACCTAATCTAGAATAAACAGTGTAACTGTTCACTGTCATGCGAAGTTGCTTTTACATATTCTTCTAATTCCAGCTTTTATTTTCCTGCATTTTCCAAACTCTCACCACTGTGATAACCTGATAAATAATATTTGCATCACAAGTGTTAGGCAATGACCACCTCCAAAAAGGAAAGAATATAATCATTCCTCCTTGACATTCAATGGCATAATCATTGCCGAGTCCCTCATTTTTAACATCCTGGGGTTTACCACTGACTAGAAGCGGAACTAATCTACCTACGTAGATACTGTGACCACAACAGGTCAGCTGGGAATTCGGCAGGGATCAACTCACCTCCTGACTCCCCAAAGCCTATCTACCATCCACAAGACACATGTCATGTGGCTGACCAAATACTTTCCACTTGCCTGGGTGAGTGCAGCTCCATCATGTTTCAAGATGCTCAATACCGGACAAACAACCCATGTGATCAGCATTACATACAACTTAAGTACTCACTCTCTATGCCATCCATGCACAGCATCAGCAGTGTGTATCATCAAGATGCACTGCAAATCACCAAGGCTCCTTCAACAGAACCTTGCAAATTCATTACCTCAATTATTAGAAGGAGCAGAGCATCAGATACATAGGATCATTACCATCAGCAAATACCCTCCAAATCAAACACTGTCCTGAATTGACATTATATCAATAAATTATTGGAACATCTGTTCTCAAATGGTTATAAATTGCACAAAAGCCTTCTGCTGCTGATCTTCTCATCCATGTTCATCTTGCCTTTAGATTTGACTGTTCCAAAACTCTGCTGGCATCTCTCCTATTTTATGCTTTCTATAAACTTTAAGTCCTACAAATCCCTGCTGCCTGTATTCTAAGCCCCACAAGGAGCCACTCATCATCTGTGGTTTTTATGATGTTCATTGGCTCTTGGTCCACAATGCCTCAATTTCAAAATGCCTCATTTTCAAATATCTCAATTGCCTCACTTTTTCTAATGTCTGTTGATTAGAGTTTTTCTGCAGCAGAGAATTTTAACCAATGCAGCAATGTTCATATTACTGCTCATAACATAAGTCACTGGTTATGGATGTGTTATTCAATAATCCAAAAACATTAGTTACAGGTAACTATTATATACAAAAACAAACATTTTCAGTGTCTGGGGTCCTATTAAGCTATGAGATTACAACACAAAAGCATGCTTTCAAAAACATGTCATGTTTCAAGTGATCGCCAGTGCAGGATAGAGTATGAGAACTTTATAGATCAGATTGATATGAGCGTGTGTTTTAAAGGTAGGCTCACATACTGACCAAAGATGCCTTTTGGTTCATCATCAATTTCAATCATGTCATCAATGAGCCCATCAAATTTCAGTTTCCTAACTACTTTTTCCCTCCTTTAAGACCCTCCTTAAAACTTTCACAATACAACATTCATAAAACACACCTTGGGATAGTTTATCAAATTATAAACATATAAACGCAAGTGTTGCTGCATAAGTACATTAGGTAGTACACAGCTTCAAAAGTCCTCAAGATTTAGCACTGGTCTAAAATTGATCTTAGATTGGTATTGCAGCACTATCAGTCTCTGCACCTTAGCTAGGAGAGGGACATTAGCCAGGATTCTCATTCCTCAAGATTCTCTGTCAGAAGGAGTGTGTGTAAACAAGTGTCAGCATGAATTTTTTTTATTTTGTATGGATGCCTTATGCTTGGATGCTTTTCTAAAATTGAGGCTGAGGCACATAACTAGAGCAGAGTTTAGGAAGTTTCACTTCAGGCCATTCCACAATTAAGACTCGGTGATTTAATTGAGAAAATGTTCAAGTCAGCCAGCACTTTTGAGCACAAACAAAGAACAAAACATGACAATAATGTTTCATTGAAACATTTAGACTGTTAAGTATGTGTGTATTCAAGTGACAGAATTCTGCTATATCTCTCACCTTTTATGCAAAAGATTATTGTTTCAAGGAATTTTGGTGCTGTAAACATATTAACAAGGAAACAATGACAGTAATTGCCAAATTAGAACAAAGAGAATGGCAATTCATTGTCTTTGTATTGTTTGCTTGTATATAAATATTTTAAAAATTATACTAATTAGTTTGCAAAAGCTCTCAATGACATTTACATTCTGGCTGTTTAGGGTCAAAGTTATAAATGTAATGAATTATCAATCTTATTATCCACTTGCTGTTTAAATATTCTCGTTTGCACAGCATGGTATAGGACAACACTATTCATTCTCCAGTAGAGTAGTGTTCTGTTGAAAACTGCACAAACTCATCAAGACAGCAAAACATACCATATGCTAGATTTGTGTCTATTGTGAGAATATCCTGGCCCACCAAAGTGTGAGGTTATTAAAGACATATTAGTATTGGTTTTATCACCCCTTTCAAAAACATACCGAAGCATTTCACAAAACCACAGGCAGAACTTTCCCAGCCCTGGGATAGTGTAAGCATTGGTAATTCATTTGGCAAAATATGGCAAGAATCGAAAAATACAATTGCAAGCATAAAGCTGGGGGCCGGGGGGAGAAGAAGTCTGATTTTCCTCCCAAAGTTTTAATGGCAAGAAGAGAATCTTGCTAGGGAGTAGCAAGAGGCGTATTTGCATATATTAATATTTCACAATGACTTAATCTGACCTCATTTATGTGCAGTTTCCCAGGCTGCGGAGAGAAACTAGATGGCACCAATTCCCAAGATGGAAGTTCAAGTGAGTACATTTCAGTTCCAACTCACCAGCATCTTCACTGGATATTGATCTTTGCAATCATTCGCCAAAACGTCAGAGCATTTGCCACGGGCAGTAAAAATCTACACCTTCAGTCCACAGACATCAGCATCGGACTTTACCAAGCACACAACCTCATTATGACATATTTGGGACTCACTTTTAATACAGATCAGCACTTTAATACTGTATTTTGGAGCTTACAAACCCCTTACATTGCAAGGCTGCAGCCAGGCCAGCTTGCATGCAAGGAGAAGAACCTAGCTCATGCATTGAAATATACCGCACACCTCACTCTCTACCTACTTGGAAGCTCACAGCATCTGGGTCTTGCCTTCGAGTGCAGATAGTCAAGCAGCTTGTCAAGTTTGGCAGCAATGAATAGTTTATGGTCAGTTGGGAGCTGGTCCTTTGTCAGTCAGGAAAGGTGGAGAGGTCCCCCAGTGAATGAGCACAAAGTGCAGAGGGCAGGAAGAGTCAGTAATTTGGGGGAATGGAGTTAGTGAGAAGTATTGAAGCAAGATGATGCATACAATAGTGACAGAGGTAGATCATGAGCTTTGCTGAGATGTGGGTGCAATGGCAAAGTTAGACTGAGTGTGGGGTGGTGGAGAGAAGGTGGTGGCTCTTACCCTTGAGGAGCAGGGAAGGTCATTCAACTTCTTGCAGCACAATTTCTCATATGTTCCTCCAGATCACAAAGCACTGGCGAGGGTGGCTAGATCAGGCTACTTGACAATGGAGCACAGCTGGGCTTTAAAAACGGCACCCATGCCATAAATGTGATAAAATCCCACCAGTGGCAACTATTTTGCAGATTTTGAGCACAAGAACTGTGCTATGGCAGCATGGTGCACATTGCAGGGGAAAATTTTATGAAATAACACACTAACTTGGGAGAGCTCTTGCTGAAAAGCCTTCCATGAATCTCACTGAAATTGACATCTAGTTGGTTTTATTTTTCGTAAAATTCAGCCAAATCAGTTACTTGGCAGTGCAGCAACAGGTATTAGCTACTGCAACAATTTTGTATATAATCCCACAAACTGCAACAGTTATTTTTGTTTTTTTTTAAGTAGTTGGCCAGGAGAACAATCTGGGTCTTCTTTGAGTCTAGCTGGGAGATCTTCAAAGTCAATTAGAACCACTAGATCAGGTGGCTTTATGCCTCATCCGAAACATTGTAAATCTTAGTATTTTTATTTACTTTATCCATCAGGTGAGATTATCATGATTAAAATATATTGCACTGCCCAGTGTCATCAAGAGGCCTTTTGCCACACTCTTACTATTTGCTGTATTTTCTGACTCTTGGTCCATCTCGCATAGCATGCATAAATTGAAAGAGAAAGCTAACAATAATTTTCCCCAGAAAAGGTGAGAGCTGTATTATAATATTTAAACGAAGGTTACACAATGTCACTTCAACTGTTGCTGTGAGCAATTTTCACAACCCTTATTTAAAAGGTGACTGGATTTGCAAGTCAATGAACCGCAAACAGATGTAATTTAAAGGGAAAAGTAAATGAATCACAGACAAATTTTTTGACATTTCCACACTTTTTCTTTTGACTTTCCTTTCTGTTGCCACTTAGATTACAATATTTTAGGAAAAGCTGTATTGAACTTGAACTGCTGCAGATGAAAAATCAAATTCTCCAAAAAGAGTGATAACAAAGTGTGGAGCTGGATGAACACAGCAGGCCAAGAAGCATCTCAGGAGCACAAATGCTAACATTTCAGGTCTAGACCCTTCATCAGAACTCCTAAGATGCTGCTTGGCCTGCTGTGTTCATCCAGCTCCACACTTTGTTATCTCGGATTCTCCAGCATCTGCAGTTCCCATTATCTCTCTCCAAAAACAGTGTCCACAGCATAATGTTTACCCTGGTTAAGGAGCCTCAAGGTGAAGGGCTGCAGACCGTTATCATTAACAAGACCACATTTCCTCAAAATTGATCAGAAGCGAACACTGAAATGGGTGTAATATCTCAGTGTATCAAAGACTTGCTTTTTGTTGCTTTTTTTTATTGAATCATGGCATGTGAGCATTGCAGCCTGGACCAGCATTATTGTCTGTCCCTAGTTGCCCTTGAGAAGGCAGTCGTCAGCTGTTTTCTTGAGCCGCTGCAATCCATTTATGTGCACATGAACAGTTCCAAATAAAGGGCACATTCAATACAAACTACACTACTGACTGATTACATCCTTTTGCTGTTTGTTGTTTACAATCTTGCAGCAATTGTGAAACTTGCCAGTCCAAAGTAATGTCCGCTTCTTGAATAAGGATTGCTTGAACTTCCCCTAATAGATAATAAGATTTTCATCTTGACAGTATCAAATGCAGACAATAAAGACAGATTCTGATCAGGGCATCATTCAGCGTAGATTTCTGCCAATCATGCTTCTGTTGGTTCTTTGAAAAAACTATCCAAATTCATCTAACACCTTTCCTCTTCCTGCTAGCTCTGCACGTCTCACCTTTTCTTGTAATGAATCCAGTTTCCTTTTTTAAAGGTACTACTGAATCTACATTCACCACCCATATCATTAGAAACAGCTGTCTAAAGAAAAATCCCCAATTTTTATGCTAATTACCTTAAACCATTAATCCAAAAATTTTTAAACGTTATAGAGATTTAAAGAAAAGTTTCATGATTATTTGAAGTAGGAGAAAAGAGAAACCAAACCAATATAAAAGGTGAAACATCAGTCCCCCAACTAATAATTCCATACAAACATAAGAAAAATAAGAATGAATGTAATGGCACATCAGTTCTATTTTACTCCAATACTGCAGCATTCTAACTACCCTGATCCCCACAACATATACAATTCTAAGAAGTAGAGATAGCAAGAACTGCAGATGCTGGAGTCAGAGATAGAATTTCTGAAGAAAGGTCTCAATCCGAAATGTCAGCTTTCCTGTTCCTCTGATGCTGCCTGGCCTGCTGTGTTCCTCCACCTCCACACTTTGTTAATTCTCAGAAGTAGTTCTTTCCTTTTCTAATCAACATGCACTGTTCAAAGGCCAATAAGAAATATGAAATATTAATGCATCATTATCAACATCTATCAATGAGCTCTGCAAGCAGGAAATATAATGGCTCTGCATAATGCTTGCAGTTTCCAGAATTTCATTAATTGAGGAATAAAGTTAGGTTGTGTATTAACACAATATCCTTTCAATTCAGACTGTTGATTTCATGCATCAGCACTAGTTCAGAAGTAGAATTCTCATCTAAGTTTGTCGACTCCCAAGCTCCATTTCAGGGGTTTGAGAATAAATTCTAAATACTGAGATTGCTGCATTATCACAGATGCTGCCTTTGAATGAAATGTTAAGCTGATACTTCATCAGCCTTCTTGGGTGAATATAAGAGTCCCCATGGCACTATTCACAGAGTTATAGAAACATCTTCTGTTACCAATGTCACTTATCAAGAATACAAAATGGGGCAATTATAAATTTTGTAAGCCAACCAGGTGCTAAAGAAACTGCAAACAGCCAGTGCTGACATTTCCCATCTTGGTAACCTCTAAAATATATTAAAGACACTTAATCATTGATGACTACATTACCAAAATCACAAAACTGTTCAATGCCGTCACTTTATGTCACATCTTCAATGTGCAAAATACATAAGTGGATTCTTCCCAAAAACAGATGTTTTTATAAATCTAATTCGGTCAGCATCCACTGCAAGGTTCATATTGGTAACAAAGATTAAAAGCTGCAGGCAGAGATAAGAGAGAGAGGTTTCTGCTGCCAACTAAAAGATATTGCACAATTATTGTCAACTCAAAAACATTTCTGGTCTGACTAATCAGAGCACTCTTCTGTCTCAGATTCTCCATTAATGGCATTAGGCTGGATTGAGGTGTTGATTACACAGGTGGCACTGGCACCAAGTTAGCAGAACAGAGATTCATGACGTTCAGATTGTACAAAATATAACGCAGGAAGATCAAAAGGGTACATCTAATCAAGGAAATAAATCAGCTAAAAGCTTCTTTGGTGTCAACTACTTTTACCTTTTAAATCTTGAATCTGATTAAAAGGATTAAAATGGCACACAGTCTTAAAGCAACACTGTTTGTTGAGAATTACATTTCCTTTTCATCAAAGGAAAATAGCAACTGCTTCAATAGTACCTTTAACTTTTGTTTTAAAAAGCATAATGCAGTATCCAAAACATAATCTGGGATATGACTTAATCCCTTTTTTAATATTAACTTAAATTTTACTTTAGGTCTCCCAGTTACAATGCTAAAGGAGATATTGCTTTTATAAGATGCTGAAGAGACAATTTACAAAATAAGCTATTCTTTTAACCAAATAGAAAAATGCCAGTGTTTTTCAAAATTACTAATCATTTTTTTCCCTAATTAAGTCCCTCATGTCCATTGTGGATGTGGCATTAGGTTGGTTTGTAAGATCAGCTACAATTTGGAGAGGTGGCTTTCTGTCTTTCCTATCAGGGCATTAAGCATTGAAATCAATGCAAAGAAAATCAGATAACTTTTGGGAAGGCCATTCAGATTTCCTCTCCAGACAGCACTCAATTTCCTGACAACCTACTGAACACAGAATCTGGTGATTATTGTAATAAACGGCCAATTGATATGCTTGTTCTACACCCAGAAAATTAGATAAAGGTAGACCTAGTGCTTCTAATATTCTCCTAGTCAGTCAGTGTTCCACTTTGCATCAATAACTTGGCCTCATCAAAACTCTGCAGCCTGTATGCCAACTTGTGACAATTCCCACTGCACTTTATTAATAAACATTGGTTCCCTGCTGGACATGCCTCCAATTTTAAAATTTTCCTTTTATTTTCATGCCCTTCTCAGGATCTCACCCCTCCTTGTTTCTGTTATTTTCCTTCAAACCTTTGAAATCTCTGTTTTCCTTTAATTCTGGTCTTTTGTGCAATCCCAACTTTCATCATCCCAATATCAGTGGCTGTACTTTCAGATGTGTAAGTCCTATGCTCAGGAATTTCCTCCCTATATCTCCCATTCCCTTTAAAGAGATGCTTAAGTCCTAGTTCTATGAACGAGCTTTTGGTCACCTGTCCCAATATCAGATAGTTCACTGTCAAATTACGTTTGATTACCATCCCTACTAATGACCAGGATGTTTTGCTTTGTCAAAAGGCCAGTTTCTGTTGTTCATCTGGTTTTGGCTCATGCAGGAACATTACCTCGGTACTGTCTACCCTTCAGTAAATTACTTAGTGCCTTCTTGTGTGGGAGATAGCAATGTTACGAGGATCAGGTAGTCTGATGTTTTGGCTCAATCATATTATTGTCAAAAATCACACAATGCCAGGTTATAATCCAACAGGTGTATTTCAAGTCACAAGCTTCCAGAGCTTAGCCATTTTCATCAGGTGCAATGACAAGAGAATATGCAGACAGTTTATAGGGAGAGATATCAAAGGATTATTATTGAGAATGGAGTGAATGAACCTAAAATTGGCTGACTGACTGCCTGCCTCCTGTTGAACCTTTAATCATTCATACATTACTGTGCACATATTTCAAAGAAACCTGTTGGACTATAACCCAGCATTGTGATTTTTGACTTTATCCACCCAGTCCAACACTAGATATTACTATTGAACACAACACTTTTAGGAGTCAGCAGATACCAGTCAGAACCAGAAACCTTCATTTTTTTCATTTTTCCCTTCTGAGCCACTGAGGTCAAAACCAGTCAACGTAATCCCAAATCAGCTCGTCTGCCAAAATTCCAACTCTAAAGTTTACTTACTCATTGGGTTTGTACTTACTGTCTGGGTCATTAGGCAAATGTTTCGTAAATATATCAAAGCCAGGAGGTGTACATATGAGCCATATAGTTTATAAAATAGAATTCAAACAAACACTGTCCCAAATTTACACCTCTGGAAGAATTTAGTATTTTTTGAAGAGATCAGAGAATGATATGAACACAAAATAACAATTAACACTATGAGTGTTTATAATAGTGACAATGTTTACATGGGTTGAAATACTTTGGATAGGAGCTATTACTGAGAATAAATGGTGACTTTTTTTTTAAAAAACATGCAACATGTGGGGAAGGGAGGAATTATTCAGATAGCTAAATGCTGTTAGAAGCTTCTACATAAATAATGATGGGCTGTACCAATAGCACAAAGAATAAGACAGAGGTAGAAGGTAATATTTGAGAAGGAAAGAGTGAGAATTACTATAAAGGATATCAAAAGGGTCTTTGATATTGTCATCCTGAAAATGGTTCATTACCTTTACCATTAAGTCTCAAATAGCATTATTGGTGCAGTGCACTGCAGGACATGGAATGGGAATCTTCACATACTTCAGACAGTTAAATGTGTGGCGATGTCTTCGTGGAGGATTAACTGGAAGCATTCTAATTGCCAACTTACCTGCTGCATTGAACCTTCATTGAATTAACCATCCTCTGACATTAAAAAAAACACCCCAAATACTTAGCAACAGATTACAACAAACATCATTAGAAGAGAAGAGGGAGATTCTGACTCAGAATTAAGTAAGAGTTGGGAGCTATTACAATGTAATAGGAGATATGTAAGAGGACGTCTGGTTTTTGGACAACAGAAACAGAACAGATATGGGCTTAGTTGCAATGCCTTGCATGGAGAGTAGTTTGCGGAGACATTATGAGGATTCATACATGAAGAATTGTCATGTGAAAGAGGGGTCAATACTCTCAACACAAATCTCAGCGAGACGATACCTGGTAAAAACTGGCTAAGAAACAAACACGTGAAGACCAGAAACAACTCATTGTGATCCGTCCAATGTGGTGAAGCTCAGCAACTGTGAAGCTATGGAGCAGAACCTTCCCTTCCTGGAAGTGGTGAAACAAGCGAAAAGTTGAAATAATTGGACAAATTGGCCCTAAAGAGAAATGTGATCCATCTTGCCACTTCTGCAATTAAATACTGGACAAGGAGGAACACTGGCAACTGTCGCAGCTCAACAGCAATTAAGGCCCTAAGTCAATTAATGGCCATTTAAGCATTCTAACTTGCGATCTTCTCAACCACCTGACAGCCCAGCAATATTTGCTGCAATGTCTTTTCCTGCTACAGAGACTCATACGTCCATGTGTGGCAGAAGCTTCTGGAAGTGGAAATCATTTATTAGCACTCTAGTGAGCATAGGGTTTCCCACTGGGCAGCTTGGACGGAATGTTACTCTCCCATGTGCAAATAAAGTGGTTTCCAAAATAGGACACCATGGCAGTCTGCCTACCAGCTTGGGGAACTAATTGAATTGCCCCAGTCGGAAGTAATTGGAGAGACAGATGGTACTCAAGGAGTGAACGCTGAAAGCTGACACGCGCCAACTCTAGCCTTCAAATGCCCGACCCCCCTCTCTATGACCCCACACATCAGATGAAGAAAGAAATACAAAGTATCTTCTCATCTCTGGATTCCCTGAGGTTTGTGCCTCATGGACAAATGTTTGGAACCAGAAGCTGTTGGCCTCTGATTGACCTTTGATAGCTTGAGATATTCATGTTCACTCACCTGTCAAATCTTAAATGAGATGACTGGCAAGTAATCTGCTGAGTCATTTTACCAAAGGGAGTCATGTATTACTCATAGCTAATACTTTTGTCCCCACACTTTAAAAAAAGGAAAATTAAGCCCTGTTAAAAATGTTGGAAATACACAACAAAATCAGTCAACATCTGCATAAAACGGACACATTCATGATCGTATGTATAGTGAACTCTAAAATATGCAAAGTGAACTAAAACTGTTGCATTCTCTTTAATACAATCTGAAGCTTGCTTCTACACTTCACCGATATATTTCAAGTTTAAGATGTACAGGAGTTGAATCTTCACCCAGTTCAAGGTCAGCAAAAACTGAGTGCCCTTTACTCTTAAAATCTTCAAGTAACTATCTAATACCATAAATCTCCCCTGTTGCCACTTCAGTGTAAGATTGAGGCCAAAAATCAACAGATTAGGGTTACCATTGATCAGAAATTTAATAACCAGCCATATAAATGTTGTGGCTACAAGAGCAGATCAAGGCTGGGAATTCTGCAATAAGTAACTCACTTCCTGACTCCCCATTGTCTGACTGTCATTGAAGAGGCAGAGGTTAGTAGTGTGATGGAATACTTTCCACTTGCCTGAATGATTGCTGCTCCAACATCATTCATTTAGAATAAAGCAGTCCATTTGACAGACACCCCTAATGCCACCTTCATCATTCAGTTACTCCACAGCATCAGCAATGTGTGAACATCTACAATATGCACTGCAGCAACTTGCCAGTGCTCCTTTGACACATTTCAAACCAATACCCTTGGCACCTGGAAGGACAAGAGCAGCAGTCAGACAGGAATATCACACCTGCAACCAGCATCCGGAAAGGAAGGATGAATGAGGCTCTTGGTAGCACCAAGGCTTGTGATTTCTGTCCCTGCCTCTGCCTGCAAGCTCCCCTACAAGCCATCTACCATCCTATCATCCTTTCATTCTTTCACATTCACACTTTCAAAATCCTGGGGCTTCTTTCCTAACAGCACTGTGAAGGCACTGCACATAGACTGCAGTGGTTCAAGAAAGAATTTTCTGAAGGGCAATTACTGTGAGCAATAAATGCTGGCTTTGTCAGTGATTCCCACATCCCATGAAAGACCACGAACAATTCACTAGTCTGCTGATTGAATCCTCAGAATTACTTTCCCAAACATCCACTGTATTACTAAGAATATGATCTCTCACCTTGATAGCATCACTTGTCTTTGCTGCCATTCCTCTACTTGCACTAAATCTTAATTCATAATTACATTGGCATGATTTCTCTGTTGTTCTTCTGGTCAGCCTCACTACCTCCAATAAACGGGCAAGTCTTGGGTCATGCACTCAACTACAGATTCTTGCAACCCAGTGGCCTGGTCCTTACCAAAGCTTTATAGATTTGCCATGCTGCAGTGAATTTATTTCAAGATCACAGTCCTCTGCAACCTTGTTTGATCCTCTCTCAGGCTCCTCTTCTAGCCATACAGCCTCACATGCAAACTCCACTCCACTGGTATCTGGCTTGCCTCTTTCTCCTTCTCCTTCATGATTGGTGACCAATTGTTGAACCATCATGCTCTTCCCTCAATTCCCTCCACTTTGCCTAACATTTCATTTGATTTTAACTGGCTTGTGAAACCGCTTTTTTTGTCTTCGATACAACTGAGCTTTCTGTGTTGAGGAACACTATACACAAGTTGCTGCATTTACAAATCAAACAAACACTTTCTATCTGTGGAAACTGTACTTGCTCCTGTTAACTGCTTCACTTCAGCTGTTCATTCCGGTTCTTTGCACATTCAGCTATGTTTACAGATGATATCGCATACATTTGGCTATATGGTGACAGATGACTTATTTTGCTTAAAATTACCAAATAAAAAGTAACACTGTATAATATATTAAGAGTGTGCTGTTTCTCTGACACAAATACTGAAATTAAACTCAACGTTCATAGACTCAGACATTTACAGCTGAGTTGGAAGCTATTTGGCCCAATGTGTCTGTGGTGATCGACAAAAATCTGACCAGTACACTAATCTCATTTTTCAACTCCTGGCCTGGAACCCTGGGGGTTATGCCAGTGCAAGTGAAAATCTAAATACTACTTAAATGTTACAAAGATTTCTGACTCAATCCCACTTTAATGGGGCGAGTCCCACCATCTTGAGTAAAATGAATTCACACTAAACTTTTTCCCTTAAAATCACTGCCTGGCTATTAACCTCTCTACTGTTGGAAAAGGTGCCTTTTTGCCACCATATCTATGCCCCTCAGAATCTTACACATCTCTCCAAGATCCCCTACCAACCTTTCCTACTCCAAGGAAAACAACCCCAGTCAATCCAATCTTTCCTCAAAGTTCAGACCCTCCATCATCCTGATAAATTTCCTCTTTGCCCTCTCGAGCAGAATCATATCCTTCTTAAAACAAGACGACAAGAACTCCTTGCAGTGCTCCAGTAGTAACCTATCCAATATTTCAACAGTTCCAGAATAACTTCCCGGCTTCTGTATTTTATTTGTCTTATAAAGGCAAGAATTCCACGTGCCTTCTTGCCAACCTCCACTGCTACCTTCAGGAATCCATGGATATGCAAAACAAGATCTCGTAGCTTTTCAGTCCTTGCCAAGGTCCTACTACTCGGTGTAATCTCTTGCCTTGTTAGCTTTTCTGAAATATATCACCTCACATTTTCAGGTTGAGCTCAATTTGCCTCTGCTCTGCTCATCTCACCAGTCTGTTGGAATCCTCCTGCATTCAAGTCCAAATTGCTAAAGTGCACTACAAACAGTAAGGACCCCTGAAACTAAACATGTGGCTACCCACTGGAAGCAGATTTCCAGTGATAGTAACAACCTTGTACCACCACCCTTGACTTCCTGTCTCTCAGGCAGTTTTGGTTTAATGGACCACTTTGCCTTGGATTCCACAGGCTATAACTTTCCTCAGTAGTCTGCTATGAGGGGATCTTTCAAAAGTCCAGCTAAAGTCTATGTAGACCACATCATGCCTGGCTATATGCCAACAACACTCGAAGCATCACACTACCTGGGAGAAAGCAGCCCTCTTGAATGGCACAATGTTCATTAACATTCATAAAGGAATTCTTAGCTGGAAGAGAAAGCTGGAAACAAGTATTACATTTACTTAATCTTGTGTTTAAGCCTCAAGGATTCCATTATCATTCCACTTCTTCCTGGTATGGGTGCTACGAAAATTCCCCTGCTTTCAAACTGTACTGCTCCATTTCCTCCTGTTCTTAATGAGGCCTAAAAAATCCCAAGGGGACTTGACAGGGTGGGTATGGAACGGAGATGGGAGGGATTAGAACTAGGGGATAGTTTAAAAATTAAGGACTTCTATTTAAGACAAAGACGAAATCACTTTTGTTCCCCTCAGACAGTTGAGAACCTTTAGAAATTTCTTCTCCAGATAGCAATGAAGGCAGAGTCACTGAATATTTTTTAAAGCAGAAGGAGGAAGATTCTTGATAAACAAGGGAGTGAAAGATTATCAAGGTAGGTGGGGATTTGGAGTGAAGTCTACAATCAGATCAGCCATGATTTTGTTTAATTGTGGAGCAAATTTAAGGGGCTTAAAACCTACTCCTGTTTCTAATTTATGTGCACATATATATGTCATGTCGCTCACAACACCCAATCCAAAAGGAAAGACAAAAAATTGGGCTTGCTGTAGAAAGTACAGAAAGAAAGAAAAAGATAGAGGCAAGCAAGACAGAGAGAGAGACTGAGGGAAATAAGACCCAAAAAAAGCCCACAAAAGACAAATATTCTCCCGTTTAGTATGCACCACGCCACAGGAGATTAAAGGCACCATCACAGACCACAGTAACAAGATGACAAATTTATATTGTCAGTTCATTTTAACATGGACATCAGCATTTCTAAGTAAAAAAAACACTGACAACAATTGCATACAGACTTACGATTTACACATACACAAGTACACACAAAGAGAATGAATACAGCAATCTTTAAAAGCCTCAAACAGACATGCTATTCTGTGAACTGCACATTGCATTATTATTTAAGATCCTCCATTACAACATTACATACAAGTATTTAGAATGAGATCCAATATAATTTTAATCCTTACAATCTATAGGTTTGTTTTACAAACTTGATTTTGTTCTCTTAAAAACTGTGAGATTTACCATGGTTCTCAGGTATTTGTTTTTAAAATTGAAAAACTGGCCAGAGTCACTGATTATCTCAGGTGAAATGCATAAAACAAAATAGGGTTATTTAAGCTGGAGGTGGAGGAAGCCAAGTGTTCATTTCTTTTAAAAAAGAACTTATAGATTGGAGAGATTAATATTAACACTGACTGTCATTGAACAGGTCTGTATTCTAAATGGAAATCTTCCCACTCACTGCTTTGTCAAACCATGTTTATGTACTGCTCTGAAATCAATTCCACTTTTGAATGCCGGGGTTTGACTGACCTTTTCATCAAGTCTTCAGGTAATGCTCAACTCATCAGCTATTGTCAACTATATTGTATCAAGTGTCTTACATATGGCAAATGCAAGCAATTTAAAAACCCACAGAGTTACAATGCAAATGTATGTGTATTACGATAATGCCAATATTTCTTAGTCTCCACCTAGTATGTTGATTCCTGATGTGCAGTTTTAATGGCATCAATTGCCCTCCTGCACTTGTTAATCCCAAGATACCACTATGGATAGCCTGGTTCTCATCCAATCTACAGAGATATGCATTTCCAACACCAAGATTAATTGCAGAAACCACTTTGGTTTTGGTAGATACCAAAGGTTGAACTGGTAACCACTTATTCTGATTGCTCACCTCTTTAAATAAGTAACTTAACTTTCCTTCTTGGTCTCCTGTGCCAAACACTATCGCCTTGTGAGTATAGTCTGCTCCAAAATCTCTGTCATTGTAGCTATTTATGCAATTATTTCCACAACATGTTTCAGACCAAGAGCTCAGTGTGAACAACAGGGACTTGCAGTCATAAAATGTACCATCTTGAACTTAAAACATCCCAAAGTGCTTCACAAGAGTTTTATCAGGTAAAATTTAACATCAGATTGCATCATGAGTTTAGGCTTGAATCAAAAGTTTGTCAAAAGTTTAGGCTTCAAAAGGGTTCTGCAAAGCTGACAGAAGACCAGTGAGGTGAAAAGGTTTTAGCAAGAGAAATTCCAAAACCTAGGGTTTAGACAACTGAAGGCATGGTTTGTAATGATTGCTGAAGGAAATCAGAAATGCAAGATAGGCCAAACTGGGGAGATCAAAGTGCTTGGAGGGTTAAATTGCTGAAGAAGATTCCAGAGATTGGGCAGGTGAGGTAATAGAGAGATTTCAACACAGCAAAGAAATCGTGACCCAGCTCACAACATTTCTAACATGCAGACGTGCTGTCCTATAAAACAGTCAATTTTATACTTATGTCTCCTAGAACATTATGTTGTGAATCCAACAACAGATGAGTTACTTCAAATATGGTAATCTGTAATGAGGTAATTTAATAAGCGATCTTATAGGAAAAAAAATCCCCTAGAAAATAGTGACCATAACATGATAATGCTTAGCATTCAGTTTGAGAGTAAGAAACTTGGGCCAGAAACAACTTCTTGCTCAACTTAAAATAGCTGAAGGAATGAAGGAAAGTGTTAGCTGGAGTTAACAGGAAATGGAGTTCAGTGGCATGGACAGTTGAGGAGCAGTGGCAGATATTTAATAAAATGGTTCCTAACTCTTAGCAAATAGGGGCAGCACAGTAGCTCAGTGATTAGCACTTCTGCCTTACAGTGCTAGGAACCTGGTTTCAATTCCAGCCTGGGGCAACTGTCTGGGTGGAATCTGCGCATTCTTGTGTCCGTGTGGGTTTCCTCTAGGGGCTCCAGTTTCCTCCCACAGTCCAAAGATGTGTGGGTAGGTGGAATGGACATGTTAAATTGCCCATAGTGAGCAGGGGTGTGTAGGTGAAGTTATTTAGCCATGGAAAATACAGGATTACAGTTATAGGGTGGGAGGGGATGCGGGTCTGTATGGGATGCTCTTCAGTAGGTCAGTGTGGACTTGTTGGGCCAAATAGCCTGTTTCCACACTGTGTATAAACAAACCCCCAATGAGAAAGGAGGATCGTAGGAAAGGGATAAGCCAGCCAACTCTGCACCTATATCTTATGATCTCATGGAAACATGTACATTTTAAGAGTCACTCAGACAAATTTAATTATGGCTGAAAGATTTTACACTTGAATGTTATTGCCCGGAATCTAATCCATTTAAATAAGCCTAAAAGCATGAATATTTGCCCAGAGTCCTTAATGTTAAAATGGCTCTCAACTGGGTTGAAGGAAACCTATTGGAAGCCAAAAAAGTGTAAAGTCAATGGCTCCAATTACTCATAAATCAAAGACAGGAACCATGCTTTCAATCTAACACTGTAACAATGGCAGGTATTGATGCAAAAGTGCTTCTGGAGCAAGGAAATCTGACTAGTGAACAATTACTGCCTGAGCACACGCCAGTTAACAGTGGTGGCTGGGCAGTAGCAGATAGAATAATCTGGCAAAGGTAGAAGGACTGAAATGCTCCAGATGCCACTTGAACACCTTAACATCAGTCGCAATGGGGACACTCAGCTGAAGGGTTTGAAATGGAAACTGAGCATGCCTCATTACCCAACTGAAAATATAATAAAGTTTGAAGACAGACAGACCATGAGAGACACAGCACGCGACAGTGAGGGACAGGTAGTGCGCAAACGAGACAGAAAGTGAGGCACAGCAACAAAGAAAGAGAAAGTAAGAGGGAGAAAAGAAACGGGGTTTACAGCTCCAAAAATTAGAAGTGGGGTTACAGGTGCTGAAAGAAATTAAGCAGACACGAGGGAAAACTCCACATTCCCAGAATCCAGCCTAAGACAGCGAGATGAAATCCTTCCTCATCACCTTCGAAGAGGACAGCTATGATATCCACAAGTGTAGACACTCACGATTCAGGGTCAATTAACTGGAAAGCTCAATAACATTATGCCGTACCCACTTCTGGATTTCTAACCAAGGCAAACACACAGAAAGCTCTAAGAGTTTTTGTCCTCACAGGAAATGTCCTTGTGACCCTCCCAGAAACTGAGCAAGTCCATCAAAAAATATGGGACAAAACAGACACACAGAAAAGTCCAGAACCAGGCAGAAAAATTTGAAGGAAAGGAAGCCAACCTCCTGCTGGGTGAGCAGGAGAAGGTCTGGCAAGCCCACACGAACTGGAAGACTTTAGGCAGGAACCAAAAAGAGTTCCTCAGATCGGCACACAAACGGTGAAGGAGACATCTCACCAGTTGGAAGGGCCACAGGGTAGCACGTCAGGAGCTGGACAGCCACCGGAAGGCAGCTGTGTTCTACAGGATTTGGTACCAGTAGGGGACCAAACCCACCCTGAAAACAGAAGGGATGTTCCACTGCACTTGTGACTATCACAGGAAAAGTTCTATTGAAGATAAAACAGAATCTGACAAGAAACCAGTCAACCATCTAGTGCCTACTAGATTATTAAACACATTTCTTCTATCACTGTTTCCAGCAGCGTATTCTTTCCCCACTCATTTGATGACCCTTTTCTGGCTTGTCCAATGCCGGAAGGTAGTGAGTTTTTGCAGAAAAACTGAGAAACTGGTTCACAGCCAAAAAAACTAGATGAATAATTCCCATGCATTATTAATCTACATGTTGCTCCCTCGAGTAATTTGGGTCACCAGACCTGAAAAGTTAATTCTGATTTTTTCTTCACAGATACTGCCAGGCCTGCTGAGCTTTTCCAACAACTTCTATTTTTGTTCCTGATTTACAGCATCCGCAGTTCTTTCAGTTTTTATTGCTCCCTTGGCTTGTTTTATTATTTGAACTGATCACTGAATTAGTCTTTGTAAAGAACATATATCATTTTTAGTTTTCTATCTTCCTGATTGTGGGTTTGAAAAGGAAATGGATTGTTTTAAAAACCAAGAATTGTAGAAGGGATTACTGCACTTTTAAAAAGTGAGCTGTCGTGTTTATTTTAGGTGCTGTCTTCACTGTTGCTTGTTCAAGCAGTGGGGACAGGTTACTGCAAATGCACCAGCACCAGAGACGGAGCACAAAGTGAGATTCAGCCATCGAAAAGTAGTTGAATGGTCTGTGGAATAGTCATCAATGACAAAGGTTTTTTGCCTGTGAATGACCATATGACTGACTCCCAGGTAACTGAACAGCTTGCGATAGAAAACAAGATAGCCAGGAGCTTTTGGGCCTATGGAAGGGGAGATGTTAAGCTTTTGTCAGCAGTAAAAGCACCTAAAGCCTAGTTCACAAATGAAGAAAGCCTCACCAATTGTTGTGAACTGTGGCTTTTAAACAATAACTCAGAAACTTTAACAGTTGTGAACCAGTCACCATGTGGTTCCTGGAAGCAAGTGCAAGTATCTGGAGAAGGGATCATGAAGCAGGAAGTCTTAGAAAGCCAAAAGGATCTTCTCAGTAAACCCTGTAGACATGGACCATTGAACTGCCTTCCCAAATTCTCCTTCGCAATGTTCTTGAATTTGCCTGTGTGTCTGGAATCCACATTATAAGAGAATGCAATTACGCTGGATAGTGTGTGGAGGAGATTTATCAAGACTTTGCTTGGGCTGGAGAGTTTGCGTTATGAAAAGAGATTAGACAGAATGAGGTTGTTTTCCTTATAGCAGAGAAGACTGACAAGGGAATAGGATTGAAATGTATAAAATTATAAATGGACATATATATGGTAAATAAGAAGGACTTTTGTCCCCCTTGGTGGAGGTGCACTTGTGATGCCAAGACATAGAACCAAAAGCTGGAAGTGGAATTGGAATAGTTAGGTGGTTGTTTTTGACTGATGTGTATTTGATGGGCTAAATTAAATCAATTCTGTAGACTTCTATGGCTGTGTGGGGGTGCAGTTTAGAGTTATAACTAGCAGAGTTATATCTTGATGGTTCATAGCAACTTATTTGTAGCTAGAATGTATTTATTGGAATAAACTGCAAATCTTGGTAAGCACAGAAACCTGGTCTGTGTTTTCTGTCATCCTGGGTCTAAAACACAGGGGTAACTTGGAAAGTGTGTGTATGCTTATAAATTAACTTTTAGGATGACTCCAGGAAGGAAGGCTTGATTTCAAGAATGCTATTCCAGTGAGGTGGAACTTCTACTAGATATTTTCATCAATGCGTTTAGACCCTTTATGACACACCTCTGGAGCCGGTAGAGTCTTCTTGCTGGCCCAGAAGCAGAGACACAGCCGCTGCACTACAAGGACTTCTTACATTTTATTTTGGTGTCAACTACCAATATTTTAATACTTATTGTATTAAGACTGATGTCTGAATATAATTGTAAATTCCAATTTGAAAGTTAGATAAAATACTTGTAATCCCTGACATAACCTCTTAGCTGCAACTATTTTCCTTCCAAAGGCCTATCCTCTGTCGGATTGTAGGATTGCTCTGCTAATGTCTGCAGTTTCATAAAACCTGCTTTATATTGGCCTCACGTCTATTCTGCTCCTGAATCCAGCAGTCAATCAGGTTAAGTGTAGTTTAGTCTCACAGGTCTCTTCAGCATGTTCATTTTCTTTGTGGCCACTGATGGAAATCAGTAGGCAACAGACAAACAGTCGCCATCGATAGTTATACGGAATGGCGCTTTTAGCAACATGAGATAAGATCACAGGTTTGCCTTTAGGTTCCACAGGTATTACAGCCTGATAACAGGCAGCCAGTTTATCATTTCTCCCATTGTTGTTTCTCTTTCTTTTAGAGGAACAGTCATCTAAATCAATGCGCTTTCCTTTTCCCATATCCTTTTCTTTCTTTTCCTTCAACCATCTCTCTAAATTATTCTTATCACGTGGTAATGCACTTAAAATAAGCTTTCAACTATAATCTTCCTTTCAATATAATCAAACTAAATATATACGTTGTGTGTATCCAATATATTCCATTAAATATTGCAACGTGCTTTCTGTCAGAAGTGACTTCTGATACACACACCGTTTACAGTCCTTTATGAATGAGGAATAGTAAACCATTAGTTTGCAACCCTCTCAATAAAACATTTTCACAGCTTCCCAACGGAGGTAGGTTACAGTTTATACTACTTCTGCAGTAACACACTGAAAATAATCTAGATTATCACCAAACATTATTGAAATTAAAGGCTGTCAGTTTATATTCTACATTTTAATTTCATGCTTTCCAAAATTCTGTTTTTTTTTCATATTGTCAGCATAGACATGTACATTTCTGAGCACCCTGATGTATCCAACAGTTGAGAAAGAATGTTGTAGCATTAACAATCTGCCAAAATCATGTAAACTCTAATTTAGGACTGGTGCTTGCACCTAGTTACAAAAGCAAAGATAATAGTTCCACATCCCTGAATTCAAACTTTCAGGATTTCATTCCAAGTAAGAACTAAAGCATGAACTCTGCTTAAAAATATTCCTGTAATACACACAATGCCTTCATTTAGAACCTGATTCCTTGAAGAATTAATATGATAAATTCCTCAAGAACCAATCACAAGTAAACACAAAAATCCCAACCACTGAACAGGTGTGGTTTTCTACGTAAGAACTGCGGATGCTGTAAATCAGGAACAAAAACAAAGTTGCTGAAAAAGCTCAGCAGGTCTGGCAGCATCTGTGGAGGAGAATGCATAGTTAATATTTCGGGTCCGGTGACCCTTCCTCAGTCCTGAAGAACTTTCATCTGAAGAACTGAGGAAGGGTCACCGGACCTAAAACGTTAACTCTGCTTCCTCCTCCACAGATGCTGCCAGACCTGCTGAGCTTTTCCAGCAACTTTGTTTTTGTTCTTGGTTTCCTATGTGCCTGGATGACAAGACAAAGCATTGGGAGAGAATGTTCAATGTATGACCTTCAATATGTTAGAAATACAAAACTTTTAAAATTACAAGGATGAAACTATTCTTTTTAAACTGGGACTAACGCCAAGTTTCTATCACTTTGCCTTGTCCCAAAGTGCAAGAGTGGAATTGGAGTCTGAGGTTTGAGATTTGCTTTAGAAGAATGAAAAATACAAAACATTATAACTGGCACATCCCCATCATTTGACACTGTAACAAATGAAAATTAATATTTTTAGTCAGAGTCAAATTGGCTACCAAATATTTAATTTAATCATATGAGCTAAATCTCCTTTATAAATAGTAAAACACTGGTATTCAAACTCGCCAAGCCCAGTGGTAATCCACCAGCTATTTCTGGCCTCCAAAATTGTTCACGTTCAGTTTAAATCTTGTCAGACTGCCTGCACAAAACCTGAAATTACATTGTCCAAAAGTGGGTGTTCTCAAAATCCTAGACCAGCATTTTCTAACAATGGCTGATTTTTCTGTGTTTAGGAAGATAAGGAGTCTGCCAGAATGAGTGAGCTGCAATTACCCAGTTCTGCCATTCTCTTGGAACATGGTGATCAGCTATCTTCAAGCCTTTGTTTCATATCGTTTCTGAGTTTTGACATTTTCAACTGACAGCCCCACTGGGCTCAAGGGGTTACTTGCTTTCTGACATTTCTGATGACTGATGACTGATGACTGATTTAGCGGTTTCTTTTAAAAAAAAGGTTACACCCTCATTATTCTGGGAAATAGTTTCTCTCTACACCTTTTTGACGAATTCTTTAATCACCTTAAACATCTCAACTTCTAATTTCAAGGGAATACAAACTTAGCAACTGTATTCTATGTAAGTTTCAGCCCCTGTACCATTATGG
Source organism: Stegostoma tigrinum (assembly GCF_030684315.1). Taxonomy (NCBI): domain Eukaryota; kingdom Metazoa; phylum Chordata; class Chondrichthyes; order Orectolobiformes; family Stegostomatidae; genus Stegostoma; species Stegostoma tigrinum. Next base: position 36,716,771 of record NC_081380.1, read on the forward strand.
TGAATCTACACTGTTCCCCTGCTGAGGATAGGATATCCTTCCTCAGGTCTTAAACAGGTGGGCTCCAAGCAGAGCCCGGTATAGGACACAGGAGCAACGACAAAAATCACCAGTCCTGGTGCTACTCTGGACAAAGCACCCCAGCCCCAGAGCTTGGCCCTGCTCCCAACCCCAATATATGAGCAACGGGCAACCCCTAGAACCCTGGTTCTCGGGTGTTGTAACATCAACACCCCCAGCTTCATCATCAGTCCCAGGACCTCCCTCACATCCGCAACATTACGCCTAACATTTTGCAATCCAGAAGGTTCAGGCCCTTGATCAGAACTCTTCTCTCCAGAGAGATGAAAAGAGTTTCACTATCTATCATGCAAACTCCTCTAATCAGTTTTAACACTTTTTTTATCTCGCATGGAGACAGTTGGCCATGGTACAGCAGTTTCCATCTAATTAGTTCTGAGTGCACTGGAGACAGCTCTGTGATAACAATGCATTAGTGTACCTAGCAATCCGCAGCCCTGGGGAGCTACTGGCAACCTCTCGTGATATACTGCGTTCAGTGTGAATTATTAAAGACAACTTGTTCTTCAGCAGAAAAACAGACACATCTTGAACAGTGTGATACTACACCTGTCTTTTTTAATATTAAAAGTAAGCTTCTGTATTGTAAGTTTGAAAATTCTTAGAGATTTGTTTGATAAAATAGAAATTGAGCTCTCCCAAATCTGTACCTGAAAAAGGAACCAGGTCTCTTTTACATAACAAGTGTGGAGCTGGAGGAACACAGCAGGTCAGGCAGCAGAGGAACAGGAAAGTTGATGTTTCAAGTTGGGACATTTCTTGAAGAATGGGGAGGGGGAAGCGGGCTCAGAAATAAATAGAGAGAGGAGGGGTGGAGCTGGGGAAGTTGGTGGGATGATGATAGCTGAGTGCAAATTGGGTGTGGTGGGGATTAGTGAGTAAATTGGGAGGGGCAGATAGGTGGGAGAGAAGATGGCCAGATTGTATTAGGTCAAGGAGGCGGAGATGAGATTGAGGGTCGGACATGGGATCAGGCCAGTGGGGGAGAGATTTTAAAACTGGTGACTTCCAGGTTTAGGTCATTGGGCTGTAGGCTTCCGAGGCGGCATATGAGGCACTGCTCCTCCAGTTTTGGGTGGTGTCATTATGACACTGGAAGCGGCCCAGAATGGACATGTCACCCAGGGAGTGGAGGAAGAGTTAAAATAGTTGGCGGCCAGAAGGTGTTGTCACTTGTCACATAGAACACAGATTCTCTACAACACGGTCTCCAAGTCTACGCTTGGTCTCATCGATGTAGAGGAGGCCAAATCGGGAGCAGCAGATACAGTAGACCAAATTGACAGATGGACATATGAACCCATCTGATATGAAAGGTCAGTTTTGTGGTCTTGAATGGAGGTGAGGGGGGAGGTGTAGCACTTCCTGTTGTTACAGGGAAAGGTGCCAGGTATAGAGGAAGGTATACTGGGAAGTGTGGAGTGGACGAGGGAGTCAAAGAGCGAACGGTCCCTATGAAAGGGGGATAGGGGTGGGGAGGGAGATATCTCTTCGACCGTAGGGTCGTACTGTAGATGGTGGAAGTGGTGGAGAATGATATGCTGGGTGCGGAGGTTGGTGGGGTGATGTGTGAAGACAAGGGGGATTCTGTCTTTATTTTTGTTGGGGGAATGGGTTATGAGGGTAGAAGGGAAGGACATGCAAGAGATGTAGTTGAGGGCATTTTTGATCACAGCAGTTGGGGGGGGGCGCGAGGGGGTTTGGGGGGGTTGTGTGTGGATGTTTCAGTCCTTAAAATAGGAGGACATGTAGGATGTTCGTGAGTGGAATGCCCCATCTTAGCAGCAGATTCGGCAGAGGAGAGGAATTGGGAGTAGGGGGATCGGATTCTGGCAGGAGGGTGGGTGAGAGAAGGTGTAGTCCTGGTAGGTATGGGAGTCGGTGGGCTTGAAATAGATATCAGTTTTCGAGGTGGTTACCAGAGATGGAGATGGAGAAGTCCAGGAAGGAGGGAGAGGTATCAGAAATGGGTCAATTCTTCTGCCTCCACCACGTCCGCTCCCAAGATGGTGTGCTCCACTCCCAAACACCCTAGATGTCCTCCTATTTCAAAGACTAACTTCTCCACCCTCTGGTGATCAAAAATACCCTCAACTACATCTCTTGCATTTCCTACTGCCCTCAAACGCCCTTCCCCAGCAAAAATAAAGTCAGAAATCCCTTGTCCTCACATATCACCCCACCAAGTTCTACATCCAGCGAATTATTCTCTGACACATCCACCACCTACAATCTGATCCCACAACCAAACAGTTACTTCCCTCACCACCCCCATCTGCTTTTCATAAGGATCGCTCACGCTGTGACTGCCTCATCTGCTCCATTGCCACACTCCCCCCTCCACCCCCCCACACCCTCACCTCCATTCAAGGCAAAAAACAAACCTTTCATATCAGACAGGAGTTCACTTGTACATCCATCAACTTGGTCTACTGTATCCGCTGCTCCCGATGTGGCTTCCTCTACATCAGTGAGACCAAGCGCAGACTCGGAGACCGTTTTGTAGAGCATCTGTGCTCTGTATGCAACAAACGAAAACACCTTCCAGTCACCAACCATTTTAATTTCCCCTCCCACTCCCTGGGTGACATGTCGATCCTGGGCGTCCTCCAGTGTCACAATGACATCACCCACAAACTGGAGGAGCAACTCTTCATAAACTGCCTTGGGAGCCTACAGCCTGATGGCCTAAACATGGAATTCACCAGCTTTAAAATCTTCCACCATCCTCCCTTACCCCAGCCTCATCCCATGCCCAAACCTCCCTCTCATCTCTGCCTCCTTGACCTGACACAATCTGTTATCTCTCCCATCTACCTCGCTTTACCCATTTCACTGACCAATTCCCACCACTCCCTACCTGCACTCACCTATCACCATCCCACCTACCTTACCCAGCCTCACCCCTCTTCTCTTTTTATTTCCCAGCTCCCTTCCCCCTCTCCATTTCTGAAGAAGGGTCCCGACCTGAAATGTCAACTTTCCTGCTCCTCTGCTGCTGCCTGACCCGCTGTGCTCCTCCAGCTCCACACTGTCTTGTCTCTGACTCCAGCATCTGTCGTTCTTGCTATGTCCAGGTCTGTTTACATTAGCTTTCAATATTTCCAGTCATTATATTGGTCAAATTAAAACTGCTACTTACTCCACCAGTGCCCTTGTTAAAGGGCAAGTATCTCACAGGCCAGACTGCCCTAGTCCAACCCAGAGATGGAGTCTGCTACTGAGCCCTCAAGACCTAATCTACTCAAGAGTTTCCCAAAATACTCAACAGGAGTATTCTTAGTTAGAGATCAGTTTATTTTTACCTCCCAATCTATGGCCAAGAAGGAACACTTGATTAGGGCTCTACAATAGTTAAATGAGCGTTAAAGTTCAGGAGGTAAAGTCTTGCGCCAGGGCGATTCTTAATTATTTCTGCTACTTGCTCTGTTGATTAAAATTCAGCTGTTGCATAAATTTACCTTTTGTTTTGAGCTTGATGTTGATATTTATATTTGTGGTAAAGTATGGAAAAGGCTCGAAGTTAGAATAAAGATAATTCAATAGTTATGGCATTGGACAGAGAATAACCATCCTGTAGCCTAATAACATAGGCAGCCCAGGGTAAGGGAGTGGGATGGAAGTATTATGAATACTGCTAGAACACTGGAATGGTCATTACTGCAAGCTGGATACTGAAAGAATGATAACCTTTACTGTTTCATGGGTTACAGGGTGAAACCAGGAAAATGGGGTTGAGGAACTTATCAGTCATGATTGACTGGCAGAGAAGACTTGTGGGCTGAATGGCCTAATTTCTGCTCCTATGTCTTATGGAGAAATTACCAGGTCATTAGTGGATAGCACACAAGGTAATGGTGGAGGCATTCTGTGCTGGAGACTGGGGTAGAATGTAAACTTGTCCCACAATTTAACAATCCAAATTTATATTTTCAGAAAATGTTCTTAGTTGATCTGAAAAACAGGAACCTCAGTCCTGTAATAATCTGATGAGATCTGACCCACTTTAAAAAAACTTGAAATAGGAATTTTAGAACATGTGCTTTAATGCAAGTTGTAAGAACTGATAGATTTTAATCTGGTTTGGACTCCAGTGAATTAAGCTAAAAGCACAGTAAACTACAACCACTGAGTGGCCAAAGTAATAAGGTTTCATCACTACAAAATGAGCCCTAGAGTGCAGACACACTCTTTCAGCTCCTACAGGAAGAAATCACAGTCTGCAACATAAAGTGATATAATTAGGGAAGTGAATGACTGTCTTCCAAAGATCTGTTGTATCAATATTCCAGAATTGCTAGCACTATAGATAAAAAAGTAGGCCTCACAATTCAACACAAAACCACATCACAATGTTGTTAAAAATGGAAAGAGCCACAGATGCTGCAAATCAGGAGCATAAACAGAAGTCGCTAGAAAAGCTCAGCAGGTCTGGCAGCATCTGTGAAGAAAAAAACAGCTAATGTTTCAGGTCTGGTGCCCTTCCTCAGAACTGATAGTAGCTGGGAAAATGCAGAAAATAGGGAGGGAGCTGGGGTAGGGAGTAAATGACAGGATAGAGCCCAAAGAGAGAGAGAAGAGCAGTTGGATAGACAAAGGAGTTGATAATGATCTGGCTAGGAGGGTGAGTAGTTGTAAATGGGGGCTGTTAGTGACTAACAACATATATTGTGTCAGTTCTGAGGAAGGGTCACTGGACCCAAAACATTAATTGTTTTCTTCTTCACAGATGCTGCCAGATCTGCTGAACTTTTCCAGCAACTTTGTTTTTGTTCCCGATTTACAGCATTCACAGTTCTTTTGGTTTTTATGTATGTAGTGTGTCACGGCAGGCTACATGTTAACAAAGCCTGGTGTGGGGGGCAGGGGGCTAGGACATGGGAGAGTTTAGGGCCTAAAATTATTGAACTCGATATTGAGTCCGGAGGACTGCAAGGTCCCCAAGCAGAAAATGAAGCGTTGTTCCTCTACTTGCATTGGCCTTTGTGGAACACTGCAGCAACAACTCAAAGATACCCACGGCCCTCTCTTCCCCATCCACTCTCCCAACCCCACCTCCTGTTGGGTATTCACCATCCCTCCTAGCCTTCTGCTCTCCAATGCTGAACGATCTGCACTCAGCAATGGTCTCAGCTTTATTCCTCCGTGTCACCACGTTAACGAATTTTGGGCGTGACATGACGTCACGTTCTTCTTTCGCTGTCTCCACTTCCGCGCCCATTTCTTTGGATGAGTCCTCTCCCCATCCCACAGACCCCTTCGTCCATTTCCAACACTCTCCCTCCACCTGGACCCCTTCTTCCAGCCTTTTACCCGCAATCGATTATTTCACTGAGAACTATTGATGTGATATTGGTTGCCTCAATTTCCCTGTCTCACCCCAACCCCACCAAATACAACCTGTCTCCCTCTAAACTGACTGCACTCCGTGCACTTGGGTCTAACCCTGACACAGTTATTAAGCCTGCGGATAAGGGTGGCACTGTTGTAGTCTGACATACTGACTTTGACATTGCAGAGGCTGAGTGACAGCCCTCAAATACCTTCTATCTTCCCCTGGACCATGGCCCCACCATGATGCATCAGGCCATCTATCTGCTAGAGTAACTGATCTCATTTCATCTGATGACCTCCCCCTGCTCCCCACCTTCTCACTGCCTCCAAGTTCATAGAACCCAACCCTGCACAGCTCGCGTCTACTTCCTTCCAAAAATTCACAAGCAGGACAGTCTGGGCAGACCCATTGTTTCAGCCTATTTCTGCCCCACAAAACTCATCTATTCCTACCTTGAATTAGTCTTCTCTCTCGTGGTCCAATCCCCACCCAAATACATCCATGATTCCTCTGACACATTATGCTGATTTCAAAAGTTCCAGTTTACAGGTTCCAGCCGCCTCCTCTTCACCATGGACGTGTAATCCCTTCCCCACATCCATTCCCCACCAAGAGAGTCTGTGGGCTCTCCGCTTCTCCCTGGAGCAAAGACCTGGACCATCCCCACACACCATCACCCTCCTCCACTTGGCCGAGCTTGTCCTCGCCCTCAACAACTTGTCTTTTAACTCCTCTCATTTTCTTCAGGTCACAGGAGTGCCCATGGGTACCTGCATGGGCCCCAGTTATGCCTGTCTCCTCATGGGGTATGTGGTGCTTTGTTCCAGCCCTATTCTGGCCCCCACCCACAACTCTTTTTCTGATACATCGATGATATCATCGGGCTGCTTCCCTATCTCATCCATAACTGGAAAAGTTCATTGATTTCATTTCCAATTTCCACCCTGCCCTCACTTTTAGCTGGTCTATCTCTGACTCCTGCCTTCCCATCCTCGACATCTGTTTCCATTTCTGGAGTTTGACTGGTCACTGATATCCACTATAAACTCAGTGACTCGCACCCTGCTCCCTGTAACAACTCTCAGTTCCTCTGTCTCCATTGCATATGTTCAAATGAGGCCAACTTCGGCAAGGGAGCCTCTGAAACGTTCACTTTCTTCCTCAAAGGAGATTCCCCAGAACCGTTGTTGACAGGGCCTTCCGCTGGGTCCAACCCATCTGCCATATTTCCACCTCACCCGTTCTCTTGCCTCCTGGAACAGCAATAGGATTCCCCTCATCCTTATCTACCACCCCACCAGCATCCAAATCTAGAAGATCATCGGACGCCATTTCTGCCACCAGACACATTCCCCTCCCCTCCCCTCTCCTCCCTTGTCCACCTTCCTCAGGGACCAATCCCTCTGGGACACTGAGGTCCATACTTCCTTCACCTCCAACAACCCCCACAGCTCCACGGCACCTTTCCCTACATCGAGCAAAAGGTGTCACACCTGCCTATTCACCTCCTCTCTCCCACTATCCAAGGGCCCAAACATAGCTTCCACGTGAAGCAACACTTCACCTACACTTTCCAGAATCTAGTCTACTGCATTCGCTACTCACAACGAGGTCTCCTCAACATTGGGAAACAGAGCGTAGACTGGGTGACCACTTTGCACATCTACGCTCTGCCTGCAAAAAAGACTCTGAACTACCTGTTGCCCACCACTTTAACATGGCACCTTGTTCCCCAGTCAACACCTCTGTCTCTGGCTTGCTGCAGTGTTCAAGTGAAGCTCAACACAAGCTGGAAGAGCAACACCTTATTTTCCACTGGGGGACCCTGCAGCCCTTCGGACTCAATATTGAGATCAATAATTTTTAGGGCCTAAACGCTGCCATGGCCTAGCTCCCCCTCAACACGGGTGGCCTTGATATGATTGTAGCCTGCCATTACTCACTACCCCTATTGTTAGTCACTAATGGTCCCCACTAACAACTATTCACTTTCCTAGCCAGATCGTTATCAACTCCTTTGTCTATCCAACTACACTTAGAACATAGAACATTTCAGCACAGTACAGGCCCTTCGGCCCTCGATGTTGTGCCGACCTGTCATTCCAATCTGAGGCCCAACTAACCTACACTATTCCACGTACGTCCATATGCTTGTCCAATGATGACTTAAATGTACCTAAAGTTGGTGAATCTACTACTGTTGCAGGCAAAGCGTTCCATTCCCTTACTACTCTCCGAGTAAAGAAACTACCTCTGACATCTGTCCTATATCTTTCACCCCTCAAATTTAAAGCTATGCCCCCTCATGCTCGCCATCACCGTCAGAGGAAAAAGGCTCTCCCTATCCACCCTGTCTAACCCTCCGATTATTTTATATGTATCAATTAAGTCACCTCTCAACCTTCTTCTCTCTAATGAAAACAGCCTCAAGTCCCTCAGCCTTTCCTCGTAAGACCTTCCCTCCATACCAGGCAACATCCTAGTAAATCTCCTCTGCACCCTTTCCAAAGCTTCCACGTCCTTCTTATAATGCGGTGACCAAAACTGTACGCAATGCTCCAAGTCCGGCCGCACCAGAGTTTTGTACTTCTCTCTCCTCAGACTCTATCCTATCATTTACTCCCTACCCTACCCCCTCCCAATTTTCTGCAAATAAACCAACATTTTCCCAGCTACCATCAGTTCTGAGGAAGGGTCACCAGACCCAAAACGTTAGCCCTGATTTTTTTTCTTCACAGATGTCGGCAGATCTGCTGAGCTTTTCCAGCAACTTCAGTTTTTGTTCCACAATTTTGTTAGCCTTGGCAGTTCTATGCATTTAATCCCCAATGTCCTAAAAGCCTCACTTAGACCATGAGATCATAAGACACAGGAACAGAAGTAGGCCATCCAGTCCCACAAGCTTGCTCCACCATTCACTAGGACCATGCATGATCTAACATTCTTCACGCCTACTTTCCTGAGTTTTCTTGGTAACCCTTGAATTCCCGAGCAAGAATATATTCTTCTCGGCCTTAAATACACATGACAAATATGCTCCCATACCTCTCTGTGGCAAGGAGTTCCAAAGGCTCATAGCCCTCATGACAGAAGAAATTCCTCCTTGTCTCAGTCTTAAATTGGCACCCTTTATTCTGAGATTATTGCCTTCTGGGTCCTAGATCTTCCCATGAAAGGGAAACATCCTCAGCATTTACCCTGACTAGCCCCTTAAGAATCCTGTTTCAATGAGATCATGTCTCATGTTTTGAAACTCCAGAGAATACATCCAACCTGTTTAGCCTTTGCTCATAGACAATCCCTCTTTACCAGGGATCATACTAGTGAGCCTACTCTTCTAAAGTATCAACCTTTTGTTTAAACAGAGCAAATGACTATGTTTTCAATAAATCTTCTGATACAAAGGAAAGAAACAGTACCTGAAGCTTTTAACAGTTCCATAATTACAAATTAATCTTTCACATACTGACACTGAGATCATGTCAACTTTTTCTTAACACAGAAACCATGTCTCAAAGTCAGTAACCTCACGATTGGATCTGTTGCATATCATCAACTTTCAGGCTGGTGATTCAGGCTGGGCTGGGTGAACCAGAATTGAGGAAAAGACAATCTCATAACGAGTCGATGTATTAGAGTATCAATGCAGCACCAAACTGGTTAGTTATTTCGCTCTACTAATAATTAGAATTCACACATAGCAACTTTTAAAATGTCCAATTTTTGGATAGTTGGATTTGAGACAACATGTCTGTATATCTGAACATATTTAACTCTCTACATTAAGCCTGCATTTTTTGACCATAAGTTGTATTTGATGCTACTTACTACACAAGGCAATGATATGACTGCTGTCCTCATGCACAAATTTCTTGGTGACAGCTTCCTCCATGATTTGTTTCACCTGCAACAGCAAAAAGGAACACATTTAGACAATACTTCTTTGTATGTTATGGTAAGGAACGAAGTTCACACTGTTGTATAATAATTCATAAAAGAATCAATATTTTTTACTTTAGCTCAGGGACAATTTGGGAAGGAAGATCTAGCTGCATTTTGTCCCAATGGGAGTTATAATTCAGGCTGCTCTTAGACAAGTCCAGATCTGCTGACCACAAACAAGTTGCTGCTCAAAATATGTGCAGTTCAGAGCAAGCAGTGCAGTGTCAGCAATTCTGACATCAGCCGACTGCACACCAACAGAAGTTAGCTGAAACTCTCATCTTTTACTGTAAGGAATGGAATTAGAATACAACACAGCCTTTCCCTATGATGCATATGACAGAACTGATGGTTCTGTGGCAACACAACATTCTTCATTAGGTAACAGTTCATAAAGCACTCGTAAAGCTTTAAAACCTAATAATTGTGGACATGCACATGATAGAAACAAACTGCATACAACATACAAAAGCACAATTCATACAGTTCTTGATGTTATCATTACTGTTAAAACTATACTCAAATTTGTTCATTTTGTCTCCGATGCTGAAGCTAATCAGAAACCACAGAGGAAAAGGTGAACTGTATGTTAACCTTAGCAAAAGTGAAGATTCTAACCACATTAAGGCACAAAAAGAGAGCAGAACTATGGTTTAATTAAAAAGAAAGAATTGTGGATGATGGAAATCAGAAACAAAGACAAATTGCTGGAAAACCTCAGCAGGTCTGGCAGCATTTATGGAGAGAAATCAGAGTTAATGTTTCAGGTCCAGTGACCCTTTTTCAGAACTAGGCATTTATGTTTCATAAATGCCATTTACTGTTTGCCTCTATCATGTGCACATACAAAGTTACTACATTTTAAAGTTGCACAAAGAATTTATAAATTCTCTTATCATATTGTGTCAACCAGTTATGGAGAGGCAGTTCTTTGATTTCTTCTCCCTCAAATTTAGAGCAACAACCACTTCCTCCAAATAGTCCATAGACAATTGCTTAGACACATTTTAAATATTAGTTTGAACCAAGTAGTTTTGTATGCTTTGTTGTCCCAGCAACAGACCTCAGGCCATATTTTAAATCAGAGATATGTTCAGGATAGGAATATAAAAGACAATTTAACATGGAATGAAAATTTCAAGCTCATGGACATTAGCTTTATAAGTATAGAAATAAATTTAAATACAATTGTTATAATTAACTTTTATATTGCAGATATAGTGAACATTCCTAAGAAATGGGAGCAATAGTAGAACATTTGGCTCCTTGAGCCTACAGTCATTCAATAAGATTACAGCTAATCTGATGTGTGTCAAATTTCACATCCCTGTCTACCCTCTGATAACCTTGATTCTCCTGACTAGAAGGAAGCTATCCATCCCTGTATTAACAATAAAAGAGGCCTCCACTGCCTTTTGAGGCAAAGTCCCAAAGTCACACAACCCGCTGAGAAAAAAAAAATTCTCATCTTTGACCTGAAAGGTCAAGCCCTAATTTTACAATGTGCCCCCTGGTTCTGGACTGACCTACAAGAGAAAACACACGCTCCGCACTCAACCCTGACAAGATCATTTGGGGTCTTGTATACAAATCAAGTCATCCCTTACTCTTCTAAACTCAAGAGGAAACAAATCCAGCCGTCCAACTGATCCTCCAAAGACAAACGACTTAGTCCAGATATCAATTCAGTAAATCTCCTCTTTCTGGCCTGCAATGCATTTACATCATTTCTTAAATATGGAGACAAAAATTGCATATAATATTAGAATTGTGTTCTCATCAATACCCTGCAAACTAATGCATAACAACCTTGCTTTTATTTTCAACTGCCCTCACAGTAATGCATAACATTGCATTAGCCATCTTGATTAGTTGCTGTACCTGCATACTAGCTTCTTGTGGCTCATGCAACAGAACATCTAAATACCACTGCACCTACCAATGCAAGGTGCAGCAGGATAGCAGCTTAGTTTTAATGCACTAACAAACATAAATTCCTCCCTGTGTCTCTGGAAATATCGAGCCATTGACCCATGTGGGAAATGGTGAGAATCATAAGATTAGCAGTGGGGGAATTTCCTGATGTGAAGAACAAGAAGTCCCATTTCCAATCAGGCGTTGACTGGAGTCATTTTCCATTAAAATAACATTCTGCTTTTTTAGTTCTTCATACCAAGGTGAACAACTTCACATTTTCCCACATAGTCCTACATCTGCTCAATTTTTGGTCACACACTCAATTTAGCTATAACTAGCTGCATCTTCCTTATGTTAGCTGCCTCTCACAGCTAGAAGCGCTCAGATTACTGTGGCTGTGAATCACGTTCTGGGAATGGGAGTGGTGGGGGGTACATACCTGTCAATGTGCAAGAATGGCCATTCTGTAAAACCCTGGAAAATGAAATAAAACTCAAGTTTACAAATAGCACCCAGGGAATCCAACAGGCCAAAAGAGGGTTTACAAAACTCAAACCTGTACACTACGTAGTATCAACTTCAAGAAGAGCAAGGTGACCACCTTTAGGAGTTCTTGCAGCAGTGACACCTGACTCCACAGCAACGGCGTCATTTTTACGTGACAAAGTAGAAAATCCTTCAGCAACAGGAAAATATTGAGCCTTAAACTCCACCTTAAAATCACTCAACTGTAGCTGTGGCTCTCCCTTACAACTCTAATGCATCACTATACATTGAATTTTTCAGCCATATATTTGGTTAGATTGCATTGTTTTAAAACAAACCATAGAAAATTAAATCCTCTTAACCAACAGCACAGCACAGCTTGAAAAAGAGATAAATGTTTCCCAGAAAAATAAAGGAAAATCTGTCACTATCAAGTAATTAGGAATTGCGAGTTTTGGGAAAAGAATAAAATAAAGCAAAGTATTTTCTTACACTTTAAAATATTGGGTTTAAACTTCAGTGTGTTATTCATTAGAACAATGTCAACATTGCCAGGTGGAGAAGAAGCAGTAAGGAGAGCTCAGGATGTTGTGATACCCAGAGGTCTCCATATCTGGGGAAACTGACTAAATGCCAGCAAGGAATGGGGGACAGATATGGATGGAAGATGAAGAAGGTGGCTTCAATTTTTCTGACATGAAGCTGCAAGAAAGATTTTGGTTCATTCAGCCTTTGGTGGGGCACACCATCTTAAATTAGAAAAGGAAGGGGAGCTTGACTAGATAGATGTGAGTATTGATATTTGGGTGACTGGGAATTGACAGATAGTACAATGGAGCCTAGTCTTTATGCCCTCACAAGCTTTATTTATAGAGACAGAGGGTGGAAACTTCCTAGCCATTGAACAATGATGAGAAAGTTGTGAGAATTGCGTGAGATGAGCAGCAAAGAGATTCCCAATGCTAAGAACAAAATGTCCCATTTTTCAACCAAGGGCTGGAGTGCCAAGTTCCCTCAATCCAATATGTCTGGAGCAATTGACAGGAACCATGCAGGGCAGCTGCTGCATTATCATCGCTTGACTGAATGCATGGCTGTTCTTGAAAGATGGTGCTGGTCCCAGGAATCCTAGTACATCCCAGCAAGAGGCCAGTACTTCCAAATCTTCAACGTGTGAGAATATGACAAGTGGAACAACATGAGGGTGTAATGCATAGATAATCAGGCTAGTTTGGGAAGGTAATGGGCAAAAGCTTACAAGGGCTTACTAAGAGAAATCTTCCATGAAACGCACCAAAAATAAAAAACTTTGCTATTTCTACTAAGAGTCTGTCTGCAACATATGCAGAAATGTACACGTTCCCAATTAATAGCGAACACCTGAATGAATCATAGAATCCTTATAGTGCAGATAGAAGCTATTGTAGGATTTGCCAATCCTCCAAAGAACATCCCATCCAAACCCACTTCCTCACCCTAACCCCTTAACCCCACATTTACCATGGCCAATCCACCTATCCGGCACATCTTTAGACTGTTGGAGGAAACAGGAGCACCCAACAGATACGGGGAGAACATGCAAACTTCACAGAGTCTCCCAAGGCTGGCATCAAACCTGGGTCCCTGGCAATGAGGCAGCAGTGCTCATCATGCCTTGTGCCACTGTACTGCCCCTGCAATTAATATTAATTTATATAGAATTTGAATGAGTGCTAACCCAGCATTTCCAGATGTCGTAGAATTTAGCATGTCAAAGTTAAAGAGGAGAGGGACCAAAGGATAATCTCCCCACGGCACACTGACACGGAACATGCAGGGAGACGAAGAAATACTCTCGGAAGTAAAATAAAGCCTGTGAAACAAAAGTAGCATAACTATAGAAATCGGCGCTAGTGATAGGCTGAAAAAGTTCCTAAAAAGGAGAATTTTGTCAATTTATTGAGCAACGTGGGAAGGTGTAGAAGATGTAGAGCTACATGACACAAGTCAGTATGACTTCTAAAAATATACACAGTTACTGAATAAAGAGAATTTCTGTGAACTGTGTGGAGAAGAGGAGCAGTTTAAAGATGCTGTCCTGAATATCACAGGCTGGTGATATTCATAAACTATACAGCAGCTACCAAACTGCTTGGCTTAATTAAGGCAAGCTTACGAAGACCAGACACTGAAGCTTCAAATAGCAATATAATAATAAGCCATTGCAAATATTTGCCTTTGGCAGAAAGATGCAGGTGCAGGGAAGGAACCACATTGCTGTATATTGAATATTTCTAAGACCTTTAACAGCACAATTTCACTTGTACTTTGCTGTAATCTAACATTTATGGTTGAAATATATTTTATTTGTAAAATCTCACACACCCCGATCCACAGTTCATGAATTTTAATGCAGAATAATTACATTCAAACCATATGTTAGATTATAAAGCATAAGTGAAATTTGGACAGGCAGTGATTCTTCACTACTCTGCAAATACAATCAAAGTATCATTTAACTGAGTTAACTGAAAAATGCCTTTGCCTCCTGAAGGTGAATGCTCAGGTGATGGCAGTTCTCCATCATTGAGATTGGGGCAGACAGCGTATTGGTGCCAATGTCCCTGCCACTCTGAGATTGGCCATATGTTGTCATGGCATTAAAAATCCAGCTGTTCAGCAGCACCCTCAGAGATTGAAATCAAGACTCAGCATCTCAACATTCAGAGAAACAGCCTCTGGTGAAATCAAAAACACAGACATAAGAAGGACTGTAGTAGTATAAGAAACTAGTATAGATCAGTGCAATAACATAGATCACTGCTGTATAAAAAATTAAATATACAAAGAAGCAATAATGTAAAACTTGCACATTCTGGAAAGCTAAAGCAGGCTAACATATAGATTAAGAAAATTCAGGTGAATGGCTCAAGCAAAGATCTTTTGAGAGAATGAATTGTAGATTCAAAAGCTAGGTACAGCTATGCATGGCTTTGAAATGATCAATCCTCTAAAACATCCATCTAATTCACTAATTAACTTTCTGGAAGGATATTGCTCAGTTTGGCCTTGAGACCAACAGCAATGAGACTGGCTCATAACCACCCTTTGAAATAGTGTAAAAAGCTACACAGTAAAGGGTAATAAATGCCAGCCTTGCCAGTAAGACCAACTTCAATTGAATGAATAAATACATTCAGAATTCATGTTTGCATGCACATGTGCAAAATGAAAAATGCCCTTGCAGTAAGAGGAAATCAGAGGAAGCAAGGGATCTCAGTCCACAGATTTCTGAAGGCAGCAGGCTAAGGTGGTTCAGAAAACATGTAGGACATTTATCTTTATCAGAGATTATAGGACCAAGGAGGTTATGTTGGAGCTGCACAGAACTTTGATTAAGTGACAGTAGTGTAACTGTGTGCATTTCTGGTCACCACACTAGAGGAGGATGTGATTGTCCCAGAGAAGATACAGAGCAGATTTACCAAGCTGTTGCCTGGATGGAGCAGCTTAACTAAGAAGAATGGCTGGAAAGGCTCAGGTTGTTTCCTTTCAAGCAGAAAAGGCTGAGGGGATACCTGACTGAGGTGTATAACATGAAGGGGCATGGACAGGATGGATAGAAAACAGATGTTCTTCTTAGTTGAAGGGTCAATAACAAGGAGGCATAAAATGAAGCGCAGGTTTAGGGAGATGTTGAGAAAAAATCTTTTCACTAAGAGTGTGGTGGGAATCTGGAAAGCATTGCCTGGGAGGACAGCAGAAGCAGGAAACCTCACAACCTTTAGAAAGTGTCAGAGATAACGGGAACTGCAGATGCTGGAGAATTCCAAGATAATAAAATGAGAGGCTGGATGA
Source organism: Stegostoma tigrinum (assembly GCF_030684315.1). Lineage (NCBI taxonomy): Eukaryota > Metazoa > Chordata > Chondrichthyes > Orectolobiformes > Stegostomatidae > Stegostoma > Stegostoma tigrinum. The sequence goes on from NC_081380.1 coordinate 36,732,369, forward strand.
ACACAGCAGGCCAAGCAGCATCTCAGTGCTCCTGAGATGCTGCTTGGCCTGCTGTGTTCATCCAGCCTCTCATTTTATAACCTTTAGAAAGTCATTGGAGACCAAATGAAATGTCACATCATAATGTTCAAGGCTATGGGACTACTGCTGAAAAGTGGAACTATTGTAAATGGATGGGCTTCTTTCGCATTGTATGACTCCATGAATATCATGAGGAAATGGTTAAAGCTAAGGCATGAGTGAACAACACAGAACTATCTACATAACGAATAAAGTTCTTTTTTAAAATTCACTCAGGAAATGGGGTTCATTGAAAAGACCAGCTTCTTTGATGTTCTGAGAAATTGCTGTTCAGCTTCCTTTTAAAGCCCAACAGGCCATACAGAACTTTTTGTTGCAGGATGCTCCAATTCAATACACTGGAGGACCTTTAACAGACAGATATGGTCCAGATCTGATCTGGAATCAATGCCATAATACAACATCCAGGATGCACATACATAATATGTGCCTTGGTGGATGCAAGATATAAACTCATCTGGACTGTTTATAGTTATCATAGCAGCATAGCTTCACTCTTTGTAGTGCTTTCTGTTGCTGGGAACAGATACATGTTATTCCTCACAGATGCACCCTCTTGCCTAGCATAATATCTTTAGTAGAGGAGTTTTCACCCTGTGGGATGGTGGTTGATGATGTGTGTTTGGTTATGTCATTCATTTTTTCCACAGAGCTCACCCATTACTCACTACAACATCATATCATCCTGGCTGAACAGAATGAAATAGTATCTTTCCTTGAACTCACATTCTGTATGAAAATCTTGAACTATCACACTTTGCCAAGTCAGGTGAACTGTCAGCTTGTTTGTTGATCACACTCTTGTACCATTTTCTCCCTTCTTTCCCACAATGCCATATGCACATACGGTTGCGTGGAGACTGTGTAGGAGGTAAAAACCATAAGGTTCTATTTCCCAAATAAGAGATGACGGTGATAATAAACTATTGCCTAGGCAAGCAGCATGTAGTTTTAACACAATTTAGGCAAGGCACTTGATATTTAATGATCATAGATTTTACAGTGTGAACAGTGCAGTCTGTTTGACTGATGGTATCAACAGGAGGTAATATATTGAATAATAATGTTTCCTGCACACCTTGGAAGGCTGTACCAGTGTACTGCTGACCACTGTCAGGCAGAGTTTGTTGAGGTATGACTACCATATTCAATACATTTGGCAATGTGTCAATATTGACATAGTGGTATCTTCGAACTGTCACCCGAAACAGAATTTGGTGGAATAGTCAGGCAACAAAGTATAACCGTGGAAATTGAAATTATTAATCATAATTTTGCACAAAAGCTCGGAAAGAATCTCGTATGGAAAAGATGTTCTCTTAATAATTAAGGTTGGTGAAATTAATATGTAGTACGTAACTTGACTAATTGATCACTGTCTTTACTGAAGTCAAGTCAGTATCTGAATTCTTGCACTAATTTCTTGTTTTATTCTGCATTTGTGTAGCCTCTGTGCATATCGTCTGGCATGTCTTGATGTAGAGCTTGTGTAAGTATGACTGGTGTGCCTTAGAAAATTACATTCTCTGTTAGTATGCAAATGACCAGAATGAACATATTTGCTTGGAACCTCGAGTGTATTCAGACCACCTAGTGATGACCTTTTGAACTGTTGTAACTGGTCATCATCTGATGTGGCTTACTGAATCTGCTGCATTTGGCTGTGACCAAAGCATACAAGATCAATGTAGCAGTCTGGAATTTCTGTTCCAATTGACAGGCTTGTGACCTTCTATTAAGATCTATGAGGTAAATCTGTTTCAACTACATAGAGGTTCTAGGCATTAACTAACAGCAACATGATTTTTTTTTACACAGCAAGCAGTTAGCATTTGGAATACATTCCCCAAGAATGTGGTACAGGATGATTTGCTCAAGAGCATCAAAAGAAAAAGCACAATTATCCGAGGTGAAAAATTTTGCAGCACGATACGGAAAAGATGGGGCAGTGGGACTTGGGTGAGTTGCTCTTTCAGAATGTTGGCATGGACACAATGGGCTGAACAGTCACAGCACAGGCAGAGGCCATTCTGCGGTTGTCTAAGTCTCTGGATTATTTGTATAGTCATAAACATGACCCCACTATAACCTGTACATAAGTGCTTTAAGATTCTTTGAAAAGCTCTCTACACCAATTTCCCTACCTTAGAGACCAGGTTTTATCGAATGAAAACAATGCTTTTCAATTCTGCACAAGCAGTTTCACCTCAAGGTCAGTATTTCATTTTATTCCCAAGCATCTAACATTTATTTCTCAAGGGGTTCAAGGTAATTAATGAATCCTCAATGCTTTGAAAATGGCCTGGAAATTACATTTTTAAATTTCATGTTGCAGAATCCCTTAAAACACTAAAACTTCGAAGTGTTATACCTTATGGAATCAGATCATACCCATAGGATTAAGTGCCAGGGGTGCAGTGTTGGTGTTACCTTGCCAATTCTCTGCTTGAATAAATGACAATCATTCTTACCTACATTTAAAGAGCTGTTCTCTCAGGAGAGAGAGAGAGACACACAGCTGGTGGTGTTTAAACCTGAGGATCACCATGTCTCAGGCGGCTAAGGGAGAGGTTGAGAAGGCAGGACCTTCATGGTGACCTCAGCCAGTATGGAATTGAAATCCACGCTGTTGGCATCACCATGCATCACAAACCAGCCACACAGCCAACTGATCCCACACTAATATGACAAAGTTCAGAATAGAAGGCCAGGAACATCTTAAAAAACACGAGAGAAAAATTAGAGGACAGTGTGACCAATGTCTTGCACACTAGTGGCTGGTTTCAATGAATATGGGTTAGATCCTTGGTCACATTCCTACTCCTTTGCTACAAGCTTCAGTTTCAGACCTAGAGAATAACATTTAAATGTATGATGCACTCCGAGCCCAGGTCATTACAATATTCTGTTTAAAACTCACTGCGGTCTTTGCCGAATCAGACTATCCCCCAATTTTCTATCTAAAACAGAAAGAGACTGCCCGTGTCTGTGCTCACAGTTAGAAGGGACCAAATCCTTGCTAACAAAATCAGCATAAGAAGCTTATTAATTGACGAGACACAGTAATAACTTGATTCTTATCAATGAACAGGAAGGCAAGATCAAAGCCTCATCCATTGGCATGGTAACCATCAATTGTTTCAGTCTTTTTGAATCAAGAGAATATCGTTTTCTTCAAAAGTTCAAAAATTCGAATCATTTACTGCTTTCCAAATACTTCTCGCCCCAAAGTCCAAATATGTGATCTGTATCCTTCCTGCACCTCACCCCAATGCCCGCAACCACAGGGCAAGAAATTTACCAGCAAGTACAACGTGGAAGTCTCGCACCCTAGATTTCTTTTTATTTACTCGTGGGATGTGAGCATCACTGCCTAGGTAAGCATTTATTTCCAGTTCCTACTTGCCCTTGTCAAGGTGGTGAGCTGCCTTCTTGAACCACTACAGTCCATTTGCTGTAGATAGACCCACAGGGCTGTTTCAAAGGGAGTTCTAGGGTTTTGACCCAATGAAATTAAAGGAATGGCAAAATGTTTTCAAGTTTGGACGATGAGTGGCTTAGAGCGAAACTTGCAGGTAGAGTTATTGCATAAATCTGCTCTCTTCTCTTTCTAGATGGTTGAAGTCATGGGTTTGGAAAGTTTTGTCTAAGACATTCTGATGAATTTCTGCAGTGCATCTTACAGATGCTGCACACTGCTGCTGCCGAGCTTCGGTAGTGGAGGGACTGAATACTTGCAGACATGGTGCCAATCAAGCTGGAGTATTGTTGGAGCCACACTCATCCGGGCATATTCCATCTTGACTTCTGTCTTGTAGATTATGAATAGGCTTTGGGGAGCCAGGAGTCGTGTCACTCACTGCAAGATTCCTAGTCTCTGGCCAGATATAAATTGGGTATGCACAACTATCAATCCTCCAAAAACAACAGATGTGCCATGTTACCATTTGAAGAAGAGCAAGGAAGTTGTCCCAGCCTACATTCAACATAAATTTAAAAAGAACAGATTATCTGGTCACTTATTTCATTTGTTTGTTTCACCTTGTTGTGCATAAAATCTTGGTTCCCATTCTATAACTATGACAACATTACAAAAATACTTGAATGCCAGTAAAGTTTTTTTGAATATCCTGGTTCCAAACAAGCTCCAAATAAGAACAAGTTATTTCTTTAGCACATCTTGCTGCTCCTTTCCAAAATCCTGAATCCTAAAATCCATGTCTCACGGTCTCCAATTCACTGTCTCCATTCCTTGCTCATTTCTCAAGTTCCTTCCACGATTTTGCTTCCTTGATTTATCTGATCTTCATGTTTTTGGTATTCCATTTCTGTATCTCAACCTGATTGGCATTTTGTAATATGATATTTGACACATTCAAATCTCTCAGAGAAGGCAAAAAGACTCAACATAATCCCTCCCAAAAAGTTCACAAACTGCAGTGTTTACACTAAGCTTTGCTCCAAGTCAAAAGATATTTCAATGGGTTTGTGTACATTATCCAAGCATAAAATAACTAACTGTCTTGATTTCCATTCTGTAACAACGGCAACATTATAAAAAATACTTGATTGTCACTAAAGTTTTTTTGGATATCCTGGTTTCAAAATAGCACTACTGCAAGACGGCAGGGCGAACAAGGTAAGCAGCATTCAGGCTCCTTGGCAAATCCACTCCAGCTGGCTGCTTCCTCTCTTGTTTCCTTACCCTTTTTGTCTTCTTTCTTCATAGTCTTCCTGATGGCGATAAAGGTGACATCGTGGAGGGGAGTGGCCAGAGTGGGACTTTTGGTGAGGCAGCGGACCCAGGGTCTCCTGATTGTAATAGGCTTGGAATGGGGACTCTGGTTATGGCGAGCTGGCATTGGAGCCAGGGCCCCCAGCACGGGACCTGGCATCGGTGGCGAAATCAGTGAAGTGGGCCCAGCAATGAACAGATGGCACGTAAAGAGTGTCAGCTCTGACATTGGTGGGTCCAGCACAGGTGGTTGTCCAGGTGCTGGTGGTCAGCTGACTCAGGACTCATGGTAGACATGGCAGGAAGACAGACTTTCTTTCAGCTTGGCCTTTGATTTTTTTTCACTCTTGAAATACTCAAATGGTGCCAGTTTGAGGTGATAGTTGAAGCTTTTCACAGTATTTTACTGTGCTATTCATTGTAGAGGACAAATGACAAAAAAAAAATCACCATTCATATCCAACTCAGCACACCAAACTCTAGGCGGGACACAGAGTGGGAACATGCCTTCAATTTTAAGATTTGTTGTGGTTACGAAGGTTCCCTGAAAACCTTGTTGATCACCACCACTGGTTTCACTACACAACATACCAAGATACGTTGAAAAAATTAATTCAAAAATTGACACTTTAGCTTTTTGTTTACAATTTCCCAACAGACAGCAATGGGGCAGATGTGAAAGCTACCAACAGTGGCACATCAACACGTAACATTCCTCAATACCAACATAAATGGCTTACAAATTCCCAATCTCAGTAATTATGTACAGAGCTCCCTAACAGAGCTCCCTAACAGATCTCTTACTGCAACTTGTGTTTTGTATGCATCATACAGACAGTCAGAGACAGGGTTTAAGGTGCATACACGATATATTAGGTAGGGATGTTCCTGGAATGTAAAATAAAAAAAACAGAAAAACTTGTATATCACATCTCAAAATATGTTTGAAGAACCTAATATAAAATAAATTAATTTGAAGTGCAGTGAACATTGTTAATTAAGGCAAATGCAGCAGCCAATTTACCAGTGATAGGCCTCACATAACACCGAGGACATGGATGGCTAGTTCATGTCCTTTCATGAAATCCATTCAAAGAAAAATAATGGTGAAGATGCTTAGAAAAATTATTATTCCCCAAATTGCAGCTATGGGATCTCTTCATCACCCATTGAATCACTGAACTGTTAAGTGTTTGATTTTACAAAAGCCAAAAACACACAGATTCATTGTACCTCTCGCCAGAAGTTTGCTATTTTGTTGTCCATGTTTAAAAGCAGATCTATTTTTATTGAAGCAGTGGCTACATTCACTTTGATAAACATATTTAAAACCTGAAATCAAATCAAACTGCAGTCTTTCATATCTGTTTGATTTTTCTTCTACAAACAACTCTCGTAAAGATCTGCATGGTCAATTAACACAAAAAGAATTTCAGCACAACAGGCCTGTACAAAAGCCCCATTTACAACTTGCTGAATACATTCATGGAACATGGGTATTGCAGGCTAACCAAACAATGATTACACATCTCTAATTGCTTTTTTCTCCAATTCCATGTGGAGAACCATAACTTCGACTGGGACAACACCAAGATCCTGGGACAGGCTAGGCAGAGACAAGCATGAGAATTCCTGAAAGCATGGCCCTCCACGAAGCATGCTATAATAAACACATTGAACTCGAACCCATATACGTTCCACTACAAAAAAAAACTGGAAGTGAAGCAATACATCTCAACAGACCCCAGAGTTTACAAACCAGGTGAGAGAACAGACCAACGCTTCATTGGAGGCTGCACTGAAGATGTTACCAAGCATGGTAACACACTAAATGAATATTTTTCAACAGTATTCAGTCTAGAAAACGACAATGTTGTCGAGGAGAATACTGAGATACAGGCTACTAGACTAGCTGGGATTGAGGTTCACAAGGAAGAGGTATTAGAAATCCTACAGAGGGTGAAGATAGATAAGTCCCCTGGGCCGGGTGGGATTTATCCTCGGATCCTCTGGAAAGCCAGGGAGGAGATTGCCGAGCCTTTGGCATTGGATCTTTAACTCGTCATTGTCTACAGGAATAGTGCCAGACGACTGGAGGATAGCAAATGTGGTTCCCCTGTTCAAGAAGGGGAGTAGAGACAACCCTGGTAATTATAGACCAGTCAGCCTTATCTCAGGTGTTGGAAAAGGTTACAAGGGATAGGATTTTTAATCATCTAGAAAAGAATAAATTGATTAGGGATAGTCAGCACGGTTTTGTGAAGGGAAGGTCGTGCCTCACAAACCTTATTGAGTTCTTTGAGAAGGTGACCAAACAGGTAGATGAGAGTAAACCGGTTGATGTGGTGTATATGGATTTCAGCAAGGCATTCGATAAGGTTCCCCACAGTAGGCTATTGTACAAAATGTGGAGGAATGGGATTGTGGGAGATATAGCAGTTTGGATTGGAAACTGGCTTGCTGAAAGAAGACAGAGGGTGGTAGTTGATGGGAAATGTTCATCCTGGAGACCAGTTACTAGTGGTGTACCGCAAGGGTCGGTGTTGGGTCCACTGCTGTTTGTCATTTTTATAAATGACCTGCATGAGGGCGTAGAAGCGTGGGTTAGTAAATTTGCAGACGACACTAAGGTCGGTAGATGATGAAGGGTCTAGGCCCGAAATGTCAGCTTTTGGGCTCCTGAGATGCTGCTGGGCCTGCTGTGTTCATCCAGCCTCACATTTTATTATCTTGGAATTCTCCAGCATCTGCAGTTCCCATTATCACTAAGGTCGGTAGAGTTGTGGATAGTGACGAAGGATGCTGTAGGTTGCAGAGAGACATAGATAAGCTGCAGAGCTGGGCTGAGAGGTGGCAAATGGAGTTTAATACAGACAAGTGTGAGGTGATGCACTTTGGTAGGAGTAACCGGAAGGCAAAGTACTGGGCTAACGGTAAGATTCTTGGTAGTGTAGATGAGCAGAGAGATCTCGGTGTCCATGTACACAAATCCTTGAAAGTTGCCACCCAGGTTGACAGGGCTGTTAAGAAGGCATACAGTGTTTTAGCTTTTATTAATAGAGGGATTGAGTTCCGGAACCAAGAGGTTATGCTGCAGCTGTACAAAACTCTGGTGCGGCCGCACTTGGAGTATTGCGTACAGTTCTGGTCACCGCATTATAAGAAGGATGTGGAAGCTTTGCAAAGGGTGCAGAGGAGATTTACTAGGATGTTGCCTGGTATGGAGGGAAGGTCTTATGAGGAAAGGCTGAGGGACTTGAGGCTGTTTTCATTAGAGAGAAGGTGGTTGAGAGGTGACTTAATTGAAACATATAAAATAATCAGAGGGTTAGATAGGGTGGATAGGGAGAGCCTTTTTCCTAGGATGGTAATGGCAAGCACGAGGGGATATAGCTTTAAATTGAGGGGTGAAAGATATAGGACAGATGCCAGAGGTAGTTTCTTTACTCAGAGTAGTAAGGGAATGGAACGTTTTGCCTGCAACTGTAGTAGGTTTGCCAACTTTAGGTATATTTAAGTCGTCATTGGATAAGCATATGGACGTATGTGGAATAGTGTAGGTTAGATGGGCTTCAGATCGGTATGATAGGTTGGCACAACAGAGGGCCAAAGGGCCAGTACTGTGCTGTAATGTTCTATATTCTATGGTCTATGGTACCGAAATGTCTGCAAAACAACAAACCAGCTCAGCGAGCCAACCAACCTCAATACAAGTCCTTCATTACCCAGTAAAACTGGATGAAACGTGCATGAGGCTTCCCCTGTACACCTGTCCTTAGAATTGCAGTTGGGCTCACACCTACGTCTATAAGACCCAGATTTGTACATTGAAAGGGTCTAGTGCTTGAAATAGACTGAATACTTCAGTGGCCAGCTTGCATTCCCCTTGATGATGGCATGGACTGGAGTGGTGTTGAAAATGGGTCATTATGTTATCTTTGGATTACTGCCTGCTTACACGAAGGCAATCCAAAGTAAAATCAAACCCGTCTCAAATAGAAATGGTGTCAATCTTTCTTTCATCCTGATCTAAAATCATCAGGCGAAGATATTCCCCAGGGATGCTCCAAATCAACTGCTGCATTTTTACTGGAATCGCTTCAAACACAGTGATGTTAAAACGAGAATAAGCATGTCTAAGGAATTTCCCTGCTTTAACTAAATGAAAGCCACCTTTACCGAATTTAACAGTTGCGATCAAAGACAGATTTTCCGTTGGAAAGGGAGTCAGATAGTTTCATCTCTAATTTAAAGGGTCTATGCTATCGTCAAAATTTAAAAATAGTCATTTTTTTAAGACCAAGTGCGGAATACAATGTCAAACCATTGTTTAGTAATATCTCATGCAATGTTCCACATTGTAATGTCACTGATCTTGGGTAATTTTCTTTGGAGACTCAGGGCTGGGCATTTCCCCTGTAATCTTTCAGCATATCTAGATATCTGAACACTTTTCTTTAGAATTAAAGACTGATGTAGTTTATCAATCTCTGCAAGAAATACAGCTCGGAAAAGTATTTAATGCATATTGATTTTATCACATTTATTTATTACTGTGGTATCAGTACTTGCAGTATTTTGCTACTCTACATATAAAACAATATTAATTTTATCCTTAAAATATTGGCCTGGTGGTGTACTTTCTACCTTTGAAAGCAGTAAGGAAAACATTGTGGGTAGTGATTATGTTAAAGGGTTATTAATGCCTTAACCTGGCCCACTAACCCAGACAATTTCAAATACTACCTCAGCATTTTGCATTCAGTTCAAAATAATCTGGAAATAAAAACATTTTTTGCTGATTACAATTTTATGAAGCTGTTCATTTTTTTTTACAAAAATTCAACTGGTTCACTGATATCCACTGAGGAGAATTGCCAGACACAGACTTCGTCTGAACTAAATGTGACTCCAGACACGCAGCAACTGTGGCTGATACTTAATTGCCTTTGACATGACCTAGTAAAGAATTCAGTTCAAGGGAACGAGGGATGGCAATAAATGCTGGTCTTGCCAGGAATGCTCACATCCCAAGTACGAACAAATGACAGATATTCTGTTTGCATCTGTAGGTGTTAATTATTTGCTCTAATTTTCACAGTTTACAGGCAATTGCATTTAAACTTTTCACTATTGGCAACCATCCATATTGTGTTTTGCTCCAAAAGCCAACTGATGTTGGTACGGTACATGTTAATAATTCATCTTATATATCTATATTATGATTATAATTAACATATAATTCTCCTCTCTTTCAACTTGTGCTCAGCCAAAATTTACTGACACTATCCTAACTTGCATTACCCACAATCACAGGTCTTGGCTTCTATTACAACACCAGTTCAATTCTAAAATACACATCTTAGTGTCCAAAATTCCTTACAGCCCCATTCCTCCCTATTTCTATAACCTCCTCCAATTGTACATCTCCTTGTGTTCCTGCACAACACCGCTTTACAGAAAAATCGTGCTAGAGAAATAACGGAACTTATGGGAAAAGCAGGGATGGAGCAGACCACCAAAAATTATCAAATCAATATTGCTCAAAAATCACTCAAAAGCCTAACACAAAGGATAGCACAGTTTGAGTAAATGTTTAATTTAATTCATATCTAATAATGAATTAGAAGTAAATTTAACACCTTATTTTGAAGAAAATGTCAAGATGACTTGATGGCTGGTTTTGAGGTTGTTCTGTTGTTAATACGGGGGCTGAGCGTCATCGTCGTCATCACCACCTTCAGGTGCAGTTGTGGTTGCAGAGTTAGGGCAAACTATAGTTAATCCAGAGGTGGATGGCTGTGGTTCATTGTCTTCTGACTGTTTCTTGGGGGTTGGCTGATATCACCAGGACGCTTCTTACTAATGCCCTTGTAACTTTGCCCTCACATTTTTGTGGGTAACACAGCAGAATTTGCCAAAAAAAGTACTGTAACTCTCAAAGAAAGCGCAATGATCACGTGATGCCGGCATGAATACTCTTTCAATGCTAACATTGCACATGCTCAGCACAAAGCCTGTGAAACAGTCTCATGATGTTGACACCAACTCAATAGAAGCGCATTATAGCCAATACAAATTGACATTTTAGAAACATCATTCCCCTATTCATCTGTTATGTTATAGACAATTTGCATTGCAGGAACACATGTTATAGCAGCATCCCCATAACAGGATTCCTGCTTTTTTCAATGCAATCATACCACATGCTTTGCCCTATCACTTCAAAAATTGTTTGCACACAATGTGCAAGGAAAGGATTGGCCCACCTGTCCTGAGGTCTCCTAATGAAATACAGTAGTTATTGATTTTTCTTTCTACTGTTGGAATGGATGAAGACTTGCATTTATACGGCACCGTTTCTGACCTCAGTCAGTGCAAAATGCTCTACAGCTCTATTCGGTAGTTTTGGAGTGTACTCAACTGTTGTATCAGGGGAAACATAGCAGCCAATTCACAACCAACAAACTCTCATAAACAGCAGTGTGATGATACCTAGATAATCTTTCTGCCATGTTTTTAGACTGTTAGTATTGGCTAGGGTCAGTAGAAATTGGGATAAGAGGAATAATGCACATGTTCTTCCTTGAAGTACTGCCAGGAGATCTTTTAAATCCATGAGAGGGCAAACAGTGCCACAGTTTAACATCTCATGAAAAAAGTGACACCTCTGACAGTGCAGCATTCCCTTAGTACTATATTGGAACTTCAACCTTTTTTTTGATATTTGTGCTTCTGTCCTAGTGTGGAACTTGGACCCACAACCTTCTGACTCAGAAGCAAGAATACTACCAATGTTTGCACATGACATGCCAGAGTTCAATAAGGAAATATGAGTCAATCCACCTTGGCTTTGGAGCACCATTGGACAGTCGCAAGATGAAGTAATTAGACTGTTTTTGGTGATTTTAATCAGACGTGAATGAAGGTCAACAGGCTGGAAAAACCTTACTATTCGTTCTTAAGCATTACCATTGGATCATCTATGCCCCATAAACAAGCAAAGGACCTCGGTTTAATTTTTCAACAGAAAAGGTCACCTCCAGCGATAGAGCACTCTCACAGTACTATATTGAAATGTCAGCTGAGATGACATGCGCAAATCCTTGAATGGGGCTTGAACCTTCAAACTTCTGACTCAGAGATAGAGGAGTTCTCACTGACCCAAGTTGCTAACTGCAGCTGTCACATTATGTGCGACACGACAGAGTCAAACCTAGTCCTGTCATTATGGACTGCAGTTGCTTGTGGAGATCACTATATACTACTCAATGGCGACCTTCCTAATTTCTTTTTTTTCCAAATTCGACTGCAGTGCACCTATGACCAATCTTGACAAGGTCAATAACTGAAAACAGCTTGGAGACTTAACCTAATAAAATGTGAGGCTGGATGAACACAGCAGGCCAAGCAGCATCTCAGGAGCACAAAAGCTGACGTTTCGGGCCTAGACCCTTCATCAGAGGGCTCTCTGATGAAGGGTCTAGGCCTGAAACGTCAGCTTTTGTGCTCCTGAGATGCTGCTTGGCCTGCTGTGTTCATCCAGCCTCACATTTTATTATCTTGGAATTCTCCAGCATCTGCAGTTCCCATTATCTCTGGAGACTTAACCTAGCACCTTTATGTCTGTCCAGCTCAGCTACATATTGGCTTTACCTGATAAGTCATTCAGAAACCCTTTAGTGCAGGTCTGTTTAATAACATAACAGTGTACAAGAATAAAATGCCAAGTTCTCAATATTCAGAAGAGAATGGTAACTAAGAGTGACGACATAGCTATCAGATACTGAGAGCTTTTATGACTTATTTCATGCAGTCTGGTTCCTAGATTCTTCAACAGAGTTTTAGTCAGAAACTGCACATCATAGTATGTTCTGCATGCAATGCACGTTGAACATGACAGAGTGATGGATTGCATAACGAAAACCTTCCAGTTTCAGCCCACCTAATGTCAGTTCACTGCCTCAAACAAAAACAGTTGCAGTGATTCAAGCACATTACAGGTGTCACTGAGCCATCTGTCCTCCATCCTCACTGTCAATGTAACTGTTGAAAAAAAAACATAGAAAATTACAAAGATGGTCACTCAAACCATTGTGCCTGTACCAACTAATCAGTGGAGCTATCCAATCAATCACAAATGCCTCCTCTTACCACAGACCCAGCAAAACTTTTCCCTTCCAAGAATTTTATCCAATTCTCTTTTGAAAGTTATTATAGAACCTGCTTCCATCACCATTTTAGGGCAATATATTCCAGATTAAGACATATCACAATTTATTAGGTTAATCTCATTTATGCTATCAGAACCACCTGTGATTTTGACACTTCCATCAATACTTCCATAACCCAAATCTGCCCTAAGAGCAGCAGCCCCAATTTCCTCAAAGTCTCCAAATATCTGAAATCCCTCATCTCAGTACTATTATAGCAATCCTTACTACACCTTGTCCAGATGGTGCACTTCCTTTCGAAAATGTGATTGCCAGAATTAAACATCACACTCTGGCTCGGGCTCATGTGTTTTATTAAAGTTTAACATAATTTCCTTTCTTTAATACAAGGTTCCTTTGTAAATAAATCCAAGGGGTCCATTGCTTCTCATTATTCATCCAACCCAAATATCTTCATATTTGGCAGTGTTTAATTGTATTTGCTTCATGTCCGTCTACGTCCTCCAGAGGTCAGGTATCATTCTCCTCAAAGTTTACAAAGTTTTTGAGCTTCATTTAGTATCCAATCTCTGAAAATGTGTTTTGATTTTGCTAATTTGTCTATTACGTGGTACTGTGTCAAGCACATTTTGAAAATACATATATACACATCAAACATGGTACCTTAATCAGAGTACTACAGCAGGGTTGCCCAATTCAAGCTTTACAAATGCAATTTGCCTTTAAAAAATGATAGTGATTGTCTTTGAGATAATAGGAACTGCAGATGCTGGAGAATCCGAGATAACAACGTGTAGAGCTGCATGAACACAGCAGGCCAAGCAGCATCAGAGGAGCAGGAAGACTGACGTTTCGGGCCTAGCCCCTTCATCAGACTTAAGCTTTTGCTGTAGCTCAACCCATCCTGTCCAGTTTTTGAGCATGTGTGTAGCACATACAGTCTGCTAACACTCTATCACCATCTGGAAATCAAAGGCAAATTTGAAGACTGTGGTCAGGGATTACTTACCTTTCACCATTCCCTGCCGTGGCAACCAAGCATGTATTCCACCCAGACTCAGTGAGCTTTCTATTTTGAAGACTGCCACTCCTTTAAAATAACAAATGAACGAGAGGTATCTATCTCATTATCACTAACGCTCCCATCAACAGTTCTGTATATTGCATCAGTTTTCACTGGAGAAAATTAAACAGCTGAGGTACCATTTAGTGTCTGAGCTTTCCCATGTATCTACATGAGATGATCTCCTTTATGGCTCCTAATGGACCTCATTCTTCTTCTATGTGTGTGTATACAAAGAGATTTTTGGGGGAACGCATTTTGTGCTCGCTGTTAATCCATTCTTGTTTCATTTTCCTACCCCCACCGTGCACTTGCTTTAAGGTCTCCCCGATAATTACTATATTCAGATTATCTTTGTCTTTTTCTATTGTATTATCATCCTAACAATTTTCATATCCCTAGGTTTTGAGCCTCATTTCAACATTAGTTATCCAGTTCTACCTTTGGGTGCCCCTCCCACATCTACCCATTCCCTCCAATAGGAATACGTCTATTTTGTTTCCTAATTGAAGGAAATGCATTGTGAAATTAAAGGTTTGACACCCAATTTTTCATAGTAATCAGTCTGCATCAGGTTCTTTTGCAATTCACCGCAGTTAACTATAGGAGAGCTTCGTATTTATATGTTTGATTGCACCTTGTCTTTTTTAATAATTATCTTAAACTTGATATTATGGTCATTGTTCCCAAGATGCTCTCCCCTTGCCCCATTTCATTCCTCAAATTAGTCCAACAATTTCCTTCTTCTTTCCTTCAAGGATAAAGGATAGATACAGCAAGTTGAACCTTGGATGACCAGGGTTGTTATTGCCTTCGTCTAAAAGAAAAAGGAAGCATATGTAAGGCCTAGGAGGATGGGAACTGATGAAGGCCTTGAAATATATAAGGAAAGTAGGGAAGAACTCAAACCAGGAATTAGAAGGAAAAACAAGGGGCCATGAAAAGTCATCAGCAAACAGGATTTTGAAGAATCTCAAGGCTTCTTATACATATAATCTTCTAATACATTCTTTGTATCCACTTTGGCCATAAGTGAGGTCCTGGAGGACTGGAGAATAACAAAGTCCTATTATTTAAAAAGGGTGACAGGGATAATCCAGAAATTACAGGCCTGTAAGCCTCATGTCAGTAGTACAGAAATGATTGGAAAATATTCTCAGGGGCAAGATCCAGAAGCACTTCGAAGGAAATGGACTGATTAAGAATAAACAGTTTGGTTTTCTTTGAAGGAGGTCTTGCCTCACTAAATTGATCAAGTTTTTTGAGGTGGTGATGAAGATGATTGATGACCGAAAAGAGGTTGCTGTTGTCTATATGGACTTCAGTAAAGCCTTTGACAAGGTTCCTGATGGCAGACTGGTATAAAGCATGAAATCACATGGTATCAGGGGTGAGCTGGCAAGATGGATACAGAACTGGCTCAGTCATAGGATGGTAGCAGCAGAAGAAGAATGCATTTCAGCTTGGAGGGCTGAGACTAGTGACGTTGCATAGGGATCAGTGCTGGGACCTCTGCTGTGCACGATCCACATAAATGATTTGGAGGAAAATGTAGCTGGTCCAATTAGTAAATTGCAGATGGTATATAGATTGGCGGAGTAGCAAATAGTAAGGTGATTTATCAGAGGAGACAGCAGGATATAGATTAGTTGGAGGCATGGACAGAAATATGGCAGATAAAGCTTAATCCGGACAAACATGAGGTGATGTATTTTGGAAGATTAAGTACAGGTGTAAATTATACAGTGAACAGCAGAACTCTTATGAGTATTGATATGCAGAGACATCCGGGTGTGCAGATCCACAGATCACTGAATGAGGCAGCACAGGTAGAAAAGATAGGAAAAAAAGGCCTATGGCATGCTTGCCTTCGTTGGAAGGGGCATTGAGTACAAAGATAGACAAGTTATGCTGCAGCTTTATACAACTTTAGTTAGACCACTCTTGGAATATTGTGTCCAGTTTTGGTCACCACATCACCAGAAGGATGTGAATGCTTTGGAAAGGGTAAAGAAAAGGTTTGCCAGGATGTTGCCTGGTGTGGGGGATTTTAGCTATGAAGGAAGGTTAGATACACTAGGCTTGTTTTCACTGAAATGCAGGAGATCGAAGGGTGAGCTAATAAAAATTTGAAAGATTGTGAATTGCATAGATAGAATGGAAAGTATCAGGGTTTTTTCTAGGGTGGACGGATCAATTACTAGCAGATACACATTCAAGGTGCAGCGGGGGTGGAGTTTGAGAGATGCGTGACGGTCATTTTTCACACAAAGGATGGTGACTGCCTAGAACGCGCTGCCAGAGGAGGTGGTCGAAGCAGATACAATAGCAACATTCAAGAAGCACCTAGACAAATAATATGAAGAGGAATCCTGTAAGTGAAGACAGCTTTAATATGGAAGGGGAAAATGTGTCAGCGCAGGCTTGGAGGGCTGAAGGGCATGTTCCTGTGCTGTAATATTCTTTGTACTTGTGACATACTGAAACAAATGGTTCTCTTGTACATATTTCAGAAATTCCTCCAGTTAGTTGCCTACTACACTGTCACTATCCCAGTCTATATTAGGATAACTGAAGTTCTCAATCAGCACTACTATATAATTTTTGCATGTAATGTATGCAATTTGCCCACAAACGTTGCCCTTCGTCTTCATACTATACACTAAGCAATGTATACCCCTCTATTGTTGATTAGTTCAAACAAAAGTCTCTGCAACTACATCTTCCCTTTACAACAGTTTCTTTGATCAATACGGTTTCCCAATGTGTGCCTTCGGGCAGGGAATCTGCAAACTATCATCCTACTAAATGCAGTACAGAATTGAGGGACTGAATGGTCTGCTCCTGATTCTGTGACATTTACAGTCATGCTACCATAGAGGTGAAACTACAAAACACAATTACTTTAAAATTTTGCTAAGTTAAATTTCCTTCTATTCTTTAAAAAAAGTCTTACAGCAACTGGTGTTAATTTAGTGCAGGTTGTCACTGGCATTAATACACAATAAAACCAAAATCAATGTAGAAAGACTTACAGCAAAAATCAATCAGACTTTGACAAAACTAATTTCAACCAGTCCTCTTAAAACTAGACAGTACATTTGAAACCACTGTGTCCTGCAAGTTTGTAGATAAAGAATAACTGAAAAAGAATACTGAATATCTTCAAGATAAATTTATACTGTTATGTAACTCAACTATCTATCCACATACATAATTACTGCATAAAATCAAATGTCACGATCCAAGTTTCAAGGCAGATAAGCCCTGATTTAATTAGAAACAGATAAGCTGCTGTATAATTCGGAATAAATGTTAATTTGCATTACAAGAGCATCCAAATTTCATGGAATCTTGAGAAAATTCTTCACATCAATGACTAAACTAATTTTAATTCATAAAAACATCAAATTCAGACTCTGAATTGCAGAAAACTTGGTACAAAATGCATTCGTGACAATTTTTATGCTGGTCACAACTGGTCCCGCAGCAAAAACTGAATTCTTGATGAACTAAAAGTTTTCCTTTAAGCATTTGAGAGTGCATGGACTTCCACCATTAAGTTCTTTGAGCAAACAGTTTCCTATTTTGACATTTCCTCTGAATTGAATGTTTCATTGCAATTCAGGTGTGGAGGCAGTGTCAGTGCATAGCACTAGTCGGGGCTGGTGGGAATCCTCCGGTACAATCCAGACAACATGTGTTGCACCATCATGGCACACTGTTCTGCACAGATGGAGCAAGCAATGAGGCAATGCATTAGATGCAGAGGAGCTGGAGGAATGGGAACAGTCATCTGAGGAGGATGAGAACATTAGACTACAGAAAGCTACCCTTGTGGACGTCAGAGCTCTGCAGCACGGGGTGTTACAAGGCAGACAGAATCTGTTTGATAATTGGCGCCAGTAGGTGCTAACTAGGTGCAAAAGACCATCATGAATTGTCAAGATCAAGAATTCAAATCACTTTGTGGGTGAAAACTGCAGCCTTCATTAATTTATTTGTGTTCCCTTTTTGATGGCTGTCAATAAAAGCATATATTTGAACTCAAAGATAATGGGAACTGCGCATGTGCTCCTAAGATGTTGCTTGGCCTGCTGTGTTCATCCAGCTGTACATTATGTGTGAACTCAAATATGTCCAAATGCTTGCCTGTATGTTATGTTCCCAAATGGACAATGACAACTTGCGGTTGACCAGTGATATTGGTAAAAGAGCAGCAGGGATTCAGAGAGGATCTTCGTACGGATATAACTAAGGAGGAAAAGCGTGTGGCTTGCTGAAAAAATGGTGACTAAGCAGGAGAATAAGGTTGCATTAGAGAGGGGCAGCCAGCCAGGTCAGCTAAGTGTTATTGGCAATATGGCTTTCAAGCTGCTGTACCATTAAGCTGCCAATGAGGGGCAATGCCAGTGTACCACTTGTTGCCCAGGGCACCGCAGTCACTCAAAGGAGGGGCGGATTAGGGGATGTCAGCCTCTCATTGGATATCTGTGAAGTGCCCAGTTGTTCTACAAATGGTGTGTGTTAATATAAGGATAGAATCAACTGTGTGGGATGCCATAAGGGAAGGATAGATTGTTTATGAGATACATTTGGTATGATAGGGCAAAAAATTTGCAACATCTCACCTTTAACAAATACGTAAGCTGTTTAACGTGGTTCTGTAGGTACATCATAAGGTGGATAAGCTGAGCTGTGTTTACCTATGGATGGGAGTTCTTCAGGGCACAAAATGCTGTTGATTCCCAATAAATGTGCTAATGGTATCAAATGAGGATGAACTACAATTCATCTTTCTAAAATTGTATGGCTTTCATATTCAAAAAGTAAACTCAGCAATACGCTCCTGTAAATTCAACTTTGCACTCCTCCATAATAATATTCAGTTTTTTGTTTGAATTGGTCATATCTTCTGGTGAGTGGAGTCTAGCATATAGAGCACATAACAAACTGGAACATGTGCAAATGGCTAGTTGCAGGAATTAACAAAGCTGATTGATGAAGCTAGAGGTGCAGATTTGTTTACATGGATTTTATCAAACCACTTCATTGAGTTTGGTCTAGAAGCTTAGTCACATTGGGCCCATGGGGAGTTGTAAATTGGATATGAAATGAGGATGCAGGTGGAAAATAAAAATCACAGAAAGCAAGAGAAGCTCAAAGTTACGTTGTTCAGAAAGATTGATTCCATGAGGAATGGGGAAGGCATGGGAGGGCAGTTAAAGATGGTTGGGTGTAGGACACTACCCTGAAGAACTCCTGCAGAGATGTCCTCGAATTTTAATCACTAACGTCCAATATTGACGTGGTGTTGGTGTTGGGAATCTTGAAAGACATTAAGATAGATAAGTCCCCAGGGCCCGATAGGATTTATCCCTCGATACTGAATGACGCAACAGGGGTGTTTGCTGGGGACTTGACAGAGACCTTTGTCTCTTCCTTAGCCACAGAACAGATCCCAGAAGACTGGAGAATAACCAATGCCCCTTTGTTTAAGAGGGGCAACAGGGATAATCCGGGAATTTATAGGCCAGTGAGCCTTACATCATCATTAGAGAAATTATTGGAGAGAATTCTTACAGACAGGATTTACTCTCATTTGGAGAAGAATGGACTTATTAGGGATAGTCAGCATGGGTGTATGCAGAGAAGGTCTCATCTCACAAACCTGTTTGAGTTTTTTGAGGAATTAACAAAGATGATTGATGAGGCTAGAGTAGCAGAATTTTCTACATGGATTCTATCAAACTATTTATCAGGGTTGCTCATGGTAGGCTAGTCCAGAAGCTTAAGTCACATATGAAACAGCTTGGTCATAGGTGACAGAGTAATTTACCAGGGTGTTAAGGGTTTGAATAAGGAGGCATGATAGGCTGTGACCTTTATCAATTGCATGTAATACATTAAGGGGTGACCTTATAGAGCTTTACAAAATCATGAGGAGCATTGATAAGATGAATAGCAAAGATCTTTTCCATAGGTTGAGGGTGTACAAAACTAGGGGGTATTTTTAAAGGTGAGAGGAGCAAGATTTAATAAAAGGGCCTTGAAAGGCAATTTTTCACACACAGGGTGGTTGTATCCAGAGATGTGGAATAAGCTCAGGAAGGAATCGGTAGATGCAGGTAAGTTACAGCATTTGGGAGACATTTGGATAGACACATGAATAGGAAAGATTTAGAGGGACACGAGCCAAACGAAGGCAAGTGAGATGAGCTTAGTTTGGGAAACTTGGGCGGCATGGATGAGATGAACCGAAAGGTCTGTTTTCAAGCTGCATGACTCCATAATTATGGAGGGGTGCATTTTTGACTGGAGATCCGTGACCAGTGGTGTTCTACAAGGATCAATGCTGGAACCTTTATTGTTTATTATTATTGCAAACAATATGTATGAAAATGTAAATTTTGACTTGAGTTGATTGCAGATGACATGAAAATTGGTAGAATTATGGAGAGTGAGGAAGGTTATCAAAGGAAATATCATAGAATCCCTACAGTGTGAGAACAGTCTCTTTGACCCAACAAGTCCACACTGACCCTCAGAGCTTTCCACCCAGACCCATGCCCCTACATCCCACCTAATCTACACATCCCTGGACACTATGGGCAATTTAGCGTGGCCAATCCACCTAGCCTGCATATCTTTGGAATGTGGGAGGAAACCAGAGCATCCAGAGGAAACCCACGCAGATACAGGGAGAATGTGCAAACTCCACACAGACAGTCACCCAAGGGTAGAATTGAACCTGGGTCTTTGGTGCTGTGAGGCAGCTGTGCTAGCCACTAAGCCACTGTGCCTGCCATGTAGGGCATACAGTTTGAAAGTTGGGATGCAAGTCCATAACTCCCTGAAAGTGGTCACACAAGTGGATAAGTTGGTAAAGAAGGTGTACAGCATGTTAGACTTCATTGGCAGAGGCACTGAGTATAAAAATTAGCAAGTCATGTTGCAGCTGTATAAAATTTTAGTTAGGTTTGGAGTATTATATGCAGTTCTGGTCACTGCACTCAAGAAAGGGCAATGGAGAGTTTAGACAGAGTACAAAATAAGTTTATCAGGATGTTAAAATTGTATCAGAGATAATGGGAACTGCAAATGCTGGAGAATCCGAGATAACAAAGTGTAGAGCTGGATGAACACAGCAGGCCAAGCCGCATCTTAGGAGCACAAAAGCTGACATTTTGGGCCCACACCCTTCATCAGAAAAGGGTCTAGGCCCGAAACGTCAGGTTTGTGCTCCTAAGATGCTGCTTGGCCTGCTGTGTTCATCCAGCTCCACACTTTGTTATCTCGTTTACCAGGATGTTTCCTGGATTGCAGTGTAGCAGCTATAAGAGTAGGGTGGACAAACTTGGACTGTCTTCTGTAAGGTATCGAAGTCTGACAGACAACCTGATACAAGTATAAAATTATGAGGCCCGGATGGGATGGATAGTTGGAATCTTCCTCCCTGGATTGAAATATCAAATCTAGGTGGCATAATGTTAAGGTGATCTGGCAAAAACTTAGAGATGTGCAAAGAAAGTTTTTTTTTTAAAATATAGAGTGAATGATAGGTCCCTGGTACATGCTGCCAGGGGAGGTGGTAGAAGCAGATACGGTAGCAATGTTTATGATGTATTTGATAGATGCATGAACAGGTAGGGAATATAAGGATACAAACCATGAGCAGGCAGATGGGATTAGTTAAGAATGGAATTTTGGTTGGCAAAGACATGGTGGGCAGCAGGGTCTGTACCTATGAGGCACTATGTTCGGGCCTGGAACTAT
This sequence comes from Stegostoma tigrinum, assembly GCF_030684315.1. NCBI lineage: Eukaryota > Metazoa > Chordata > Chondrichthyes > Orectolobiformes > Stegostomatidae > Stegostoma > Stegostoma tigrinum. The sequence goes on from NC_081380.1 coordinate 36,754,198, forward strand.
CCAAAAGAATCCTGCAGTGATGCCCTGGGACTGAGATGATTAGTCCTTGAGACTTTCAAAAGAGAAATGATTCATTATAGGAAAAAATGCACAGGGTTATGATGAAAGGGCAAGACAGTGGTGTCAAGCAATGCTCCTTCACAGAGTACAGACACAGAGTGGCCCCCTGATGTTATTACCATTTTACAATGCGAGGATAAATTAAAATCAGAACTTTGTTATAGGCATACTTTCAATGGGAGCTGGATCAAAGATGCCCAAGTCCTGCAGAACATTGTAAGCAATATGAGAAACATTCATCAGTCTGAACCTGAAGCCAGATACAAAATTTGAATTGTTAGCTCAGTTGGCCTGATGGTCAGTTTGCGATGCAGCGTGATGGCAACATCACAGTTCATTTCTCACACTGGCTGAGGTCACCCTTAAGTTCCCACCTTCTCAATCCTGCCTCTCATCTGAAGTATGGTCACCTTTAGTGTAAGCTCACCACCAGTCATCTCTCTAATGAGACAGCAGCCCTCTGGAACTTTGGTAACTTTACCTCTTTATCCAGTGTCACTGCTCCAACAATACAACTGGTGAAACTTTCCCTGAAATTCTGATTCTACACCACAACTCTCCTTCTATCTAGTTTACAGCATAACTGTTTAACTGTCTGTGTATGCAATGCAGAGGATGAGGTCATCCAGCTTTATGCAATCAGTTCTATTCAACTCACACTGCCCTCCACAATTTTGAATTTTGTTGAAGTGATCAAAAAGGGAGATAAGTTAGCATGCATCTCTGTCAAAATTGCCATCCATCTATATTGCTTAGGAAGTGGGATTTCCTCAGGATGTTAAGGGAGTTTCATTCAGCACTACTAAAATTGCATTAATTGGCTTGAGTAGGTCATCAAAGATCTTAAGCATTTATCATTAGTTCTCTAAGTTTCCTAACACCGGCGTGCGCAAACCAATGTTTTTAAAGTGAATCTTTATGCTGTGAGAGGTAACTGAGCTATTTTATTTATTAAACAGAGGACAACATTTCTCAAAGCAAGTAAAACAATCTCCTAAATCTATAATAAAGCACAAAGACATCACAACTCAACAAGAAGATCTCAAAGCACTTTACCTATCCTTAAAGAGCAATAACTATACATGCTTTATGACTGACAATTATTATATTCCTGTCCTTGGTTATGATGCGATTTGCCATTATCTTGGAGACTTTTCTAAAAAAAAATCTAATGATCTTGACTGGATGTTCTGCTGAACAGTGAATGTGCACAAAACTACTGTATCATCTGTTGATGTAGTTCAGTAGAAAAATACTGCACACGCTGCTTTGATTGATGGTGTTAAGTCCTTGGCTGTGCACAGTTTTATATTTAGAGAGCTTGTATTGTAGATTTATTACAATGGATGACCTAGAGAAAAGGATCAGTCAGCACAAAGCTGTATCTTCTATCCTAAGTTTAGCTACAAGACGTTAAAGTATTGTCTCCAGTACAAAAAATGTACAGTTCAGGCTGGAGACTCTAGTAAATAGCTTGGCTGAGCAGGGGGTAGGGCTTATAGTGAATCATTTTTGTTTTTCAATATGTTCCCAGCAGGAACCAAGTCAATGGAGACCACAACCACAGAATATGAATGAGTTGCAACGGCACATGTTGCTTTACAGAAAGTGTACAATGCAATAATAAAAAACATTTTGCAGAAGCTGAAAGAATTTCAGATTAGATGAAATGTGGGATAAGGAAAGATATAGGGACAATAATTAAAGGATATTGGAAAATGACAACATAAACTAGAGGATGTAGCACTTAGTTCAGTACATTTCAAACATCCATCTAACACCTCAGTGAATCTGGAAGTCAACGATGATTTCCAGTCCAGTGCTGTATTTTATCAAGTAAGCGCTTTACAGGTGCAATATGATTGGACCCAAAACTGTATCAAAAATACTTAACTTTAAAGACAGATTTCCCAGAAAGAATTAAGATCTAAATAATGTAAATAATTCTAGTTTAAAAAAGATAGGATTGTACAGCAAAGACACAGGATATCAAATCTAAGTCAGTGTCTTTTTGCCACATAGTCTAATGGGCCTCTAATGTATACACAGATTCCTTGAATTTTTCTGCTCGCCATGCTTATTTCCACACTTTGGTGTCTTTAGATAACATTACAAAGTAATGTTTAAAATGTGCCATATAAGAGACAGGTAACTGATATGCTATGTGAGATATCAGCTTCTGAAATGGTCCATTTTGTTTTAAAGCATAAGTGAAATACCCTCAATTCTCAAACCCAAGTATGCTGGTCATCTTCAGATTGGTGATTTGGCAGGTAAGTTCCTTTGTGCTTTTCTTCTAGGCATTCACAGGTATGGCTATCACTGGCAATGCCAGCACTTCTCGCCCAGTACCTAACTGTCCTTGGAAATGGTGCTGAGTAACCATCTTGAATCATCACATGTTGCCACAATCTCTTTAGAGATAACAGATAGCTTTTAAAAAAATATGAACTACAAATCTACTCCAAAACCTTATATGAACTTTCAGTTAATAACTGGAAGAATAATCAGACAAGATGTAGAACTTTTACTTTAATGACTAACAAACAGCATTACCAACTAACGCTATTTTTTTTGTGGAAAACTTATACTTTGAACCAAGAGCTGCTCGCATTTTATACTTGTCACACTCTGTGGAATTTAAGCCCTTGTAACACAGTACAATGGGTTTGCACTTCCCCATTTCACTTAGCAGTAACTTTGAACGACCGTCTCAAGGCGCTTCCCTAAATTTTTGGAGGGTTTCTTAAATCTACTACCGGTAGTAAATCCTGTACTGATAATTCATCCCCTCTGATCATACCAAGGCAAATCTCTCAGAATCCTTCAGGAAGTATCTTTTCCACTACAGACTCTCTCCCCACCAACATCCAGCAGTCACAGCTCAAATGCCAAGGAGCTGCTTCTCTCTTCTGGTCACTCATAATTGATGTCTTATAGAATTATTGACATGTACAGCACAGAAACAGATCTTTTGATCCAACTTGTCCACACCGACCAGATATCCTAAATAAATTTAGACCCATTTGCCAGCATTTAACCCTTATCCCTCTAACCCATCCTAAGTGATATACATTGATTTGAAGGGAAACCTTGTCACCATATCACAAAAACAGTTTCCTCTACCCTCTTCACCGACGAAACAGGCACATTAGCCCCACATTCAGATAGGAATTCTGATTCTAGACCACAACCCTCTTTCATCTTACAAATAAATAGACAATTTATAGTATAATTGCTTATAACACAATACTTTCAACACCTTTCTGGGACTATAAACTCAATTTTCCATTGTTTTCAACTGTAAGCACTTTAAACCATTGTCCCAATGACAGAATCTGAGCCTAGATTTGATATTTAAATCACGTCAAGCCAACTTCAGAACAGGTCACACAATTCCTTCTATTTTACCTTAAAAGACACATTACAGTCTTAAAATCCCCACAACTCTAATTATCTGGTATAGGTACAGCCACAGTATTTTAAGTGAGGATGTTCCAGGATTTTAAATGAAACAAAGGTAAAGAAACTGTGATTATAGTTCCACATCAGGATGGTGCATAACTTGGTGGCTAATTTGCAGGAGGTGGCGTTGCATGTTCCTGCCTGCCCTTGTTCTTCTAGGTACAGAGATTGAGTGTCTGAAAGGTTTTACCACATAAATTGTGTTGAGTTGCTCCAGGGCATCTTGTACTGTCCTAGGAACATGAAGAACATTCCATCCCATTCCCAAATTGTGCCTTCTAGATGGTGGACAGGCTATGGACAGCCAGGAAGTGAGTCATTCACCACAGAACTATGAGCCTCTGATGTGCTCTTATAGCCATAATATGGATGTATCTGATCCAGTTAAGTTTCTGGACAATGGTGACCCATAGATGTTGTAGGTTACAGATTCAATGATGGCAATGCAACTGAATATCAAAGGGAACAACTGGATCTGGCCTTGTTGGAGATGGTCATTGCCAGACATGTATGTGACAGGTTAATAAAGTGTGAAGCTGGATGAACACAGCAGGCCAAGCAGCATCTCAGGAGCACAAAAGCTGACGTTTCGGGCCTAGACCCTTCATCAGTGAGGGGGATGGGGTGAGGGTTCTGGAATAAATAGGGTGGGAGGGGGAGGCAGACCGAAGATGGAGAGAAAAGATGATAGGTGGAGAGGAGAGTAAAACTGCTCTATGTCCAAACATTAAAAGAACCTCACTGCGAAACATCTTCCAGGGATGCCTAACCTGAAGAAGTTACCCTCCTCCCTCCAGACCAACCTCAGGGAATCTCTCTCCCACTGCAACTCTCTTGTAATCTCTTCAGCCTTGAAACTGCTCGACCACATCCTGAAGCAAACGTTTGGACATAGAGCAGTTTTACTCTCCTCTCCACCTATCATCTTTTCTCTCCATCTTCGGTTCGCGTCCCCCTCTCTCCCTGTTTATTCCAGAACCCTCACCCCATCCCCCTCTCTGATGAAGGGTCTAGGCCCGAAACGTCAGCTTTTGTGCTCCTGAGATGCTGCTTGGCCTGCTGTGTTCATCCAGCTTCACACTTTATTATCTTGGATTCTCCAGCATCTGCAGTCCCCACTATCTCTGATACAATGTACGTGACGGGACTGTTATTTGCCACTTATCAAACTAAGCCTGAATGTTGCCCATAACAATTGCTGCCTGGGGACCAGTTGTTTGTTTACAATTGGCCTTGCTTTGCCAGGCTACTACCTTTTAAAAAAAATTTCTAAAAGTAGTATTTACAGTCAACTTCTGTAAACTCAAAAACAAAACAGAAATTGCTGGAAAAGCTCAGCAGGTCCAGCAGCATCTGAGAACAGAAATCAAAGCACACATTTCGGATCCAGTGGCCCTTCCTCTGAGGAACGTTAACTTTGATTTCTCTTCGCAGAATTTGCCAGATTTACTGAACTTTTCCAGCAACTCCTGTTTTTGTTTTTGAGTTTACAGCATCCACAGTTCTTTCGTTTTTTTTATTCTGTTAACTCAAAGTCACGTACTTCTAATTGGGTGTGAGAAAGAACACAAAGAAAAAAACTACTCCAATAAAACAAATAAATAATAAGGCAGATTAATAAATGAAACCGAAAGCAACAAAGCAACATTTTACAAATTTATCAGGACTGGCACCAACATACAGTACAGAGAAGAAATAAATTATTAAGAGTATTTATGGATCTGTTTGCAGCAAACGCTCGTTGGAAATCATTGAAAATATTCGAGTTCCAAATCACGATTTTAGAAGACTTGAAATCACAAATTTTCATTCATAAACCCATGCCTACAGCCAACCGAGAACAGTCACTGGATTGCCACACGTAACTGCATGACTCATACTGTTCATTCATTCTCCCACCGGTACATTATCTACCGCGAAATCCCACACAGGGTCACAGATCTCTATCTCAATTCAGTTTAAGGTTCTCGCTTTCCATCCCCTTTCTCTGTTTATTACCGAGGCAAAGTTAGAAGGATCGTTGCAGACTGAACAAACCGCTTCACCTGTGCTGAAACGGAAACGCGGCGTTAAAACGTACAAATACACCTAATTAGGGGCCATATTATTTTAACTGAAAATATTTTATGCGGGATTTCCACCGAAATTGATCAAACTGCAAATAAATTTTACCATCCTAAAAATGTTCTTTTTATATCCTAAACCATGTGACTGAATCCAATTGATCTCATCGCAGGTTACTATAACGTCAATAGTTACATCATAAATAACATTTAGAATTAGGAAAGGATATTGTGAAAACAGAAATCTGGCAGGAGGGGAGCAGTGGGATTTTATTGTGGTGGTGAACAGGGAGGGGTGGGAACTGCGATTTTACTATTGGAACGGTAGTTCTAGATGCCAGAGGGATTATTCACCAGGACTCCGGCTCACCACCTCCTCAACCCGGGCTCTTGCGTTTTTCTGTGTGTCTAATGTTCAAACACCACTCCCCTCCCATACCTTACACCCATAGCCTCACCCAAACTGCAACCCGGCAGGTGAAGAGAGGATGGTGACATTCCTTGCCCAGAACCGAAACCCTTCGCCTGACTCACTGAGAAAGAGACAGCGACAGAAGAGAAGAAACCCTGATGGTAAAAATAAAAGGACTCGAACAAGATCGACCTGGTTTGGAACTTGCCAGACGCTGCTTGAGCAGAAATGAAATATCTCCAGCAGAACAAGCTGGAAATCAGCAGCAAGCGGCGAACCCTGCATTTTTAAAGAGCCCAACACTGATTTAAAGCTGTAAACATTTAAAAAAGAGTTGGGCCATGTTCCCCCCCCCCCCCCCCAACACACACACACACACACACACACACACACACACACACACACACAGGGCATAACAGGATGAAACCTTGTCACTGCTTGCCCGGGTCCACCTGGACATGGAGTTGATACTGCCCCAGTGACTGTCAAATATTCTGAAAGCTGACCCGGAGTAAATGCATTTCACAATAAATAGAGGGGGCATCAGCCTCGGGACAGACAGCACATGCCGTACATCACAATAATAATGAGGTACATGCCCGTCCAGCCGGGAAAGTGAGTGTGAGCAGCAGGAGCCGCTGTCTCAGGCGGGTCCCCCTCTCCCTCAGTTACCTCTCTCTTCACGTTCCACAGCAGTTTCTGCTTCGCGTCTTCCTCCGGGCAACCGGGCCCCGACATGTTGTTGTTGGCGGTGGACACAGGAAGCTGAGGGAGAGTTGTGGGGGGGGGGGGGGGGACGCGATGTGGGCTGGGGACACGGGCACAGGCCGCTCGCGAGGAGACAGCAGCGACTACAGCTCGTGCCCGCGCCCAGCGCGCGTCGCTGACGTCACCGGGGAGGCGGCGCGCGTTCACCTGAGCGAGGGACACCACCCCGTCCACTCTCCCCGCCCCCTCCTCAATGCTCCCCTCCTCGACACTCCCCACACCCCTCCTCCTCAATACTCCCTTCCCCCTCCTCAACACTCCCCTCCTCGACACTCCCCGCCCCTTCCTCAATACTCCCCTCCCCCACAACACCCCTCAACAGTCTCCTCCTCCTCAACATTCCTCTCCCCGTCAACAGTCGACTCCCACCTCCTCAATACTCCCCACCCCCTCACACACTCCCCTCCAACAGTCTCCTCCTCCTCAACACCCCTCCACCCACACACTACCCTCACCCCTCCTCAACTCTCCCCACCCGCTCCCCTCCCTCAACAATCCCCTTCCCCTCAACACTCCCCTCCATCCTCAATACTACCCTCTCCCAACACTTTCCTCCCTCCTCAACATTGCCCACCCCCTCAACACTCTCCTTCCCCTCCTCCTGAACACTCCCCTCCCCCCACATAACCCTCCTCCCCCCAACACCTCTCCCACCACATACTCCCCTCCCCCACACACTCCTCATCCCCTCACCCACACTTTCCTGCCATCACGCCCAATCACCTCACACTCCAACTCACACCCCTCCATCCATCCACATATCCATCCACTCTCCGTCCGCCCTCACCCACACCTCCCTCTCCAACATCTTCTCGGCCCCACCTTCGCCACACTTCACAATCCCTCCTTACATCTACCCTCCAACCCCTCTTCCCCTTCACGCGCCGCTTCCCTCGCCCCAAACTCTTCACCACTCCCGCTCCCCTACACTTTGCTCCACAACTCCACACCGTTCCCCACATGTCATCTCCCCTTCAATACCTCAGCCTTCACCAACACGTCCCCCCGCCCACACAACGCCCTTCCCTTCCTTTCCCCCCTCCCCGCATCCCCCTCTCCCAAAACGTCCTCCACCCTCTCTCCTCACCTCTACCTCCATCTCTCCTCGCCCTTCATCCTCTTCTTATCCCTCCCCGATCCTCCTCACGATCCCTCCCCAAACCCCCGTTCCCTCGCCCCCATCCCCTCACCCACACTCTCAACTACTGTCCCAGCACCTCCACAGACTCACGCTCCGCTCCCCGGGAGACAGACGAAGAGAGATTTCCCGCAATTCCTTCCAGACAGACCTCCCACCCCCCGAGGTAAAGAGACAAGAATTCACTGTCACCAGCCCCTCCCTGCGTCCGCAATCAGGCAGACAGGAATTCTTCCATACAGTAATTTTCCCCAAATAGAGGGGGATTCCCACACACACCCCCGACGCCCTCCACAGATGCACGGAGACAGTCCCCGCGCAGACGAGGCGTTTCAATACCTTCCCAGTCACAGGGATTCTCATAGGTAGAGATTGAGCAGGGTTCCTTAAGGAGCAAAAATGGAATCTGATCGCCACAGAGGCACTCAAGAGGGGCATAAGGATGATCATTTGGCTAGGAATGGTGTGCAGGAATTTGCGGGAATGGCAGCAGATTGGCACCAGGGGATAGAACTGGGGTAGACACGGTGGGCCAAATGGTCTTCTGTGCTGTAACATTCCGTGATTCTGTGATAGGGAAGGGGATTATCCCGATAGTCTGAGGCCAGGATTCCAGGGGTCGCCCTCTCAGGAACAGTCTGTGAGGTGGAGGGCGCGGAATGTGGATAATGGGCTGTGATACAATGGCCCCCGTCGAGGGAATGGCTGAACCCTCTGAGAGAAGAAGACAGCTGGCCTTCGAAACGAGATAATCACAGAACAGAAATCAAACTCCTCGGAGTCCCAGACAGGTGCAGAGGCCTCTAAAAAAGATGCCTGTCAGTGGTTATGATGAACACATCCTAATGGCCCCCTAATGGTGACACGAACATAGCGTTAAGGTGCAGGAAGAGGCCATTCGGCCCATTAAGCCTGCTTCTTCATTTGATAAGATCATGGCTAATCTTCCCAGTGAGATTCTCAACAAGCCTCAGGTGTCCTCTGAGAAAGATCATTCCGCGGACCTTCCAAAGAAAAGAGAAGCTTCTTATCTCGGTTTTACATCAGAGCCCGCTTAGTTTCACGTGATGTATATGGAGAGCGGCTCCTGCCTTTCTTGGTGATCTCCCCGTCGGTAGTTGAGCCATTCTCCATCCTTCCCTGGGACATGTTCCATCATTATCCACGGCTCCCTCTTTGAAATCCAGCCCAGCTCCCCCCGCCCTTCTTGGAGATACTTCGGGAGTCGTCATTTGTGAGCGGCAAAGGGTGCGAAGCAAGCTTTTGGGAAGCAGGTTGAGAAATGTAAACAACGTGCGAACAGGGGAGATAGTGGAGGCAGGAACGCTATGAGTGGTCTAAGTGACCAGCAGCCGCTGCATTTAGTCGTGGGGGCCCCCTTCCACGTCCCGCCGTCCTGGAGGTGTATTGCGAAACAGGTTGATGATTTTAATGAAGTTGCGTATTACCACAGGAGGTAAATGTCATTGAAGATGGCTCAAAATATCTCAATTAGAAGTAGACGAATTGAAACTAGGAAGTTGGTCCCTTGGAAAAACAATCACTAAAGCACCTGAAGTGAGATGACACCCATGCAGCTAAAAAAAACCTGCACTAATATTTTACAAGAACAGGACCCACTGTTCATGTTAAATAGTAAAATCCCACAACTGCGAGGAAAGAAGCCAAGACCTTAGTCCTGAGATTGTGCGAAGAATTTGGAACCCAAGTTTGAAAGACCACCCAAACTCACAAGAGCTAAGTTCAAAGCCGTGAAGAAATACGGAGGGTGAGATTGCGAATCAGTACGAGGATCTAGAGGCAGAGGATACCAGCACCCCTCGGGACACCAGAGCGACACCAAAAGGAAGTTGTGGCGATCAGACCCAGCCAGCTCCTCCCGAGGCACCGAGAGACAAACAGGTTTGAGGAGAGAACGGCTCACCACACAGGGCCAGGTAGGTAATTTATACGAGGCTGGACCACATCCCTGCCAGGTTAAAATCATTAGATGCAGCGCGGTTTGTTTATCCTTGATGTAGTCCCGGAAGAAGCTACACTAGCTTTCGTGGCCCAGAATAACTCGGGGTGTTTTAAAGTGCAACGACGACCGTAGGCAACTGTTGCCCAACCCGGGACACGGCAAACCAGCTTTAAAATCTACCCACCACCACCCCCCCCGCATCATCCCATGACCAACCCTCCCTCTCATCCTTGACTATACAGAACCTATCCACCTTCTCTCTAACCTCGAGATAGTAAGAACTGCTGAAACTGGAGTCTGAGATAACACAATGTAGAGCTGGAGGAACACAGCAGGCTAGGCAGCATCACAGGAGCAGGAAAATTTCTCTCCCACCTATCCACCCTACCGATCAATCCCCACCACTCCCTACCAGCTCACCTGTCACCATCCGAACGACCTTGCCCAGCCCCAGCCCCTCTCTATTTATTTCTGAGCTCCCTCCCCCCTCCCCCATTTCTGAAGAAGGGTCCCGACCCAAAATGTCAACTTTCCTGCTCCTATGATGCTGCCTGGCCTGCTGTGTTCATTCAACTCCACACTGTGTTACCTCTAGCCTTTCAAATGGACTGTCCCTGCAGGCTCGGCCACAATTAGCTCAGAGGCCAAACCATAAGAATCCAAGACACAAAAACAGAAGTTGCTGGAAAAGCTCAATAGGTCTGGTGGCATCTGTGCGGAGAAATCAGTTAATGTTTCAGGTTCACTGACTCCTCCTCAAAACTTTGGACACAAAATGTTATCTCTGATTTCTCTCCACGGATGCTACCAGACCTGCCGAGCTTTTGCAACAATTTCTGTTTTTGTTTCAGATTTATAGCATCCACGATTCTTTCGCTGTTAACAGAGATTCTAAGAGTTCCAATGAGACAAAGAGTCCACCACCGAACCTCTGTGTATCTCAGTGAGCTGTCTGAGCATCAGCCTGAATACTAGCTACCTATGTGGGTGTGAGGCAATTCACATAGATTCCAGTTATGTTAAAGCACTGAAGAAGGAGTTCTGAGTAAGGGTCCCGCGACCCGAAATGTTAAATCTGATTTCTGTCCACGAATAATCATAGAGACATACAGCATAGAAACAGACCCTTCGGTCCAAATCGATCATGCTGACCAGATATCCTAAATTAGTCAAGTCCAATTTGCTAATATTTGCCCACATTCCTCTAAACCCTTCCTCTTCATATATCCATTCAATTGCCATTTAAATGTTGTAATTGTACTAGATTCCATCACCCCCTCTGACAGCTCATTCCATGCATGCACCACCCTCTGAGTGAAAATGTTACCCCTTAGGTCCCTTTTAAATCTTTCTCCTCTCCTTAAACCTATGCCCTCTAGTTTTGGATTCACTCACTCCAGGAAATGACATTGGCTATTCACCCTATCCATACCCCTCATGATTTTATAAACCTCTACAAGGTCACCCCTCAGTCTCCGACTCTGCAGGAAAAATAGCCCCAGCCTATTTAGCCTTTCCCTGTAGCTCAAACCCATCAATACTGGCAACATCCTTGTGAATCCTTTCTGAGCCCTTTCAAGTTTCACAACATCCTTCCTAAAACAGGGAGACCAGAATTGCATGCTGCCAAATGTAATGAGCTTTTCTAGCAATTCTGTTTTAGTTATAGAGTAAGGAGAAGTCTGGTATCAAGTACAGTTACACTCAGCTGACATGAGGAATTTGCTGTGTCAGAAAACGAAAAACAATCCAGTGAAATGTGGGTGGAATGGATTTCAGTTAGGAAGGTGCGGTAAGCTGTTAGCTGAGAATATCTACAGTTGAAGGGTAGAATTAAACTATTATGAATATAATTTTACATAGCAAAGCTTTCATTTCTCACCCTAGTGTTTAAATGGTTCAATGGTCTGTACATAAACCCTACATCATTCCAATCTGCCCACTTTGATTTTGAGGTGGCAATATCAAAGATGAGCAATGCAGGGGCCCAGACTAATACTCTGAGGAAATGTGGTAGAATGTCACTATACCACCTGAGTTCAAATTTAAGTTGAATAAATTAAAGTTAGGGGCAGCACAGTGACTCAGCAGTCAGCTGTCTCAAAGCGCCAGGGTCCCAGGTTTGATTCTACTCTCGGGTGACTGCCTATGTGGAGTTTGCACATTCGTCCAGTATCTATGGGGATTTCATTCAGGTGCTCCAGTTTCCTGTCACAATTCAAAGATGTGGAGGTTAGGTAGATTGGCCATGCTAAATTGCCCACAGTGTCCAGGGATGTGTAGGATAGGAGGATCAGCCATGGGAAATGCAGGGTTACAGGGATAGGGTGGGTACGATGCTCTTCAGAGGGTCCATGTGGACTCGATGGGCCAAATGGCTTGCTTCTAAACTGGAGGGATTCTATGATTCTAAATTAAAACAAATCCTGAGTGGAAAGCTAATCTGAAGCAATGATTGTTGTAAAACTCCATCTGGTTCACTAATATTCTATCAGGAAAGAAATCTATCTTCCTTACATAGTCTGACCCACATGTGACTCCAGACTCTCAAAAATGTTTGACGCTTAATTGCCCTCGAAAATAACCTGGCAAGTCATTCAGTTCAAGGACAATTAGGGATGGGAAACAAATGCCTTGTTAGCAACACCCACATCCCATGAAATAATTTTTTTAAAAACCCACCACTTCTTCTTGAATCTTAATAAGGTAAATGCCAATAATATCAGGTGTTAGTTAGCTATGATGGATTGGGAAATATTACCGTAAGGAATGGCACTAGATAGATTTTGACAAACGTTCAAAGAGTGAATGGGTAAATAATAAAAAATAGCCCATGTCTGTTGCAACTGTGCGAAGAAAATAGTGGCCAAACCATAGCTTATGAGTGATGTTAGTGATCATAGTTGATGCAAAAAAGAGTCATATAAATTGGCAAGAAAAAACAATAGACATGAGCATTAGGAACAGTTTAGAAGTCAACAAAGGAGAACTAAGGGATTGATTAAGAAGGGGAAAATAGAGTATGAAAGTGAGCTTGCAGGAAACATAAGAACTGATAAGTTTCTACAGGTATTTGAAGAGAAAAATGTTTGCTGAAAATCAATTGAGGTCCCTTACAGTCAGAAAAGTACTGCACAGTACAGGCGCTTCGGCCCATGATGTTGTGCCGTGGGAATAATCCTAATCCAAAAATAAAATAACCTAACCTACATTACCCTCAATTCACTGCTGTTCACCTTTATATATTCTTTCATGGGATGTGGGTGTTGCTAACAAGGCATTTGTTGCCCATCCCTAATTGCCCTTGAACTGAATGACTGTGCTGTACTTTTCTATGTTCTATGTTCTATGTTCTAACAAAGAAATAGTCGACAAACTAAATTCAAACTTCACTTCTGACTTTGCAAAGGAAGATATGAATAATATGCCAGAAATGATGGGGATCGCAGGGTTTATTAAGTGGGAGAAACTGAAGCAAGTCTATATTAGTAGAGAAATGATGTTGGAGAAATTGATGTGACTGTAGGTTGATGAGTCCCCATAGTGTGACAATCTACATCCCAGAGTATTAAGGAAGTGGCCCTAGAAATAGTGAATGCATTGAGTAGTCACCTTCCAATATTCTTTAGACTCTTGATTGGATAGTAGTTAATGTAACTACTTAAACAGAGAGGTAGAGAGAAAACAGGAAATTATAGACTCATAAGTTTGGCATTGATAGCAGGGTAGATGCTAGAATCCATTAGCAAGGATTTTATAACAGAGTACTTAGAAAACAGTGGCAGATTAGACAGAATCAGCATAGATTTACAAATGGGAAACTATGCTTGACAAATCTACTGGAATTCTTCAGAGATATAACTAGTGGAATTGATCAGGGGAGCCAGTGGATGTGATTTATTTGGACTTTCAGAAAGCTTTCTACAAAGTTCCACACAAGAGATTAATGTGTAAAATTAAAGCACAAGGGATTGAGTGTAGTGTATTGTGATGGATAGAAAATTGGTTATCAGACAGGAAACAAAGAGTAGGAATAAATGGGTCTTTTTCTGAATGGCAGGCAATGACTAGTGGGGTACCACATGATTGATACTTGGGGGACCAGCTATTTGCAATGCGTTAATGATTTAGAAGGGGGAACAAAATATAATATCTTAAAATTTGCAGATGACATAAAACTGGGCGAAAGGCCAAGCTGTGAGGAGGATGCAGAGGTGTTGCAGTGTGATTTCAACAGGCTGAGTGAGTGAGCAAATGCATGGCAGATGCAGTATAATGTATATAAATGTGGGATTATCTGTTTGGTTTCAAAAATAGGATGACAGACTATTAATGCAATAGCTGTAAATTGAGAGATGGGGATGTTGAATGAGACCTGGGTGTCCTTGTGACCCAGTCACTGAAAGAAAATCATAGTAGCAGCAATTATTAACAAAGGCAAAATGTATGCCGACCTGCATAGCAAGAGGATTTGAGTATAGGAAAATGGATGTTTTTCTGCAGTTGTACAGGACATTGGTGAGAACACACCTGGCACATTGTGCACAGTTTTGGTCTCCTTATCTGCTATAGATGAAGTGCACTGAACATTTACTATTTTGATTCTGGAATGGCAGGACTGACATATGAGGAGAGATAAGTTGTTGAGAATAGTGTTCACAGGTGTTTAGCAGAATGAGAGGGATCTCTTTGTAACCTGGTAAATGCTAACAGGGCTAGACAGATTAGATACAGGACGCATGATCCCAATAATGGGAGAGTCCAGAACCAGGGGTTATAGTTTAACGATAATGGGTAAACTTGATAGGACAGAGATGTGGAGAAATCTCTTCATCTAGAGAGTGGTCAGCTCATGGAATTCACTGCCACAGGGAGTGTGTGAGGCCAAAACATTATGTGCTTTCACGGAGGAGGTAAATATAGCCCTTGTGGCTGGAGGGATCAAGATGGAGAGCAGGATTAGGGTATTGCGCTCAATTATCAGCCATAAACATATTGGATGACAGAGTAAGCTTAATGGCCCACTCCAATAAGCAGTAGTTCCTCAGCAGAGATATTTTCAAATTAACCTGGTCAGAGAAGTTATTATACACCTCCGGAGCAGGTAGGATTTGAACCCAGGTCTCCCGGTTTAAGAGGTAAGGACACTAACAATGCCACATGAGCCCTCAGTGTGGACTTTTTTGAGGTGTTGTAACAGAGCTCTGAAGCAGTTGGGACTTGAACTTTGGGCCTCCTAGCTGAGAGATAGGAGCAACACGCGGCATCAAAAAGGCCCTAGTTCAGTGTAATGTCCTCGGTCTGGGTGTCTTTAGGCCTCCTCAATGACCTTCACTCCACTGAATGCATTTAGTGAATTACAGATGTTGCCCACTATAGATTAGTGGCAGTTCCTCCACAATACATCTAAATGTTTAATCTTTTTATATCTAGCTTTTTTTGCTGAAATATGTTCAGCTGTCGGTCAGCTCGAAATGCGCTTTTTGGATGAGGGGCATTGGGAAAATAACTTAAGAAGCACGAGCTGGGAAAGCTTGCTTCTCTTACCTTCTTTCAGGCGATCTTTAAAACCTACCTCTTTGAGCAAGCTTTGGATTACCTACTGTGTACCTGTCAATGAGACTGCGTGTGGAATTCTATCCGATAACACATCAGTGAAACGCTTGTGGTACTTCATTACGTTGTAGGCGCTGTATAAATGCAGGTTGTGTTGTGAATCTGGGGGAGAGGGGGCGCACTGCTGGAAGTCTGAAGCAAAATCAGAAAATGCCGATTGAGTCTTAGCAGGAGAGAACTGGCTGATGTGGAATGGAAGTGAACAATCAAAGGATTGATCGAAAGTAAACGTAGCTGCCTGACTTTGGAATATTGAAATTACGTGGGAGCCTGCTCATTTCGGAAAACACAGGTAATGTGATTGGTGTCTCCGGGCCACCTGGATGTGGATCTATTCGAATTTCTTCTTCGGTTTTCAAGAGCAGTTAACTGTTCTTTGCAAACAGGAGAGCATTTCTCAACTGCTCAGGATACGTTTTATCTCCCATTCTCAATGGTCACTTTATTACAGTTTACTTGAATCAACAGCTTTTGTAAATAACCTCCGGTGCATAATGATTCACCAGGGCGATGCTGTTGTTGACTAATGTGTCTTGAACACATTTCTATTTCCGGGTTGACTCGTGTGAAAATAAAACGAACGAACGTCACGTTCATGTTTGGGGAACACAATAAAAGGTGCAGCTCAAATCCGATGTTTTTCTTCTTCACACCAAGTGGCGCTCTGCTCCGTTCTTGCCGTCGCCTCTGTGAAGATGTAAATTAAAATCAGACAGCCATTTGAATTCTTTATGAATCATTTATGTCACAGTTTGAACTGTACTGCCACTGGCGTGGGTAACATGATATTTCAATGTTTGCTTGTTTCCTTGATATGCTACTGTACAGAACTGAATTGCGTTTGTGACTATGTACATATATAAAGACACTTTTTATCAATAAAGTACGTTTTTGAAATATAAAAGAAAAGACGATCCCCTTGCCTGTAGGCTACAGTGGGCATTTCTCACAAGGGTGGGGAGATGGACAGCAAATTTCAGTCCAACCTGGCCTCAGTTTTGCTGAGGGGGATAAGATTGTTACAGGGCATTAGCTCTTTCGGGCAGTTCTCAATGGCCCCTCTCGTCCTGCTCGGGAGAATAAAAATCACACGTGGACGGTTCACTGCAGTCAAGGGACTACAGTCAATTCTCCACAAAGCTCCATTTTATTTGCCAATTATCCCCCATTATATTTAATTTCTAATAACCTCCGACAGTCAAGTCGGACCTGCTGTCAAGTTATTGTTTTTTGTCACGCCCCCTTGGCATAAGTTCCAGCTGTTAAATGTCTGCGGCTTCGTGCTGCGGCGGCTGGTGATGCCAGGCAGGTAACATCAAAGCAACTTTCAACACGACTCCGGAGACGCGCGGAGAACAGCAATTTCAAACTAACAAGGTCGTAGATGGAGGCACCGGGGGAAGTTCAGAGGAAGGTCGCTAAAATTCTGCCTTGTTTCCGCTTAGATCAAACGGTCTCGATTTTGCTTTGAGGAAATGTGAATCTCAAAATGATGGTAGTGAGGTCTGATAAAATGACGCCGGCTTACACTGCTTTTGAGCTCAAAGCCAAAGGACATTAATGGACACTTGCGTAAGATAACATTGAACAATAGGTTAAGTCCAAGGACTGGTTGGTTTTACAGGAAGACAGTAATCTTGGGAATAGATGAAAGCAGACATAAAGGATCCGAGATTACAAAGTGTGGAGCTGGATGAACACAACAGGCCAAGCAGCATCTTAGGAGCACAAAAGCTAACCAAGGCCCTGGGCCCGAAACGTCAGCTTTTATACTCCTAAGATGCTGCTTGGCCTGCTGTGGTCAACAGATGAAAGCGTGAGCTAAGCATGGATTACACACAGCCCTTCAAAAGGAAATTGTGTGATTTCACGAGAGTTAGAAATATGTCTGTTATTGAAGACTGGTGAAAGTGAAATCCTAGTTACAGATATACATTTCTTCAGCCTCCCACAGCTTGCCTAGCTTGACTTTGAGGATCAAAGTGGAATCGTCTTCTTTTAAGTGCTTATACAATGGAAGTTGGGCATTGAAGTTAAAAATAGAAAGTGCTGGAGAAACTTAGCAGCTCTGGCAGCACCCATGCAGACATAAACAGAGTGAACATTTATTTCATTTCCATTACGACTCCTCCGTTCAGAAGTTGTGTTGAACGTGAAATGACAGTTCTGCGTATTCTCCATAGATGCTGTCAGATCTGCTGTGTTTCTCCAGCAATTTCTGATTCTATTTCAGATTTCCAGCATCCACTGTACTTTCCTTTTATTTTTGAATTGAGATGATGCATGCATGTAGGACCTGGTCAGTATGGGACAGGCTGGCTAGGTCTTGAAGGATTGATGGGCTTATATTTGTCCTTTCTTTAGATGTTCGTATGTGTTTGGGAGAATTGAGCCGACATCTAACAAGCCAGTTAAAGTTCATAATTTTGAGTGAATAAGGAATAGTGTTGGCTTTGAATAGACATAATGTGTGATGCAATTTCCATCTATAGCTATTGAAATTGAACATAATTACATTGTGTGGAGTTAGCGAGTTTTGAGAAGATTTGTAGCTCAGGTTGAGGTTCTGGATGTGAGTTTGCTCGCTGAGCTGGAAGGTTAGTTTTCAGATGTTTCGTCACCTTTTTTTTTATTTGAAAAAATATACTTTATTCATAGAATGTACAAAAAATAAAA
The DNA here is from genome assembly GCF_030684315.1 of Stegostoma tigrinum. Classification (NCBI taxonomy): domain Eukaryota; kingdom Metazoa; phylum Chordata; class Chondrichthyes; order Orectolobiformes; family Stegostomatidae; genus Stegostoma; species Stegostoma tigrinum. Next base: position 36,772,359 of record NC_081380.1, read on the forward strand.
CATTTATACACCTACCCAGTCATGCAAGCCACTCCAGGTTACCCGGGGGTACGTACACCAACTAAAGGGAAAAAAAACAAAACAGAGAAAAAAAAACAAAGCAAAGAAACCGCCCCGGCAGTCGTCACCCCGCACAGTCCCAGTTGGCCCCCTGACCAGTTGGGGAAGGCGCCAGCTGGGCCCAGTTACCAGATAGGGTTCTTTTCCCTTTTCTGGACGAGGGGGCTCATACGGTGGTCTTTCCCCACCGCGCCTTGGCGGCGGCTGCCCCAAGCTTTAGCGCGTCCCTCAGCACGTAGCCCTGGACCTTGGAGTGCGCCAGTCTGCAACACTCGGTCGGGGTCAGTTCTTTCAGCTGGCAGACCAGCAAGTTGCGGGCAGACCAAAGAGCGTCTTTCACCGCATTGATGGTCCTCCAGGCGCAGTTGATGTTGGTCTCAGTGTGCGTCCCCGGAAACAGCCCGTAGAGCACGGAGTCCCGCGTCACGGAGCTGCTCGGGACGAACCTCGACAAATACCACTGCATCCCCCTCCAGACCTCCTGCGCATAGGCACACTCCAGAAGGAGGTGATCAACAGTCTCGTCCCCCCCGCAGCCACCTCGAGGGCAGCGTGCGGTGGTGCAGAGATTCCGGGCATGCATAAAGGATCTCACTGGCAGAGCCCCTCTCACCGCCAGCCAAGCAATGTCCTTGTGCTTGTTTGAAAGTTCTGGCGATGAGGCATTCTGCCAAACGACTTTGGCAGTCTGCGTGGGGAACCACACGACGGGATCCACCCTCTCCTTTTCCCGAAGGGTCCCGAGGATACTACGTGCTGACCACTGCCTGACGGCCTTGTGGTCAAAGGTGTTTCCTTTCAAAAATTTCTCCACGAAGGACAGGTGGTACGGAACGGTCCAACTACTCGGAGCGTTCCGCGGCAACGAGGCCAGGCCCATCCTTCGCAACACCGGGGACAGGTAGAACCTCAGTAAGTAGTGACACTTGGTGTTTGCGTACTGAGGGTCTACGCACAGCTTGATGCAGCCACACACAAAGGTAGCCGTCAGGCCGAGGGTGGCGTTCGGTACGCCCTTTCCCCCATTTCCCAGGTCTTTGTACATGGTATCTCTGCGGACCCGGTCCATCCTCGACCCCCAAATGAAGTGAAAGATGGCCCGTGTGACCGCAGCGGCGCAGGTCCAGGTAATAGGCCAGGCCTGCGCCACATACAACAGTACCGAAAGCCCCTCGCACCTGACAACCAGGTTCTTACCCGCGATGGAGAGGGACCGGAGCGTCCACCTGCCCAGCTTCTGCTTAAATTTGGAGATACGCTCCTCCCAAGTCTTAGTGCATGCCCCAGCTCCACCAAACCAAACACCCAGCACCTTCAGGTAGTCTGTCCTGACGGTGAAGGGGATGAAGGAGCGGTCGTCCCAGTTCCCGAAGAACATGACCTCGCTCTTACCCCTATTGACTTTGGCATCCGAGGCCAGTTCAAACTGGCCGCAGATGTCCAACAGCCTACTCACCGACCGACGATCGGTGCAGAAGACGGCGACATCATCCATGTACAGGGAGGTCTTGACCTGAAGGCCTCCGCTGCCTGGGATAGTCACGCCCTTCAGGCTCACATCCTTCCTGATGGAGGCGGCGAAGGGCTCCACACAGCACACGAACAAGGCAGGAGAGAGCGGGCAGCCCTGCCTGACTCCAGATCTAACAGGAAAACTGTCTGATTCCCACCCGTTGATCGAGACTGCGCTAACGATGTTGGCGTAGAGCAGCCGGATCCAATTGCGGATGCCCTCCCCGAACCCCAGTTTGGAGAGGACGTCCCTCATGTAAGCATGAGAGACCCTGTCGAAGGCCTTCTCCTGGTCCAGGCTGACGAGGCAGGTGTCCACCCGCCTGTCCTGTACGTAGGCGATCGTATCCCTGATGAGCGCGAGGCTCTCAGCGATCTTCCTGCCCGGCACAGCACAGGTTTGGTCAGGGTGAATCACCGACTCCAGGACAGACCTGACCCGGTTGGCAATGACCTTGGCCAGGATTTTGTAGTCCACGTTCAAAAGTGAAATGTGACGCCAATTCTTAATTTCTTCCCTCTCCCCCTTCCTCTTGTAAATGAGGGTGATGATGCCCTTCCTCATGGACTTGCACATTTCCCCTGCCCGAAGCGCACTATCGTACACCTCCAGCAGGTCCTGGCCGACCAGGCCCCACAGAGCAGAATACAGCTCGACCGGTAAGCCATCGCTTCCGGGAGTCCTATTCCTCTGCAAGGACATGAGGGCTCTGGCCAGCTCGTCCAGGGATATCGGCCGGTCCAGCCACTCCCTCGTGCCGTCGTCTAAGACCTCCGTGATAGACGACAGGAACGACTCGGAGGCCATGCTGTCCATGGGCTTCGTGTCGTACAGTCCGGCATAGAAGGATCTGCTGATCCTCAAAACGTCAGGCCGAGACGACGTCACCGAGCCGTCGTCCTCCTTCAGCCGGCTAAGCACAGAGCTCTCTTTGTGCACCTTCTGAAAGAAGAAACGCGAGCACGTCTCGTCTTGCTCCACAGAGCGGACCCTGGACCGGAAGATTATCCTGGAGGCCTCCGCGGCGAAGAGCGAGGCTTGCTGGCCCCTCACCTCGCGGAGGTCCTCCGTGACATCGACCCCCATCAACTGCAGAAGGAGCAGGTTCTGCACCCTTTTCTGGAGTCGCGACAGCTTTCCCCGCCTCTCTCTTGCCTTCTGAACACCCTTGAGGACAAAGAACCTCTTGATGTTCTCCTTCACCGTCTCCCACCAGTCGCCTGGAGACTCAAAGAGGGGTTTCACGGTTCTCCAACCGGTGTACTCCCTCTTAAGCTCCTCGACGTTCTCTGGGGTCAACAGAGTCGTGTTGAGCTTCCACGTCCCCTTGCCGGCCGGCTGGTCGTCCTGTAAGTGACAGTCGGCCAACAGGAGGCAGTGGTCAGAGAAGAACACCGGCTCGACACCAGTGGACCTGACCGAGAACGTCCGTGACACAAACAGGAAGTCTATCCTTGAGCGGATAGACCCGTCTGGCCGCGACCAGGTGTACCTCTGCTGCGCTCCGTCTGCAGGGGTGCTGAAGACGTCGAGCAGCTTGGCGTCCTTCACCGTGCCCATCAGGAATCTGGACGTGACGTCCAGTTGAATCCCCCCACCCGCTGTCCCCACGCCAGATCTTCCATCTGCATCAATGATGCAGTTGAAGTCTCCGCCTAGGATGACCGGCCTGGACGTAGCCAGCAGGGGTGGAAGCCGCTGCAGGACGTCCAACCGCTCACTCCGTACCACTGGGGCGTACACGTTGATCAGCCTCAGGGGAGCATTCCTGTAGGTGATGTCAGCCACTAGGAGGCGCCCCCCCACCACCTCCTGAACTTGAGAGATGGTGAAGTTGTGCCCCCGCAGCAGAATAGCCAGGCCCGAGGAGCGACAGTCGTTACCCCCCGACCAGATCGAAGGCCCACAGGTCCAGGCGCCGGACCATTTCCCGTACCTGCCGAGGTGCGGTATCCCCCACTCCTGCAGAAACAGGAGGTCCGCCTTGATGGTGGTCAGGTAGGCCAACGTGGACACACATCTCGCGGTTGACTTGACGCTGCGCACATTAATGCTCGCAATTCGTACCCCCATTGTGGGCAGTGACCGCAGTACCCTCCCCAAGTCCAAGGTCCAGCCCCTCCATCTGTCCCTTCATGCCCATTGCCCGGGCTAACTGCTGGACGCTCTCTGGGCTCAGGAAACCGTCTGTGCTGCCTTCCGGGTGGCATCCCCCCGTCAGGGGTGCGGAGGCAGGAGGGTCCGGCTCCGGATCAGGCTGGGGACGTGCTGTTTCCTCCTTCCCGCCTGGAAGTTCCGGGGGGCCCTCCAGTGCTCCAGCGGCACTTGACTGGGTGTCGGAGTGAGCCTCAGGACGCCTCCCGTCACCTGGAAGCGGGGTGCTGCTTTCCTTCCCCCTCGAGACCTTTAACTTCTGCTTCGGGTGGGCCCTCTCCGAATCCTCCTCGTCAGAGGAGCTCTTATAGCCCCCCTGTAGCTGTCTCTTCCCTCCTGATTGTTGCGGTTCCTGGGCCCGTCGACGCACCTTCCTCCTCGCTTTCCGGACTGTAGTCCACTCCCCTGGGTCGCCTGTCGCCGCCTCCATTGGCTCCGGGTTGTCGGGGGGGATTGGAGCCTGCAGGGGTGCTTTGCTGGCCTCGGGCCCATCCTGCAGGGCTGGGCCCTCCTGCACGGCCTGGCCCTCCTGCACATTAGTGGGGTCCTTGCTGGGTCCTGGTGCCTTCCTCTCCTCCGGGGGGGCTGGCCCCGCATTTCCCCTGCCGGCGACCTGGGCGTAGGTGGTACCCCGCCGCGGGCATGCCCTATAGAAGTGGACCACTTCCCCGCAAAGGTTGCAGCTTCTCTCTCGTGGGCAATCCTTTGCAAGGTGTCCCTCCTCCCTGCAGTTCCTGCACATGTTGGCTTTGCAGTCGGCCGCCATGTGACCTGACCTACCACAGGCATGGCAGACTTTAGGTTGCCCTGCATAGGTCAGGTAGCCCCTGCTCCCGCCGATCGCGAAGCTGGACGGTGGGTGTGCGACATTCCCGTCTGCGCCCATCCTCAGCGTCACCTTGACCTGCCTCTTACTCGTCCAGATGCCAAAGGGGTCCACCATGTCAGTTAGGTCCCCTTCCACCTTCACATACCTTCCGAGGAAGGTCAGGATATCAACTGCTGGCACATGCGGGTTGTACATGTGTACAGTCACCATACGGCTCCTCTGCGCTGGCATCACAAACAGAGGGACAGCGGTCAATACAGAGAGGGGGCCCTCACCTCCTTTCTCCTTGAAAACCTCCAGGAAGCGCTCGCAAAGCTTGGCACTCCGGAAGGTCACATCGTAAAACCCCCCTCCGGGGAAATCCTGCAGGCAGTAAATGTCCGCAGCAGCGAACCCACAACAGTCCAACAGGACCCTCTTCACGAAGAAGGTGCGGTCCACAGGTGCACCTTCATCCACCTTCTTTACGGAAACACGGATGGTGTTCCGGACCCCCTGACCTGGGGCACGAGCACTTGCCGCAGCCATCGTTGCAGGTTGGCTGCTCCCCTGAACCAGCGTTAGGCCGAAGCCAGCATTAAGATCCACTGGTCACAAGGGCGCACAGCCAACCCGACGTCCTCCTTTCACCTCCAAGACTGCACTCTCGTCCTCTCAGTCCACAAGAGAGTGGGTCTTTATTGTGTTCGAGATGTGAGCTGGTTCACTGAGCTGTAAGGTTTGTCCCCAGATGTTTTGTCACCATTCTAGGTAACATAATCAGTGAGCCTCCAACGAAGCGCTGGTGTTATGTCCCGCTTTCTATTTATCTGGTTAGGTTTCCTTGGGTTGGTGATGCCATTTCCTGCATTGGTGATGTCATTTCCTGTTCTTTTTCTCAGGGGATGGTAGATTGATTTGGAACCAATGTGTTTGTTGATGGAGTTCCGGTTGGAATGCCATGCCTCTAGGAATTCTCGTGCATGTCTCTGTTTGGCTTGTCCTAGGATGGATGTGTTGTCCCAATCAAAGTGGTGTCCTTCCTTATCTGTGTGTAAGGATACGAGTGATAGTGGGTCATGTCGTTTAGTGGCTAGTTGATGTTCATGTATCCTGGTGGCTAGCTTTCTGCCAGTTTGTCCAATGTAGTGTTTGTCACAGGAAATGACATCACCAATGCAGGAAATGACATCACCAACCCAAGGAAACCTAACCAGATAAATAGAAAGTGGGACATAACACCAGCGCTTCGTCGGAGGCTCACTGATGATGTTACCTAGAATGGTGACGAAACGTCTGAAAACTAACCTTCCAGCTCAGCGAGCAAACTCACATCTAGATTGTGTGGAGTCTTGCATTGGTCGCGATTGCATTAGTTGCAGTGTGATTACGATCAATATGAATAAAGAATAAGAGGCTTTTTAACATTATAAAATTGCAGACTACAACACTTAGATAAACTTCAGTTCCATTCTCATAAATAACAACATTAATACACGAGGTCTCGGTCCTGGTTCATGGGCTATCTTCCTTTGCCTGGTCCAGCTTCACAGTGAATTAGGTCAAGGCAAGCATTGTGCTTGTTATTTTTGTGTTAACACCTGCCAATCTTTCAGCAGACTCCAGTAAGTAGGTCATCAATGAAAAATTAATTCTCCCTCCACAGGTGCATACTCATATATCTCCTGCAGTCACCCATATGTGGAAGTATCCAAAGGCAATCAAAACAAATTTTCTTTCTTGGACAAAGCTGCAAATTTTGGGTTTACTCTAGATAATCTTTTGGATTTGGCTTTGGTCCATGTGCAAAGGCTGCATTTATGATATTTCCATACTCAGATGTACTGTCCGATACGTAGTTGTAAAAAGTGCAATTTTCCAATAACAAGAAGACATCCTTGTGACCTGGACAATTTATAATGTTATTTGCACATGGCTTATGTACACTTCTCCAATCTATTAGAAAATGAACAATTCACATGAAAAAGCCAGATGCAGAGAGAATGTGCATACATCAAGTTGCAGCAATATCAATAGCTCAAGCCATTTCAACCAATTTCAATTCTCCCCTCATGAACATGAAAATGTATAAATATGGCCTCAGTCCTTGTTAATAGGCTATCTGCCTGAGGGATGAACACCAGACCTGAAACATTAACTTTCACTTTTTTCTTCATGGAGCTGCCAGACGTCCTGAACTTTGCCAGCAACTTCTGTTTTTGTATCTGCATTTAGCATTGGTTCACATTAGCATTGAATCAGGTTAGACAGTAGGCCCATAGTTTATTTGTTCTGGTAATCTACCTGTCAAACCCTTTTAGCAGACCTCAGGTGTGTAGGAAATCAACAAAATATAATCAACATAGCATATTAACTATGTTTCTCTCTCCACACCTAATATTTTCATACTTAACTCAGGCATTCCAACATATATTGTAATTTCACCTTATCCAATAGGTAGATTTTTGTTTTCTTGTTTCCTGTCTCATGGAAGTACATAGTGTATCAGTATGATGAAGTGCAAAACCATCCATTAAAGCTTGTGCATATGATGGAAATAATTATGCATATCTCAACTGAGATGGATATTCTGGCTGCTGAAAAGATAAGCTTTTTTTTGTGTTTGAGGTACCAAATCTCCCATGTTCCCAATCATCATGAATAACTTTCAATACCCTATTTCCAGATTTTATATCATCGGGTTGTACAATGGGCAGTGCCATGAAAGGGAATATGAGCGCAAGACGGGATATTCTAAATGGGGATGAGAGGCATTGGGAAAGAATTCTGTCTTGAAATTGAATTTGAGCCTTTAGCAAGATTAACATCTTGGATTTAAATACTAACTTTAATCCAATTAACATGCCAAGTCATAACAGTTGGTGTTGGATCTGCATAAGAAACGAGGATTTGGTTAGAAATTAGTGTAATGTTAGAATTTGGCATTTAGATCTGCTCAACCTAAAAAAAATACATATTGTCTTCAAGTTACATGTGATTATTGTTTATAAAGGTGACAAATAATGATACATAATTCAGTTAATCGCCTGTTTAACCAGGCAAATTCCAAAAAAATATTATAACAAATTGAATGATGAAGAAGATTGCATACTTCTAAAAAGCCTTTCATCAAGATGTTAGTGTGAAGAGCTACAGAGAAACTACACTGTTTTCAAGCCTTTATTATAATATTGTGATGTTTAATATCACACCATTGTTGCTTGCTTCTTCTATTTACAAGCCGATCAGGTTAGATTGAACTTTGTGCATTGTCTCTTTTGGCTAACATCATATCTTCTGATGTCATAGACACATCTTACAATCCAATTGGTAATAATTAATCCCTAAAAGTAAAGGTTGTTTCAAGGCATGCAATTCCACTACACTTCATACTTAAAAATGATGAATTACAGTCTTTCCATATTTTGAAACAATAATATGCATATCATTGCCAAAAAATCTTTGAAGTATCAAGCTGATTCACTCACATGTTGTAACATCATCTGTATAATTGTATCATCTGGTTTCAATGCAAGTATACTAAATGTTTGCACAGCAATCATCACCCTTCAGTTGAGATATTAATGTTAAATATCATTTTCCCCAGCCCCCCCACCGTTTCTGACAGCAGATATTTTACAAAATGAGTGACAAATTTTGAAAGGAATTATATCCATATTGTTTCCTCCAGTAAAAATAAACAACTCTTCTGTGACCCAGGTGTGGTAAATGTAGGTTTCAATCTTGTTTTAGCTGTATTATCATAAGTATACTGGATTACATTAGGTGTTTGTTTGTGCAAAGGGTCTGAAGCCAAGAACAAGAGAAGTAGGTCCTGGTCAGTTCAACCAGCTAATGTACACCTTCTAGTGGTTGAATACCAAATAGCATGACTCCGAAAGAAATCATATCAACTATAGTTGCTTTATTGGATTGCTAAAATAACATTTTGTGGAAGTCAATTCCTTCATGAAATAATAGTATTCATATATTAGCAACATAAATATTTGGTAAATATTGAAAAATGCTTTTGTACCTTCAAATGTTTTGAAGGTATTCAATTTATTGGACAAATAATGTCCAGACTGTCTACATTGAATACAGAAAGATATTCTTTTTATATATGCTAAAGATTTTCAAATTCAATCTTACAAGTTTGTTTTAATCTACTTGACATCTTAATAATTTTCATTTGACCTCCAAGTGCAGAACAGTATGTAGAAATGGTTGGCTCATAGCACCAGGGTCCCGGATATTCCATCCTTGGACGACTGTCTGTGTGGACTTTGCATATTCTCCCCGTGTCTGCATGGGTTTCCTCTCACAATCCAAAGATGTGCAGGCTAGGTGGATTGGCCATACTAAATTGCCCATAGTGTTGAGGAATGAATGGATTAGGTGGATTATAGGGGGATGGGTCTTGGTGGGACGGTCTGAGGGTCAGTGTGGACTTGTTGGGCCGAAGGGCCTGTTTGCACACTGTAGGGATTCTATGATCAATGAAAATGGTACTGTATAAATGCATGATACATGAAACCAGTTACATATAGGCAAAAATCTTGTAAGACTTTTTCAAAGCTTAAATATGAAGAGATATCTTTAAATAAAAATGTATAAACTACCTAAAGGAACAGAAAAAAATCTTACCCTTTCTGAAACTAATGCAGTAAAAAATAGCCATAGCCATTCATAACAGATAATAGAAGCTTCTAGGAAAATCCCAAATTTTCAGGTATTACAATATTGGAGTAATCAAAACTTCCCAAGAAAAGAAATTATTTAAGGTAGTTCAGAGAAGGTTCATTAGGATGATCCCCAGAATTGAGGGATAGTCTTACAAGCAAAGGTTAAACAGGTTGGGACTCTAGTCATTGGAGTTTAGAAGAACGCGAGTTGACCTCATTGAAACAGATACAATTCTTAAGGGTCTTTTCAGGGTAAATGTTGAGCGGCTGCTTCCTCTCATAGAACCAGAGAGCACAGTCTCAGAATAAAGGGATGCCATTGAAATCTGAGATAAGGAGGAATTTCTTCTTTTACGAGTGTCTTTGGAACTTATTGCCGCAGAGAGCTGTGGGAACAGAGTCCTTGTGTACATTTAAAGCTGAGATAGATTCTTATCAGTATGGGAATCAAAGGTTAGGGAAAAAATGGACACGAGTGCTGTCAGAACACCATTGCTCCTACTGATTAGAGGAGCATGCTTGAGGGGCAAATGGCCTCCTGCTGTTCCTATTTCTTACAATCTTATGGTCTTAAAGGTCAATGCTGCACAGAACAAAAAACAGACTTTTATTGTTTTTATTTACCCCTCCACGGGACGTGGGCATTGTTAAATGATTCCAGCATTTGTTGCCCATCTCTAATCATGTAAAAGACAATCACATTGCTCTGGGTCTAGACTAACATGTAGGCCTAAACAGGTATGCACAGCAGATTCACTAAAGGATGTTTGTGAAGAAAATTCATATTTCATGGCCTGGCTTTCAATTCCAGCTTTATTAATGGGATTTAATCTCCACAAGTTAGCATGGCAGAATTTTAATCCATGTCCCCAGAATGTTAACCAGCACCATAGATTACTAGTGCAGTGACCACTGTCCCAATATTTCAATGTTTTGTTTTTGACCAGCCTCCCATCTTAAATAATCACCCTACAAATTGTGCGCTCAAAAATAATGTTGCCCATATCTTAACTTGTACCAAATCTATCACCAATTATCCTTGTTTCCATTGTACTTCACTAACTTCAGTCTGACAATGGAGAAATTTTAAAATCCTTATCCCGGTTTTCAAATCCTTCCATGGCCTTGCCTCCTCCAGTCCTACTGGCCTTTGACATTTGTACTACCCTAATTCTAGTCTTTTGAGCATCCCAGGTTTTAATCCATTCCTCACTGCTGCCTATGCTTTTCACTGCCTTGGTCAGAAGCTATGGAATTTCCCCCTTAACCATACCACCACTCTTCTTTGTTCACAGCCTTCAACATCTATCTAGATATCTCCTCTTGTGGTCCTTCAAAATTACTTTCTAGGTAATGTGAGACATTTCACAAGATTAGATATGCATTTTTTCAATGATAAAAATAATCACTTCTACAATTTAAATCCAAAAATCACTAAAAGTCTGGGGAAGTGAAAGAAAAAATGTTGAAGTGCAGGAGTGAACAGTGGTTGGACAACTGTACCAGTGTCCTTAATGAAATGAGAAGTCTTAACGAAGTTTTAATGAAGTAGAATACTGCAGATACTGGAAATGTGAAAAAAATGCTGGAAATACGCAGTTGGTCAGGCAGCAACTGAGATGGAAACATTGTATTTGCTTCCTTTCTTTTCATATGCTGCCTGACCCAGAGTACTTCCTCAGATAATAAAAGGTGAGGCTGGATGAACACAGCAGGCCCAGCAGCATCTCAGGAGCACAAAAGCTGATGTTTCAGGCCTAGACCCTTCATCAGAGAGGGGGACGGGGTGAGGGTTCTGGAATAAATAGGGAGAGAGGGGGAGGGGGACCGAAGATGGAGAGAAAAGAAGATAGGTGGAGAGGAGAGTATAGGTGGGGAGGTAGGGAGGGGATAGGTCAGTCCAGGGAAGACGGACAGGTCAAGGAGGTGGGATGAGGTTAGTAGGTAGGAGACGGAGGTGCGGCTTGAGGTGGGAGGAAGGGATGGGTGAGAGGAAGAACAGGTTAGAGAGGCAGAGACAGGTTGGACTGGTTTTGGGATGCAGTGGGTGGAGGGGAAGAGCTGGGCTGGTTGTGTGGTGCAGCGGGGTGAGGGGACGAACTGGGCTGGTTTTGGGATGCAGTGGGAGAAGGGGAGATTTTGAAGCTGGTGAAGTCCACATTGATACCATTGGGCTGCAGGGTTCCCAAGCGGAATATGAGTTGCTGTTTCTGCAACCTTCGGTGGCATCATTGTAGCACTGCAGGAGGCCCATGATGGACATGTAATCTAAAGAATGGCAGGGGGAGTGGAAATGGTTTGCGACTGGGATGCATTTCCCGCAACACATCCCTCACAACCCGCCCCCGCCACAACCACCCAAAGAGGATCCCCCTCGTTCTCACACACCACCCCACCAACCTCCGGATACAACGCATCATCCTCCGACACTTCCGCCATCTACAACCAACCCCACCACCCCCACCCTTGTCTGCTTTCCGGAGAGACCACTCTCTCTGTGACTCCCTTGTTCGTTCCACACTGCCCTCCAACCCCACCACACCCGGCACCTTCCCCTGCAACCGCAGGAAATGCTACACTTGCCCCCACACCTCCTCCCTCACTCCTATCCCAGGCCCCAAGCTGACTTTCCATATTAAGCAGAGGTTCACCTGCACATCTGTCAATGTGGTATACTGCATCCATTGTACCCGGTGTGGCTTCCTCTACATTGGGGAAACCAAGCGGAGGCTTGGGGATCGCTTTGCAGAACACCTCCGCTCGGTTCGCAATAAACAACTGCACCTCCCAGTCGCAAACCATTTCCACTCCCCCTCCCATTCTTTAGATGACATGTCCATCATGGGCCTCCTGCAGTGCCACAATGATGCCACCCGAAGGTTGCAGGAACAGCAACTCATATTCCGCTTGGGAACCCTGCAGCCCAATGGTATCAATGTGGACTTCACCAGCTTCAAAATCTCCCCTTCCCCCACCGCATCCCAAAACCAGCCCAGTTCGTCCCCTCCCCCCGCTGCACCACACAACCAGCCCAGCTCTTCCCCTCCACCCACTGCATCCCAAAACCAGTCCAACCTGTCTCTGCCTCCCTAACCTGTTCTTCCTCTCACCCATCCCTTCCTCCCACTCCAAGCCGCACCTCCATCTCCTACCTACTAACCTCATCCCACCTCCTTGACCTGTCCGTCTTCCCTGGACTGACCTATCCCCTCCCTACCTCCCCACCTATCTTCTTTTCTCTCCATCTTCAGTCCACCTCCCCCTCTCTCCCTATTTATTCCAGAACCCTCACCCCATCCCCGTCTCTGATGAAGGGTCTAGGCCCGAAACGTCAGCTTTTGTGCTCCTGAGATGCTGCTGGGCCTGCTGTGTTCATCCAGCCTCGCATTTTATTATCTTGGATTCTCCAGCATCTGCAGTTCCCATTATCCCAGAGTACTTCCTCACTTCTTTTAGGTATTTTCTAAGCAATCTGTTCAGAGTTGTTAATACACACTTCTAAAATAGGTGGAACTTGAACCTAGGCCTCCTGGCTCAGAGGTAGGGACACTACTACTATTCCACAACAACCCAAGCATTGTGCTTTTATTCCAATCTTGTTTCACGTGTTTGTAGGCTCCTAATACCAGTAATAAATTTTCAACAATCCTAAAGGTCATAAACCACAAGAAGCAAGTTAAAAAGTATTCACATTAGTACACAGTGCTCAGCTGAAGTTGTGCCTAACAAATTTTGAAACAGGGTTGAAGGAATTTTCAATAGTCTGCAACTTAAATGCTTAGTTTTTGACATTAGATAGCATTTGCATTCACTACCATGGATGAATTTATACTCAGATCATTTACCCTCTTACAGATGAAAAGTGATTTTGCTATCTTTATTTTGCCTAATTCAGAATTAAGGTGATAACCTGATTCTGTTGAAATACTGAAACATATAGAAAAGGTATAGACTAGCATCATCACAATTATGTTTAAAAGACAGACTACACTCAAAGAACACCAGATTTTGAGGTTAGTAAATATTTAATTTTTTTAGTACAATATTTAAAAAGGAGCAACATTCTGCTTTAAAAGTGAGAGAATCCTCCCAGCAAGTTACTCCTTAAGTGTTACTACAGATTATTTTAAATACGTGTGATACAGCAACTTTGTGGAGGAAAAATCCATCACAGTGTCAAAATTTTGAGTAGTTTTATTTACACAGTGGTTTTGTGGGTGAATATTCCAGCGTTAGTTAACCCACTGGGTCACTATAAGCTTTTCAGCAACCACAATTTAAACAACTATTTCACAGCTTAACTGCAATATTTGATGTTACAAAATCCAGAGACACAAGCAGCACCTCAATCACTGCAATATTTGAGGCTTTTGAAGATTTTTACAAATTAACTAATTCATAAAAACAGATTTGGAAATTCACACACGACTGAAATGTAAGTAGACATCAATATATTTGTGATCAAATTATTTTTAAAAAATCAATATTAAGTGTCTAAAAAATTCCCTTTTCCTTAATTTCTTCTCTTTTATCCTTCGAGTCAATCATTGATGTACCCAATTAATTAAGGTACTGCAGAATTGGTGTTTAGTTTAGCTGCAACTATGAAATTCTGGGACACTTCACTTCCAGGAGCGATGAACTGCTAAGGTTAGAAATCAGTTACATCTAGAGATCATCTGGATTCACTTATTAGCTTCTGACACCTAATTATCTACATTCTGATTGGCAGAAAACCAAAATGTAAACTTCGAAACCAATTTGCAATAAAAGTGATAATACCACACCACTTATCATTGAAGCAAACAAAAACTACTCTTTCTAAAGGAAATACTTGTGTCCTGTGATTGTACACGATTGAACCTCATTTGGTATGGACTCATTTGAGGTGATAAAAGGTTGGTGGTCAAGCAATTTAGCAGGTATTATGGCATCAATATTTGCATCTTTGAGATGATTTGTTTATCGCTTCTCACCCAAGCAATTTTCGCTGAAGAAGTGAAACACCAACAGCTTTGGAGGTTTTTCACCACTTTGTTGATATGTGTGACTTTACTGAGTTTAGGAAAGAATCAGCACTATCGATCAGATATGATGGCTGGCAGTAAAGCTCATTTAGCTTTAAATGCAAAAGTACAGTTGTCTAAATGGTACTGAGATTACACAGTTTACAGCACAAGCCTAGAAATTCAATAGGTGTAAAATGTGTACCTAATAGCTGAAACTAGGTTATAAGCATACACTCTTCCTCTGCCAAAACTGCACCACACACACACACACGAGTTAGAACTGGTCAGTGTGCATTCAGAATAAGTGCACACAACTGATGTTAATCCCACAGGTATGTGCTGGAAACAGTATTTCAGAGCCTTCAGCAAGTACACCACTAAACCTTTAAAAAAGTGACTGGAAGCTGAGACCCTGCAGTAGTCATCTTTAAAACAGCACCATTACAGGCCGTTGCTGACTGTTGGTCATGCCAACTCCCACTTTCCCATGTTTTCTTAGCGAGCCTCTGGGGCCATACGTAGCACTCACATGCAGCAGTACCATCCTAATGAGGGCAGTGAATTAATTTACTATAGGCCTGCCAAAGCTTTCACTGTGTTGTCATCCCCAATATGGTTGTGATTCAAGTTCTAAGCTGTTTTGTCCGAGCGATGAGGAGGGCTTCCCTTGGGGGTATGTTTTCTTCAGACACAATTACCTAACATGATAAAGTAGTACAATGCAAGAAAGTGCATTCTAGAAACAGTTCCTTGTGAAGCAGAAAGCCACACTGGAAGGGAGTGAAGGAGAAGTTGTTTTGCTTTGATGAAGGTAAATGGAGCTCAAATCCAGACATAAATATGCAGACTTGCTTTTAATCGCTCCTTCAGTTGTTGTCAAATCTATTCTATAGTCAGCCAGTAACTGGTTTGATTCAGGGAAGGGCAGTGAAAAAGGATGAATTAGGCAAATAATCTCACCACAACCTGAAGCAGTCTAATCCTGGCTTGCATCATGGCTAAGTCACAAGCCCATGAAACTTCTCCAATTGAAAGTCAAACTTGAGCTACTCACATTAGTCATATATGAATAGATGGATTATGTTCAATTACTTAAAATCAGTTTCAGCCAACATACCACAATCTGATCCAAACAGTGCACTATGGTGTCAAATATACCATCTCAGGTTCATACAAAGACAAAGAACAGACAGTGTACACATTAAAAAATAGAAACTTAACATTTTGGTCCAGTTGACATAATTTTCTGATGCAAATCCGATTCCATCATTTTATAATGATAAGAGAATATGTATCATCATCCCAGAATGCCAATGCTACTTATTAAAAAAACACATCCCCTTAGAGGTTCTATTAAAAATACATGATGTAAAATATATTTCACTATATAAACACTATGTTAGGTATCTGGAATGCTAAGGTGCTGACATAGTTGGTGCGGAAGGATGAGAGAATGGTAATTAAAACTGTTTTTTCCTTCTGCACTCCCAAAACATTGTTATATTCAATGAATGAATGAATGAATGAATGATAAACTTAACAGTAGTAAACAAAGGCACCCTCAATGGTTCAGAGAGTAATTGCACTATAGTATATTGATCCATAGTGAACAGAAATTAGCAGACAGACTTAAACTCAAATGTATCCTTCTGATATTTTGAGGATGAATCCCCTAAACGTCCAAAGCCAAAAACAGTGACAATAATGGGTGAGGTGCATTTGATCCGAAGCCTCCATTGTCTGAAAAAAAGGCATGTAATAATGTGAGGAAAACTCTCACTGTGATCGTTTCCTCCTTCTGTGGAAATGCATGGTCACAAGAGAACGTTCATGGCACTGGCATAAAACTTCATCTCCACTGCCATAGGTAAACCAGACTTGCATCAAATTGACATTTCAGATTTCTGAAACTAAAGATCAATAGAAAGATAATCTACAATGGAGTTAAGGCTAATTAATACACAACTTTTGACAAGCATTTCAGCTCTACTTACAAAAGGTTTTCATGAAACAAAAATCAACATTACAACAAATTAAAGAAAATTAACCTTGAAAGCACATTTTTTCTAGTCAGTCAGTTGCCTTCATGTTCCATGATAATCCAATTGTTGATGAACATCAGTAGATAAAAAGTGTTTTAAAATGTAAGTACTGTTCACACCTATCCATCTGATTATAATGTTAATCTCTATACGCAGCCTGGTGTCCAAGAGGTCTGTCATCATAGGAGCTATATCTTTTCACATGTATTCGACGCACACGATCTCTAACTTCCAATGCCTCTTCATCTTCACTGTGTGATCCCTGACCAGAGGTTCGACTAGTAGCTTCCAATAACAAATTATCAGGTACACGTGGAGTTTCATAAAGCAAGACATTTAATGTTTCTTCATAAATTCGTGCTTCTGGAAATTCAACCTAGATAATTAAAAGAAAATGTAAACAATTAAAATTGCAATGTTACCATATGGTAAATCCAGCATATCGTCAAGGTGCAATTTTCCTTTCGTGCTTATAATAAACAAGGTGAAACATTTCAAATAAACCTTTTTTTTTCCAGGAAACTCTGTACAAAGGAGGCTTTCAGCTTGATTTCTTGTCCTGGAGTCGAACCCAGGTTTCAGAGGTGAAAGGAAAGTGCTGACTGCTTTGAAATACCTAGATCCTATGAATGTATCTGTATCATCTTCAAATCCCAAGACAAGGTGATGACTGAAACTTTGTCGCCAAGTCTTATAATGCTGCTGGCTAGGCCAGTCACCTGGAATGTGTCCAAGAATGTCCCCAGGATAATTTGCTGCTATCTATGTTTTCTCTTTCTCCTTCCTTTTTCTAGGATTATAGCAGAATGCCAACTCAATGCAAAGTCATCCTTTCATCTCCATCCTGCACAAAATAAAGGACTTGCCAAATTCAGATGGCATTTCAGGGTACCACTGGATATAACTTTGGATCAGGAGATCAGACACAAAGTCAAGTATTACTAAAGGAATCTTACTAATATCAGTTCGTTTATATAGTGGTCACCTTGTACGTACCTTAGTTTGCTTCTTTTCTGTTGCATACACAATGGAAGTACAGCAAACCTCTGCAAGTTTGCGTCCCTGCCCATAAAATGACCAGCAGCAAATCTCATCTCCTAAAACGTCCTTCATAAACAGCACTCTTCCATTAAATCGCAGGGATAACTTGTCGAACAGCTCGATGTTCTTCAACAAATTGTCATCAGAATTGCTGGGACACAGAATGACTTGGATTAAATAGCATTCGCTAGCAATTGTACAAGAACACTGGTGCAGTTGTATGAAGCATTTTGTTACAGTAGGCATTTCAACATCTTCAAAGGTTTGATTTGACAGTACTATACTT
Organism: Stegostoma tigrinum; assembly: GCF_030684315.1. Lineage (NCBI taxonomy): Eukaryota > Metazoa > Chordata > Chondrichthyes > Orectolobiformes > Stegostomatidae > Stegostoma > Stegostoma tigrinum. The sequence continues at coordinate 36,789,957 of NC_081380.1, forward strand.
AATTTATGATAACCCAAGCAAGTCTATTTTAGCAGCTGTTTCATACATAATGCAAAACATCATTGCTTATGAATCAGTTTAAGTTTTGAAATTTGGTTTTGTTCAAATTAGGGAATGAAGAAAATGCATAAATTCACCAAGTCCATGATCATAATCTACATAAACTTTTGTGCATGTAGGTTTGAGACTTTTGCAAACATAGCTGAATGCTGGACATGTTCTAATACAACAGGAGGCTGTGCAAGATTTTTATTTTTATTCTTGTGGGTTGCTCAGAGGCATTCCATAGAGCCCCTTGAGACCCATATAAAGTTTTAAAATCAAATTTCAATCAGCTTGGATGCATCTCAAACTGTGAATATGAACAGATCAGTTCTGATTTAGGATTTACTTACCAATAAGGCAACAGCATTAACAACAGTCCTTCTCAAACCTGTAAGCCCATAAGATTCAAACAGAAAAGAACAAAAAACCCCATAAATTATTAGGGCTACATGTTTCACATTGCCTAAAGACCATCAGTTGGACATCCAGCAACTAAAGGGAATGACTTATTTCATCCAATTTGCAGTTCTTTCACCCAAGAAAAATGGATTAGGGAAAAGACCGTGACTATTGTGCAGTTCTTTGCAATTGTGCATGTTCTGGTGCCTTTTATCAAGTCAAATTTAAGTTCACACTTTTTTTAATATTTGCATCCACATTGGAGAACAGTTACCAAATATTTAGCTCTGGAACCAAATATCAAAACCCACTGCCATGTGGCTTAAACTATTGGTGAAGCACATTACTGGTATTCACTGGACAGTAGGGTACCAGAGAAACACGGAGGAAAAACTGTTCTGCTCCCTTTCTAAATTATTAGAACTTTTCAAGCAATGTAATTCTTGATGAACAGATTAAACCTTATGCCTTGGACAGAATGTCCTTGCTGGTCCCAATTGTCCCCGAAGATCTTGCTTGACTTTTCACTATTCATCCTGAAAACTGCACTCATGTGACAGATATGATTCAAAGCAATATTTTTTTAAAAACGTCTCCAAAAGCTGATGAATCAACATAAATTAACATGGTGTAGCCCAATGCAAATTATCATACCTAGTATAGGAATATTTGTTATTGCTTCTGTTATGTAGCAGCTTCACAACAGGCTGTTGGTAAAGAATAAAGGCAGTTAGCTTTTACTGAAATATATGGAGAATTAAGTGACAAATCTAAGAAAAGATCCTCCATTACAAAAAAAAGACAAAAATCTTGTGACCTTTGTACATGTTTCAATTAGTTGTTCTTCCTCCTTAGGAGAGGTGATCATGGGAATTGTACATGCAACTTCACAGCATTCATTCTTTTCCTAAAGAAAATCAAATTACAAATGCAGAGGATGAAAGAAGTCACTAGTGATATACTCAATGTATTTCTTCACACAACTGTATTTTAGAAACAGCAAAAGAGAATGACATGCAATTGCCGTGGACATCACAACTTCACTCAAGGATTAAGAGACTGAAAAGGAAATTAATAATAGAACATAAATACAAAAAATGGATTGTGAAGCTTCTGCAGATACATAAAAATAAGATGTCCGCCGAAGATGAATGTGGGTTCCATTAAATCAGAGTTGCTGAATTTTTATTGGGAATAAAGAAGGCAGAGTCTGGATCACTACTACTTATGTATTTTCAGTGGGGAAGATAAAAGAATCTCCCAGGATTAAAGATCAAAGTAACTAGGGAGAATGAGGAGCTGATGGAAATTAATACAAGTACGAGAGCTGTACTGGAATTAATGGGCTGACAGCTGATATGTCGTCAGGACTTGACAGTGTACATCCCAGCATTAACAAAAATGGCTACAGAGACAGTAATCAATTTCCAGAATTCCAGATCCTAGAATGGTTCCTGCAGAGTGGAAGCTTGCAAATGCCACCTTGCTATTTGAGAAAGGAGAAAGGGAAAATATGGAACCAGTCAGCCTTGCATCATTAGTAAGGCAAACACAAGAATCGATCATAAAGTTTGCTTAAATTGAAAAATCTGTTTGGGTATAGTCAGAATGGATTGGCTAATCGAAAGTAGTATTTGACAAACTTGTTATTTTTGAAAATTTTGCTAATAAAATTGACAAAGTGCAGTCAATGGATGTTGTATATTTGGATGTTTGGAAAATTTATGATAAGGTCCCTCACAGGAGGTTAGTTAACAAAATTAAAACACATGGTACTGGAGATAATGTAATAGCGTGGATTAAGGATTGGCTAACAGACAGAAAACTGTAAGAATAAACTAGTCATTGTCTTGCTGGCACACTGTGACTAGCACAGACTGGAAAGCATCAGTACTTGGCTCTCAGCTGTTCACCCATATTGATGATTTGAATGCAGAGACCAAACACAATTGTACAAAGGTACAAAAGATTTCGATAGTTTTAATGACAGGGCAAGAACATACCAGATAGAACATAAGGTGAAAAAATTGAAATGTTATACACTTTTATAGGAAGAACAGATGTGCAGAGTATTTCATGAATAAGAAAGGTTTGGAGGGATAACAAAGTGTGGAGCTGGATGAACACAACAGGCCATGCAGCATCTTAGGACCACAAAAGCTGACGTTTCAGGCCTAGACCCTTCATCAGAAAAGGGGGATGGGGAGAGGATTCTGAAATAAATAGGGAGAGAGGGGAGGTGGACCGAAGATGGACAGAGAAGATAGGTGGAGAGGAGAATACAGGTGGGGAGGTAGGGAGGGGATAGGTCAGTCTGGGGAGGACGGACAGGTCAAGGGGGTGGGATGAGGTTAGTAGGTAGGAAATGGAGGTGCGGCTTGAGGTGGGAGGAGGGGATAGGTGAGAGGAAGAACAGGTTAGGAAAGCGGGTTGGTTTTGGGATGCAGAGGGGGGGAGGGGAGATTTTGAAGGTAGTGAAATCCACATTGATACCATTGGGCTGCAGGGTTCCCAAACGGAAAATGAGTTGCTGTTTCTGCAACCTACGGGTGGCATCATTATGGCACTGCAGGAGGCCCAGGATGGACATGTCATCTAAGGAATGGGAGGGGGTATTGATATGGTCCAAGCGCAGGCAGTTGGGACTAGTTTAGTTTGGGGACAAGGTTGGCATGAACCGGTTGGACTGAAGGGTCTGTTTCCATGCTTTATGACTCTAGTTCTTAAATGGTGAGGGATTGGAAAGTGTAGATGTGCAAAGAGCCTTGGATGTCCTTGTCAATAAGTCACTTATGGCTAATATGCAAATGAAACAAGCTATTAGGAAAAATAATGGAATGTTAGCTTTTATCATAAGACAATTTGAGTACAAGTTTAGAGAAATTTTGCTTCAATTGTATAATTGCTTGTTTAGACCACACTTGCAGTACTATGTGCTGCTTTTGTCTTCTTATCACTGGAAAGATAATATCAGTTGTTCAAAGGAAGATTAAGGCTGACAGGGCAGAGAAGCTGATAAATGTACTGATGCAAAGAATGTATTCATGTCTTGCAGAGTTAGAACTTTTCTATTCATGATAGAACTTTTACCTTGGGTTTAATGCTTGTGCTGCCATTAGGCAGTATGTTAATGAAGATTTCTAGACCACAGCATGTTTACTAATAGAACAGTGCTTGAATAATACACTTTATGCTTCACAACCAAAATAGCAAACAATTACATTACATTTAGAAAAGCTAATCTGTTGTGCTAAAAAAGACAGTATCTGTTGCAAGTTACCTGCAAAGCAGTCTGACACACATCCACCAGGCCCTGAATGAGGTAATATTTAGCCTCTGCCAACAGTTCTTTTATTTCCCGCCTACTCTTTGGAAGGATAATCGAGTCATCCCTCAGGTAGTTCAAAACTGTGCCAAAATGTTTGCCACAACGGTCAATAAGAATCCAACCTGCTTGGAAAAATAGCAAATATTCCATTGTAGAGAAGTGTGATTCAAGGCAAAGTTACACGCCACACAGAATCAAATTCTGTACAAAAGGTAAAACTAAGGATTCTCAGTACCCTACCACTTTAAATTACTTAAATTACACAAGATACTGTAGTTAAAATTTCCGTTTGGACTCTTCAAATTTCTCCATACAAAATCTGCTTACTCACACACACATACTGCCCACTTGCCTGGATGAGTACAGCTCCCGCAACACTCAAGAAGTTCAACACCATCCAGGACAACGCAATCTGCTCGACTGGCAGAACATCCACAAACACTTACTCCACTACAAAGGCATAGTAACAGCCATGTGAACCATCTACAAGGTGTGTTGCAGAAATTCCCTGAGCCCCTTAGACAGCACATTCCAAATCTATAAGCAGTACAATCTAGAAGGCAAGGTCAGTTGGTAGATAGGAAATATCAGCAGGTGTGAGATCCCCCTCCAAAGCACTCATCATCTTGACTTGGAGATATATCACTTTTTCTTCAGGGTTACTGGGTCCAAATTATGGAACTCCTTTGAAGCATTGTCAGTCAACCTACATCAGATGCAATTCAGTGGTTCAAGGAGGCAGCTAACCATCACTTTCTCAAGGGCAAATAGGCACGGGCAAAATGTGCTGGCCAAGCCAGGGATGCCAACATCCAATGAATGAAGTTTTTAAAAAAACACACTATTAATTGCATTTTAATTACAAGATGAAAGCTCACTGGATTTCTTCCCACCCTTTAACAATATCAGTAAACCTTGAGCGTATCAAATTTTAGAAACAATATTATACAAATTTCTTGTGTCAAGTTGATTCCTTGGTTCCACTATCATTTACTTATATTCTATCCATCACAGAGTCAACCTGATTCAGTTAGTAATACTCTTAAATATAAAGACTGTGGTTTAATCCATATTTCAGAATTTCAATACAGCAAGGTTGGCATCAACTAAATGTCATTTCGTTCATCTTCTCTCTTCAAAGGCTAGATGTACCATCCTTAGGATCAACCACTGAAGTTAGGTTTCAATGGTTCTGATGAAGACCAAAAGATAATCTAGAATTATTCAGAGGATCAAGTATCTCTTCAATTCCATAGCCAACAATTCTCTCCCAAACAACAAAAACTGCTACATGCTAGACATAAGATTTTAAAGACTAGGAGGAGTAGACCATTCAGATCCTCAGGCCAAGTCTACCATTCAACATAATCCTGGCTAATCCTTATCCCTCAATTTGTCCTTCATGTTTGCTCCCTACATCCCTCAATTCCCCCACAATTCTCCAGGATAAACAATCCCAAGGATTTACAATTGTCAGAGTGAAGAAACATCTCCTCTCAATCCTAATGGATCATCCCCTTATCCCGAGACACTGCCTGCGCTCTAGAACTCCAGTTTGGGGGGAAATCTCTCTCCTGTTTGTCCTGTTGCATCCCTTCATAATCATTTATGTTTCAATGAGATCACCTCTCATTCCTCTAAACGCTAAAGAGTATGAGCCCAATATATTCGGCAAATAGCTGAGCAACAAAACTCCCCCTCAATATCTGTAGTGTCACATTTTTTCAATGAAATTGATACTGATGCGTGGGACAGTAAATTAAGAAATCTGCACCACAGTGACAGTTAAACTGTAAAATCTATACAATTAAGTTATTGTTTCATCACATTAAACATAATAACATGCATCTTTAAGAGACATTTTGACAGAAGTTACTTTTGTTCCATGAAGCCCATGAGAACTTTGCTAGCTGGTTAACACTACCAAATAGTTAGTATTAAAAGGAGACTGGATGCAGATCTAGTTTTTCAAGTGAAAGAATTGACAATGTAGAAATTGAGAGGCTTTCTGTGATATATTAAATAATATTATAATCTAAAAAAACCATGGGTTAAATTAGAGACATGTTAATTTTTAAAAATAATTTACAAACACACCATCGGTAATCAAAAAACTTGCTGCATCAGCTGACTAAACCAGATATCCTTCAAAAAGGTCATGTAGGAATGTCATTTAAAAACTATACTGAACTTTCCAGTTTATATATAATGTTTTTATAGGAAAAAATGGGAAGTTAACGAGATTAGGTCACAAAACTGGATGCAGAAAGTTCAAAGCCATTTTGTATTCTGGCCTATCATAAGATCTCAAATCTGGAAGTTTTTAAATACTGCTCATATACTGCTTCCGAGAATCTCTAAACATTTCGCATCCAAGGTAGGCATCAGTTAAATGTCATCTGGTTCATCATCTCTCCAAACTTGGCAGAATGCTATACTTTGAATTTAGGCTTTGAACTATTTGAATGTACAACAGTTGCCATTTCAGAGATACAGCTCAGCACAAATTTGGCTCAATTGGTTGGGTTACATGAACTTGAATGAAAATCAGAACAACCAAATTCTTTCAGTGATAATGGGAACTGCAGATGCTGGAGAATCCAAGATAATGAAATGTGAGGCTGGATGAACACAGCAGGCCAAGCAGCATCTCAGGAGCACAAAAGCTGACGTTTCGGGCCTAGACCCTTCATCAGAGGGTCTAGGCCCGAAACGTCAGCTTTTGTGCTCCTGAGATGCTGCTGGGCCTGCTGTGTTCATCCAGCCTCAGATTTCATTAACCAAATTCTTTTCCAATTTTACTAAAGGGCATCTTGTCACATTTCCCATTCCAATATGCAAAGTGATACATTTATCTACAATAAAACCTGTTTGTCGTTCTTAAGTTGTTCAGAGTTCAGTAAGTGGCATCACTCTCGCAATCATTACCTTGTCAAATCTTTTAACACCACAAAGAATTGAGCTTCTTTGTTTTGTTTGCTGATGTGTGAATCATAAGGCAACCAAGAATAGATTCATATGAATTCCATTAGTCACTGTATGTCTCTCTTCCTCTTCCCACTCCTCACCCCCGACATAGTCCTTCATTTCTGATTTTGTCTTTAACTTAGTTGGTTCATTTACCAGACATTCTGTAAATCTAATCCTGCAAGCGTTCCACATGGAACTTTGTTGAATACTATCTAAAAATTCAACTAGTTCAGACATTCTGAGTTACACTAATTTCGTCTAATAATTAAGGTGCTATGTCAAACACATATACACTATAATTTCATTAGATACAGCTAAAAACTGCACACTGGTTGGCGATTTATCTTTAACAAAACTGTGCCCATTCAATATTTGTAGCGTTGTTTTTTTTTCCAATCAAATTGACAGTGATACACCGGACAGAAACTTAAGATATCTGCACCATAGTGACAGTTAAACTGTAAAATCTATACAATTAAGTTACTGTCTCATCACATTAAAAATAATAATATGCATCTTTAAGAGATATTTTAATAGAAGTTACTTTTGTTTCATGAAGCCCGTGAGAACCTTTCTAGCTGGTTAACACTAATAAATAGCTGGTAATAAAAGGAGACTGCATGCAGGTCTGGTTTTTAAAGTGAAAGAATTGACACCGCAGACAGAGAGAGGCATTCTGTGAAATATAAAATAATAAGCTTATAATCCAAAGAAACCATGAGTTAAATTAGAGACATTTTAATTTTTCAAAATAATACAAACACACCATCTGTAGGCAAATAAATTTGCTGCATTACCTGACTAACTAAACCAGATCTCCTTCAAGAAGGTCATGAAGGAACATCACTTCAAAACTATATTGAACTTTACAGCTTACATGTCATTTTCTTGTAGGAAAAAATGGAAAATTAGTCAGATTGGGTCACAAAACTGGTTGCAGAAAGTTCATAGGCATTTTGTATTCTGGCTTATAAAATCTCAAAATTGGAAGTCTTTAAATTGTGCTTGCAGCCTTTTCTGCCTCCGTGAATCTCTAAGCATTTCACATCCAAGGTTAGCATCAACTAAATGTCATCTGGTTCATCTTCTTTCCAAACTTGGCAGTATGCCATATTTTGAATCTAGGCCTTGAACTATTTTCTCAATTTAACAAAATAGTCTTTTGTTCCTACATTCTCATCATTAAGCTGACACTCTATTGTGTGCAATGCATACTTCAAGAATTTGCTATCATCTGCATTATAACATTCAAATATTAATTTCACAAAAATAATAAATGGCAACTAGATATTGTAACAATATCTGGTCGACTTGTATGAGCTATAAATCAGCAGGTTAACATACTAATATTTTAACTATTTCACGTTGTAACTTATCTTACTTGCAATAGAAGTTTATCACCAGAATCAAATAATGTCAGGCAAAATCATCCGAATAAAGCTGCTTGGTACTAACTTAAAATATATGTCCTGGAAATCTGTAATTTTTAAAATACAGGCATGTAAATTTAACTGTTTATTTTGCTGTGTTTACTGAGATCCAACTTTAGACATGGCTTTTATCACACCCACATGCTGCACAATTCCAAAAATAAATCAAGATTACAATTCCAAAAATAAAAATCTGTTTACCTAATGAATGCAAATCCCTGAAGCCAAGTACCGGCTTCCATATTTGCTGAGTTTAAGATGACTAGTCTACCACAGTTTGCAGTGGGGTCATAATAATTAGACATTAGAAGATATAATTTGCTTTGGAAACTGGAGAGCCCCACAGCTTTATCTAACATCCCAACAGTAAAATTGATGGTCAGCATTCACATTGCAAGTGCTAACTGGTCTTGTTCATATGCACCTCCAATTTTAATTATTTCCTTACGTTTACTTGCTGCATACTATGTCCCACCAAACAGCAGCAAATATGGGGGAAGAAAAGCCACACTCTGCCACTTTCCCACATTTCTGTACATCAATACGCATCAATATATGCATCATAACTTTGAGAACCTAAAATAACTCCCTTGGTTACATCAGGTACTTGTAGTTAGATTATATTCACCTTCTTTGTCAGTAAGAACTTCCATTCTTCCACTAAACATTGCCTTCAGCATAGTATCATGTCTGGTTAAAATCTGAACTGTGGTATAGTACAGGGAGCCTCCAACATTTAATCGGACATATTTGTTCCCAGTGCTTCCTCCTTTAAAGCCAAGGACCTTGGGTTTGGCTCCAGAAGATGAGTACAGTGATGTTAAGCAGGTGTCTCCAGACATGTCTCTCTGCAGATAAATGGTGACTCTGCACACAGTTGGCTTAAACTGTCCCGCCGTGATCGTCAAGCCAAGGTCTGGCCACGCTTACAAATGCTCATAACATATGCACCACTGAAAAACAAGGAAAATCATTTTGTAATGCATGAATAACTAGAGACAAACAGCATCTGCACTTAATCTGAAAATATGTTTCATTATAGGTTACCTAAGCTATCATTTCTCTAGATATTATCATTATTGAAATTACTAATCTGGTGACTATCCTTTGTGAAATATCTTCAATTCTAGTACTAAAACATAAGATAAGGGAGGGAGTGGGTAATTCAGGCCACTAGTGATCATTATAAAAAATCATTGGCCTTCAATCCTGTTCCCTATGAGGGATTTCAGATTTTCTCACTTAGAATTCTTTAATGGTATACCTGAAATTTTAGTTTTGTTCACGCTTTTGCATTTAGAAAACTTTCGAATATTCTTTCAGAAATTGATGACCTCTCTTGTATACAAAACAAAAATTCAATGTAAAGACTGAGGACACAAAGCAATTCAGTACAAATAAAATGTATAATTTTAGAAATTAAGTTTCACAATTCAAATAAATGACAAACTTCACATTTGAATGATACCATAGTAAGATGGTTGCTTGGAAAATTGAGTTCCAATTTAAAGTTGCTGGTGACATAGACCAATTTCTCAGCTGAACTTTCTTGAATAATTTGCTGACTACTGTAGATTTTTTTTTAAATCTCAGGATGTGAATGCCACTGCATCTACTGTCCACTGTAAGTCTCCTCTAGAAATAGATGGTAAGCTACCTTCTTGAGTACCAGCAAGTGTAAAAATTTTACACAAATTAATGATCTGTTAGGCTATACCATAGGGCAGTTAACAGTCAAGCACATTGCTGTGATACAGTCTCCTCACAGATCAGACTGAAAGGACAAAATAAACCAAATGGCTTGCACAGTAAACCAAAATCCAGTATTTATAGTGTGTACTGATGGCGGAGGCAATGAATATTTAAGGTGGTGGGTGGATGTTGTTTCTGGGGCTTTGCTGTGTGCAAATGGCTGCTACATTTCAACAGTGTTTTCATGTTAGAAGTATCAGTATTCTAAGTTTTCCTGAGATAATGAAAGGCTCAAAATAAATACAAGCTTTTAGTGATGCTTTGTTTGAATCTTGCGAATAAATTAAAGTCAAGGTTACCTTTTCATGGGACACTGCTCTTGGTCCGAGTTCACTTGGGCCATGGAACAAGTTAGCAAGATTTTTTTGTTCTATTTACTATTGATTCACCTTCTAGATCAAGGACAGTATTTGATGTCAGTAATGTTCTATACAAACAGAAAGTCTGGCAATACAGAAGTTTATATCCGGACATGGATTCTTTATTACTCTTGAAAGGAAACAAAACCTGTAACTTTGGGGAGGGAACAAAAGAGGACAGTACACTTTTATTCTGAACTTTGCATTCAATGAAATTAGTAATGTCCTTCCACACTATTTAAATGAATTGGTGAGTCAGACTGACAGTTCAGCAAGATTTCTCAAAGTTGACACAAATATTTAATCATGCTGAGAACAGCCTCATACACTCTGAAAAGTTAATGTTCAATTACACCCACACAAAAGAAGGCTGACAAAGATGCAAGTAAATGGGCAGATTTTTAAAAAATTACTGGGCAAAAAAACACAGCTTTCATTGATCTAAGATAATAGGAACTGCAGATGCTGGAGAATCCAAGATAATAAAATGTGAGGCTGGATGAACACAGCAGGCCAAGCAGCATCTCAGGAGCACAAAAGCTGACGTTTCGGGCCTAGACCCTTCATCAGAGAGGGGGATGGGGTGAGGGTTCTGGAATAAATAGGGAGAGAGGGGGAGGCGGACCGAAGATGGAGAGAAAAGAAGATAGGTGGAGAGAGTATAGGTGGGGAGGTAGGGAGGGGATAGGACATGTCACACAATCCGACCCCACCACCCAAGACATTTTTCCATCCCTACCCCTGTCTGCTTTCCGGAGAGACCACTCTCTCCGTGACTCCCTTGTTCGCTCCACACTGCCCTCCAACCCCACCACACCCGGCACCTTCCCCTGCAACCGCAGGAAATGCTACACTTGCCCCCACACCTCCTCCCTCACCCCTATCCCAGGCCCCAAGATGACATTCCACATTAAGCAGAGGTTCACCTGCACATCTGCCAATGTGGTATACTGCATCCACTGTACCCGGTGTGGCTTCCTCTACATTGGGGAAAACAAGCGGAGGCTTGGAGACCACTTTGCAGAACACCTCCGCTCAGTTCGCAACAAACAACTGCACCTCCCAGTCGCAAACCATTTCCACTCGCCCTCCAATTCTTTAGATGACATGTCCATCATGGGCCTCCTGCAGTGCCACAACGATGCCACCCGAAGGTTGCAGGAACAGCAACTCATATTCCGCTTGGGAACCCTGCAGCCGAATGGTATCAATGTGGACTTCACCAGTTTCAAAATCTCCCCTTCCCCAACTGCATCCCTAAACCAGCCCAGTTCGTCCCCTCCCCCCACTGCACCACACAACCAGCCCAGCTCTTCCCCTCCACCCACTGCATCCCAAAACCAGTCCAACCTGTCTCTGCCTCCCTAACCTGTTCTTCCTCTCACCCATCCCTTCCTCCCACCCCAAGCCGCACCCCCATCTACCCACCAACCTCATCCCACCTCCTTGACCTGTCCGTCTTCCCTGGACTGACCTATCCCCTCCCTACCTCTCCACCTATACTCTCTCCACCTATCTTCTTTTCTCTCCATCTTCGGTCCGCCTCCCCCTCTCTCCCTATTTATTCCAGAACCCTCACCCCATCCCCCTCTCTGATGAAGGGTCTAGGCCCGAAACGTCAGCTTTTGTGCTCCTGAGATGCTGCTTGGCCTGCTGTGTTCATCCAGCCTCACATTGTATTATCTTTCATTGATCTAACATATCACACAACCAAATGTAAACATTGTCCTGATCCCTGCATCTGCTCCTTCCTATAAAGTAATACTGTATATTTTTCACTAAAGAAATCTTACCGGAAAATATCCCAGTGGTTCCTGTATATACAGTAGTGTCCCTCCCCCTGGACTCAGAGGTCCAAGTTCAAGTCCCACCTACCCTAGGAGTGTACAGGAACATCTCTGAGCAGGTTGGTTAAAAAAAACTAACCATTTTTTCTGTAGGATATTTAATATATTGCAATTCTTTTAGTTCAGCTCTGTAAATTGGAAGTAAACATATGCCGTACTGCCTCTACAGTACAGAATGAATAGCATTAGACCTCATTAACGGTATTTGGTAGAAACAATGTGACTTCCTGAAACTTAAATAAAACATTAAACACAAGACAAAGTGCTGAGAGACTTCACAATAGAATGCACTGCAAAAAAATGCTGTCTTTTAGTTCTGATCTCCTATTTAGTTTTAAATGCAAATCACAGTTATGCGAAGAGTCAGAGAAAATGAGTGAGATTCTTCATGAGTACTTTGCATCGGTATTCACCGAGGAGTGGAACATGATGGATGTTGAGGTTAGGGATAGATGTTTGATTACTCTAGGTCAAGTCAGCATAAGGCGGGGGGGGGAAGTGTTGGGTATTCTAAAAGGCATTAGGATGGACAAGTCCCCAGCTCCAGATGGGATCTATCCCAGGTTAGTGAGGGAAGCGAGAGAGGAAATAGCTGGGGCCTTAACGGATATCTTTGCAGCATCCTTGAGCACAGGTGAGGTCCCGGAGGACTGGAGAATTCCTAATGTTGTCCCCTTGTTTAAGAAGGGTAGCAAGGATAATCCAGGTAATTACAGACCGGTGAGCCTAACATCAGTGGTGGGGATGCTGCTGGAGAAGATATTGAGGGATAGGATCTATTTACATTTGGAAGAAAACGGGCTTATTAGTGATAGGCAGCATGGTTTTGTGCAGGGAAGGTCACATCATGCCAACTTGATGGAATTCCTCGAGGAAGTGACAAAGTTGATAGATAGACAATAGACAATAGGTGCAGGAGTAGGCCATTCGGCCCTTTGAGCCAGCACCACCATTCATTGTGATCATGGCTGATCATCCACAATCAGTATCCTGTTCCTGCCTTATCCCCATAACCCTTGATTCCACTATCTTTAAGAGCTCTAGCTATCTCTTTCTTGAAAGTATCTAGAGAGTTGGCCTCCACTGCCTTCTGGAGCAAAGCATTCCATATATCCACCAGCCTCTGGATGAAGAAGTTTTTCCTCAACTCTGTTCTAAATGGCCTACTCCTTATTTTTAAACTGTGTCCTCTGGTTCTGGACTCACCCATCAGCGGAAAAATGCTTCCTGCCTCCAGATTGTCCAATCCCTTAATAATCTTATACACCTCAATCAGATCCCCTCTCATCCTTCTAAACTCAAGAGATTACAAGCCCAGTCACTCCAATCTTTCAACATATGATAGTCCCACCATTCCGGGAATTGACCTTGTGAACCTACGCTGCACTCCCTCAATAGCAAGAATGTCCTTCCTCAAATTTGGAGACCAAAACTGCACACAATACTCCAGGTGCGGTCTCACCAGGGCCCTGTACAGCTGCAGGAGGACCTCTTTGCTCCTATACTCAATTCCTCTTGTTATGAAGGCCAGCATGCTATTAGCTTTCTTCACTGCCTGCTGTACCTGCATGCTTGCTTTCATCGACTGATGTACAAGAACACCTAGATCTTGTTGTGCTTCCCCTTTACCTAACTTGACTCCATTGAGATAGTAATCTGCCTTCCTGTTCTTGCCACCAAAGTGTATAAGCACACATTTATCCACATTAAACTGCATCTGCCATGCATCCGTCCACTCACCTAGCCTGTCCAAGTCACCCTGTATTCTCATAACATCCTCCTCACATTTCACACTGCCACCCAACTTTGTGTCATCAGCAAATTTGCTAATATTACTTTTAATGCCTTCGTCTATATCATTAATATATATCGTAAACAGCTGCGGTCCCAGCACCGAATGTTGTGGTACCCCACTGGTCACTGCCTGCCATTCCGAAAGGGACCCGTTTATCACTACTCTTTGCTTCCTGTCAGCCAGCCAATTTTGAATCCAACTCAGTATTTTGCCCCCAATACCATGTGCCCTAATTTTGTTCACCAATCTCCTATACGGGACTTTATCAAAGGTTTTCTGGAAGTCCAGGTACACTACATCCACTGGTTCTCCCTTATCCATCTTCACAGATACATCCTCAAAAAATTCCAGAAGATTAGTCAAGCACGATTTCCCCTTTGTAAATCCATGCTGACTCTGACCTATTCTGTTACTGCTATCCAAATGAGTCGTAATTTCATCTTTTATAATTGACTCCAGCATTTTTCCCACCACTGACGTCAGGCTAACCGGTCTATAATTTCCTGTTTTCTCTCTCCCTCCTTTCTTGAAAAGTGGGACAACATTTGCCACCCTCCAATCCGCAGGAACTGATCCTGAATCTGTAGAACCCTGGAAAATAATTACCAATGCGTCCATAATTTCTAGAGCCACCTCCTTAAGTACTCTGGGATGCAGACCATCAGGTCCCGGGGACTTATCAGCCTTCAGACCTAACAGGCTATCCAACACCATTTCCTGCCTAATATAAATACCCTTCAGTTCGTCCATTACCCTAGATCCTTCAGCCACTATTGCATCTGGGAGATTGCTTGTGTCTTCCCTCGTGAAGACAGATCCAAAGTACCTATTCAACTCATCTGCCATTTCCTTGTTCCCCATAATAAATTCACCCATTTCTGACTTCAAGGGCCCAATTTTAGTCTTAACCGTTTTTTTTCTTCTCACATACCTAAAAAAGCTTTTACTATCCTCCTTTATATTTTTGGCCAGTTTTCCTTCATAGCTCATTTTTTTCTCTTTGTATTGCCTTTTTAGTTATCCGCTGTTGCTCTTTAAAAGCTTCCCAGTCCTCCGGCTTCCCACTCATCTTTGCTATGTTATACTTCTCTTTTATCTTTATAATGAGGGTAGGGCTGTAGATATCATATACATGGACTTCAGTAAGGCATTTGATAAGGTTCCCCGTGATAGGCTGATGGAGAGACTGAAGTTATATGGGGTCCAAGGTGTACTAGCTTGATGGACAGAGAATTGGCTGGGCAACAGGAGACAAGGAGTTGTAGCGGAAGGGAGTTTCTCCAAATGGAGAACTGTGACCAGTGGTGTTTTACAGGGATCTGTGTTGGGGCCACTGTTGTTTGTGATATACATAAATGATCTGGAGGAAAGTATAGATAGCCTGATTAGCAAATTTGCAGGTGACACTAAAATTGGAGGAGTAACAGATAGTTAGGGGGACTGTTGGAGAATGCAGTAGAATATAGATAGATTGCAGAGTTGTTCAGAGAAATGGCAGATGGAGTTCAATCCAGGCAAATACGAGGTGATGCATTTTGGTAGATCCAATTCAAGAGTGAACGATATGGTAAATGGAAAAGCCCTGGGGAAAACTGATGCATAGAGATATCTGGGTGTACAGGTCCATTGTACCCTGAAGGTGGCAACGCAGGTCGATAGAGTGGTCAATGCGGCATACGGCATGCTTTCATTCATCGGACGGGCTATTGAGTATAAGAGGTGACAGGTCATATTGCAGTTCTATAGGACTTTGGTTCGACCACATTTGGAATACTGTGAACAGTTCTGGTCGTCACATTACCAAAAGGATGTGGAAGCTTTGGAGAGGGTGCAGAGGAGGTTCACCAGGATGTTGCCTGGTATGGAGGGTGCTAGCTATAAAGAGAGGTTGAGTAAATTAAGATTACTTACATTAGAAAGATGGAGGTTGAGGGGGGACCTGATTAAGATCTACAAAATCATGAGAGGTATAGACAGGGTGGATAGCAAGAAGCTTTTTCCCTAGAGTGGGGGACTCAATTACTAGGGGTCATGATTTCAAGGTGTGAGGGAAAAAGTTTAAGGGACATATGTGTGGAAAGTTCTTTACGCAGAGGGTGGTGGGTGCCTGGAACACATTGCCAGTGAAGGTGGTAGAGGTGGGCGCAATAGCATCATTTAAGAGGTATCTAGGCAGATACATGAATGTATCTCTATCAAACTACTATCTCAGATACATGAATGGGCAGGGAGCAGAGGGATACAGATCCTTGGAAAATAGGTGACAGGTTTAGATAGAGAATCTGGATCGGCACAGGCTTGGAGGGCTGAAGGGCCTGTTCCTGTGGTGTAATTTTCTTTGTTCTTTTGTTCACAGTGGGCAAAAGAACCTCAGGCATTAAGTTCATCCAACTTTCATCTGGAATTTCCAAAAAATGATGGGTGATTTAATGAAATATATCAGCTTCTCAAGTAGATAGTGTAGATGTTAAGTCGATTTGTCCCCTGGGGCAGATGTATTTGGGGTCAGCTATTTACAACTGATGAGAAATTATTTTCTTCTGCTCTGGAGGACTTACGTTTCTGATAATTAATGATCACAGATTTCTTAAAAGAGTACATCATAAAATTGCATGATTGGCAATGAATTTTGGAGTGATTATCCATAACACAATATGGTCACCATGCATGCACAGATGCAGCTAGTTACACCACTTAGGTACAACAGGGTAAGTTGTAGGAGGAACCTGTGTATACGTCATAATTCATGTGTAGGAGTTGGGCAACCTATACTTGAAGCAGTGCTGTAAGAGCACCTAACATTCTCGAGCCACTGCATTGCCTTTTCCTGATCCAAACAGTGCTTGCTGATGTCCCTGACAGCTCCACGGCATCAAGTGGCAAGATTTTGAATTCTGAAAGATAAAACCTTTACGCTTTTATTAGCTCTAGCACCTGAGCCTTTATCAGTTCTGGCTGGAACTTATGTCAATAGCAGCATGAAAACTGCCTTTGCCTCCCCGATAGTCCAAAATTATGCCCACTTCATACCTGCCACTCTTGGTACCTCCTATTGGTGACAGTTACAGGAATTGCAAATATTGAATTTACGGCATTCCCATTTCCTGCCTCTTGCCTCCCCCAGCTCTACAGTTTTACTCAGATCCCAAATCAACTGAAGTATGAAACTAGACACTGATACTTTGAAATAATATGTTATTTGCAAAACGTAGCATTCTGTTATGTCTGCTTTTGACCTATAAATCCAGTATCTCAGCAGTCACTATACCATTTTGATCAAACCAAATTAAACTAAATAAACATATGACAGCAGTGCTCCAAGTACACAAATAAACAATGTGTTTCACTGTATATCTTGACAATTCAATTAAAATACTATTAATGTACAACCCCTCCATAGAACGTAGCACTGGAAAATCTGCTAGCAGTCAGTTCATCTCCACGTTCGCAAAACCATTCATCCCATCACCTTCCTCAGCCACATTTTTGACTAAGCTTTTGGTCACCTCTATCATTGCCATCCAAGGGCTGTGCTAATTTTTGTATTATGATTATGCATCTGAGTAACAACTCAGGCCAAGTTCAAAGTTAAAAACTTCCAAAGTAATGAGTTCAAGTAGGCACTAGGAGTGAAGCATTCAAGAGTAAATTGAAAGTTACACACTCATCTGCTGCTTAAAATTCAATTATGTTAACTATCTAGAAGACAGTATGCAAGTTTTAAAATTCTAATGAGAAAAAGTACTTTACATTCTTGGCATAATCAAATGTGTTAAAATACCAAACCACCCACTAAATGAATTGCATTCTTGAACAGAATAAATACTCTGCAGACTTCCAAACCCATCTCCATAATGTAGGTTCATGAGAGAGGATTCTCAAACTTCAGTCCAAAACTTGAGAATTTAAGCATTTAGTCTACAATGAAATACCATCACTTTCAATTGTACTTTAAAATGTGCTACCTGTTGGGTTAACAATAAAATCCAATATTTTATTGAAGAGACAATAGTATCACAAGGATAACAAACAATGGAACAAATCACAGGTGTGATAAGTCAAATGAAATCTAAGCTGAAAAAAATCTGTCAATACAGTGGAGAAATTGTAGTATTGAGAATGCAGAAATACATTCCAACATGGATCAGTTTCAGCAGAATGTCAGTCAATGTTGTTACAAAGTTAATTGAGGGAGAAATATTATTAACAAAATCAAATCAATGCAGTATTAAGTGTCTCAACAGATAACATCGAGTTCATTGCTAACCACAGTAGACTGGAAATTCAGTTTGGAAATTTGCGTTGTATTTGAGAAAAACAAAGCAAAAACAAAATAAAAGCCAAGTATTTTACTCTAGCCATCTCACTATTTGATAATTTCCTACCATAGCAGGCAATTTGGTACTCAAACTAAAAATGATTTCTTTCTTTAAGGCCAATCAGTAAATCTAAATGCTTGCTTTATAATAACATACCATTTTAATATAGTAAAATGTTCCAAAGCACTTATTTCACAGCAGAGCCAAGAAACAAAATCTGATACCAAGCCACAAGAATTTGAGGGCAGATGATCAAAAGCTTGGTCAAAGCAGTAGGTTTAAGTGTAGTAAAAGAAGAAAGACAAATAACACAACAGAAATCTTTAGGGAGGGAATGAGGCTTGGACTGGGTAAGATATAGTCACCAACAATAGAGGAACTAAACCCGAGAGACCAGAGTTTGAAGATTACAGGCATCCAGGGAGTCGGAGAAGCTGGAGGAGATTGCACGTGGCATCAGGTTCATTGCAGGTGCCGTTTTTGTGTTCCTACACTTATCCTTGAAACATGTAGATAACAAGGACACTTACTATTTATTGGCCTCAACTCCACCTTGAACGCCATAATTTTAACCAAACTCATCTCTAAACTCCGAGACCTAGGACTCTGCTCGCTTGACTGCAACTGGTTCTTTGACTTCCTGACCTGCAATCAGTGAAGATGGGTGTCAAGACCTTGATGATAATACTCAACACCACTGTTCTGCAAGGCTTAGCCTCTTATTAAACGCCTTACGCACACACAACTGTGTGGCCAAATTCAGCTCTAACTCCATTTACATGTTGACACCACCAATGTCAGTCAGATTTCAAACAAAAACAAGACAGAGTACAGTAAAGAGATAGAGATAGCAGGAACTGCAGATGCTGGAGAATCTGAGATAACAAGGTATACAGCTGGATGAACACAGCAGGCCAAGCAGCATCATAGGAGCAGGAAAGCTGACATTTCGGGCCGACCTAGTTCTTTGCAGCTCACCGTCATTTTATTATCTGAATATTTGCAATTTTGAGAATTTAGGCTTCATTACATTTGAATAACCTGCAGATCTTGAGCCAAACAATGTTAGCATGGACATTAAATATGCTTTTCTCACTTATCAACTGTGCCTTATCTGAACCGTTACATACTCATTTCCAAGCCCAAAAAAAACCTAGCTTCACTTCTCCTGCTGACTACCGTTTCTTTTGTACTTCACAAATTTAAGCTTAAACTGAATTTGAAGGGTCTAGGCCCGAAACGTCAGCTTTCCTGCTCCGATGATGCTGCTTGGCCTGCTGTGT
Source organism: Stegostoma tigrinum (assembly GCF_030684315.1). NCBI lineage: Eukaryota > Metazoa > Chordata > Chondrichthyes > Orectolobiformes > Stegostomatidae > Stegostoma > Stegostoma tigrinum. The sequence goes on from NC_081380.1 coordinate 36,809,484, forward strand.
TCATCTAGCTCTACACCTTATTATCACAGGAAAGAGATAGAGAGTTTAGTGGCATGGTGTAAAGACAACAATCTCTCTCTGTGTCAGCAAAATAAAACAGCTGGCCATCGACTTCAGGAAGCAGAGTGGAGGACACGCCCCTGACTGTATCAATGGTGCTGAGATGGAGATGGTTGAGAACTTCAAGATCCTAGAAGTAAATATCATCAACTTGTCCTGATCCATTCATATCTATGCTATAGTCAAGAAAGCACTCTAATGCCTCTACTTCCTCAGAAGGTTAATGAAATTCAGCATGTCCACAATGGCTCTTACCAATTTTTATAGATACACCATAGAAAGCATCCTATATTACATATTACAGCTTGGTATGGCTCTTTCCAAGACCACAAGAAATTGCACAGTTGTGAACGGACCCCAGACCATCACATAAAACAGCTTTCCTTCCATTGACTCGCTCTAGAATTCCCACTGCCTCAGAAAAGCTGCCAACATAATCTAAGACCCCTCCCACCTCTTCCATCAACAGAAGATGTAAAAGTTTCAAAACATGTAACAACTAATTTAAGAACAGGGTCTTCCCTTCTGTTATCCGACTTATGAATGGACCTCTCATATATTAGAGCTCATCATTCTCTGCACCTTCTCTTCAGTTTCGGTATGTGACAAAAATAAATAAAATAAAACTAAATAAATAAGAACAAAATCAGATAAGGAGGGACAAGGCTGTGGCAAAATCTGAAACCAAAGATGAAAACTTCAAAATGTAAGTATTACTTAACTGGATCCAATGTTGATAAGTCAGCAGAGTTGATACTGAAGGGGATTGATGCACATACATGTATTGAAGGGTAAATCACGAGAAGCTGAAACACATTGGAATAGCTGTGTCTAAAGGTAGCAAACACATGCATTTGTTTCAGCAGATGAGCTGAACCACAGTCAGGGGTGGAAACAGGCAGTCTTTGTTTGGGACTCATATTGAAGTCAAATTCAATACAAAGATTTTAAACGATCAGATTCAATGTCAGACAATTACTGAGGAGAGGAGTGGAATGGATACCCAAGGGGCTGAAAGCAACAAAAGCTGAAGGCTCCTTCGGTCTTTCCAACATGAGAAGAAATTTCTGTTGTCGAATACAGTGTGGTCTTTTAGAAAGTATTGGTGAGGTAAAGGGGAAAACTCGATGAAACCGATGCAACCTAGGAAATATCCAGCTTCAACCTAAACCAATGGCATAGCCTGCTTAAACAATTCACTTAGAGCTCTCAAATTTGGGGCGAGTTTGAGGGAGTTCCACCCTCTACGATCACTTCTTCCAGCTGCCATGAGGAGCCTAAACTCGCTTCAAAACAAAGGTTTTAAACGATCAGATTCAATGTCAGACAATTACTGAGGAGAGGAGTGGAATGGATACCCAAGGGGCTGAAAGCAACAAAAGCTGAAGGCTCCTTCGGTCTTTCCAACATGAGAAGAAATTTCTGTTGTCGAATACAGTGTGGTCTTTTAGAAAGTATTGGTGAGGTAAAGGGGAAAACTCGATGAAACCGATGCAACCTAGGAAATATCCAGCTTCAACCTAAACCAATGGCCTAGCCTGCTTAAACAATTCACTTAGAGCTCTCAGATTTGGGGCGAGTTTGAGGGAGTTCCATCCTCTACGATCACTTCTTCCAGCTGCCATGAGGAGCCTAAACTCGCTTCCATTGAGGCGGTCACTGACATCTCTTTATCGACAATCGCTCAGTCCGCTTTGCTGAACTTTGTTCTGACAACACTGTCCAAAGCGAGTTTGTTTATTCGTTCGTTAAAACCCTCCCCACCCCCGAAGTAGGCCCAGTACCTGCAGCAGTTGCCGTGCCGACCATTCAAACCGCCTCCGCTCCTCCTTCTCTTCCGGCGCAAGGGCATTCACACGTGACTTCGATCCCGTCCGTACTCGTCTAACTGCGCACGCGCGCTAGCCACACGCCGGCTCCCGATTTAGTGCGCACGCGCGCAGATATATTTCCCGCCGCTGGATTGCACTTTCATGGCTCAGTTAAAGTGCCGTCCAGTCGCCCAGGCCATCTCACCGATGGTTGGAGCTCGCCGATAAATGATCATTTAAAACAACAAAGAGCGAAGATTCGCTAGCTTCAACCGTTATTTTGTGTTGCAGTGAGATTTCTTTTTAAATCCTTCTGTATACAATACTCTGGACAAACGGCAAACTAAAGTTCTTCAGCTCTCCAGAATCTGTCTGGTAAGAAAGATCAAAAATAATGTTGCAGAAACCCACACTACCTTGAGAGACTGAGTGAGTTTTGATACTGAGCACGCGCGACATCCGTGGGTGCCCCGCCCCCTGTGACCGCGCATGCGCAGCAGGGCGGAGAGAGCCGTCGCTGTCGCCGTGGCAGCGGCAGAGGGGACGAGAGGGTATTGTTGATTCTGATGGCGATGGAGTCCCTCGGGGAGGCCGGCCTGCACTTCGACGAACTCAACAAACTCAGGGTCCTGGACCCTGAGGTGGCGCAAAGTACAACAGAATTGAAGGAGGAGTGCAAGGACTTTATAGAAAGTAGGTGCGGAGCAGGATATCTGTCACGGTATGGAGGGGTTGCGGGAGGATGGTAAAGAAAACTAGGATAGACAGAACATGTACATTATACAAAGCCTCTCACCAGTCCGGAACTTTTCGAAACTTATTTTTCGGTGGCCAATTTAGTACTTCTTTGTTTAGGAGCTGCAGTTATCTGGGGAACATGGAAAATGCTTTGTACATAGCAAGATCCCACAGATTGGCAAATTGTTGGTTGAGAGGTAACCGTCGGAAAGGATTACTGAGAGCTTTGCCCTTCGAAATGATGCCATGGGATCTTTTGTTTGGAACTGAGAGGGCCAACAGAGCATCAGTTTAAACACTCATTTGAAAGATGACATCTCTCACAGTGCACCCTTTTGTATTACATTAACCTAAGCCCACGTCAGTCTTCCTGCTCCTCTGCTATTTGGCTGCTGTGTTCATCCAGCTCTACGCCTTGTTATCTCTTAACTTAAATTAGGCCTTTCACCCGATCAGAGATAATGGGAACTGCAGATCCTGGAGAATCCAAGATAATAAAGTGTGAAGCTGGATGAACACAGCAGGCCAAGCAACATCTCAGGAGCACAAAAGCTGACGTTTCGGGCCTACAGCCTTCATCGGAGAGGGGGAGGCGGACCGAAGATGGATAGAGGAGAAGATAGGTGGGGATAGCCCGGGGAGGACGGACAGGTCAAGGAGGCAGGATGAGGTTAGTAGGTGGGAAATGGAGGTGCGGCTTGAGGTGGGAGGAGCGGATAGGTGAGAGGATGAACGCGTTAGGGAGGCGGGGATGAGCTGGGCTGGTTTTGGGATGCAGTGGGGGGGAGGGGACGAGCTGGACTGGTTTTGGAATGCAGAGGGAAAGGGGGAGATTTTGAAGCTGGTGAAGTCCACATTGATATCATTGGGCTGCAGGGTTCCCAAGCGGAATATGAGTTGCTGTTCCTGCAACCTTCGGGTGGCATCATTGTGGCACTGCAGTAGGCCCAGGATGGACATGTCATCTAAAGAATGGGAGGGGGAGTGGAAATGGCTTGCGACTGGGAGGTGCAGTTGTTTATTGCGAACCGAGCGGAGGTGTTCTGCAGAACCCTCTGATGGTTCTAGGCCCGAAACGTCAGCTTTTGTGCTCCTGAGATGCTGCCTTCTCCTGATCCCAGCTCTTGTCAGATATTTACTATTCATTCTGACCTTCTGTTCTCTGAATGTTCTGTGTTCAGGAAAGGACTTCGTTTTACCCCTTTGTGCCCCTACTTCAATAGCACAACATGACATTAAATTCTTCTGCTGTTCTCTTTGCCTCCATGCCCATTCATTTGGACAAGAGTCCTCTCCCTGACCAATAGACATCTCTTGGCCTGCCTCCAATACGCTGCCTCCACTTGGACCCCTTCCTATGGCCTTTTACCAATTTGCACTTGACCTGTTTGGGAGAGCTTTTGCCTGACATTGGCTGCCTTTACTTCAATCCCCCATCCAGTCAAACCTATATCCCTCTGAACAGACTGCACTGCACGCTCTTTGACCCAACCCTGACTTTGTAATTGTTCCTGCTGATAAGGGTGGTGCTTCTGTTGTCTGGTCTATTGACTGATATATTGTGGAGGCTGAATGCCATCTCCCAGACACCACTAACTATTTTCCGTGGGTTACAGTGCCACCAGGAAACATCAGGCTGAATTATTAACTGTACAATGGTTATTAATCTCATCTTATCTGGGGATTCCACACACACCCAGCCTCCAAGCTCATAGCCCATCAACCCTGTACAGCCTGCTTGTATCTTCGTGAAATTCGTTTGGCTCAACAGATGTTACAAAGTTCTATAAAAAGTCAGAACTAAAGGTTCTATCTAATTGTATTTTGTTTCTCTATTCATTTCGTAGTATCCCTACAGTGTGGAAACAGGCCCTTCAGCCCAACAAGTCCAAACCGAACCTTGGAGCATCCCACCCAGACCCATCCCCCTATAATCCACCTAAGCTACACATCCCTGAACACTATGGTGATCTAGCATGGCCAAACCACCTAACGTGCACATCTTTGGACTGTGGCAGGAAATCGGAGCACCCAGAGGAAACCCACACAGACACGGGAAGAATGTGCAAATTCCACACAGACAGTTGCCCAAGGGTGGAATTGAACCCAGCTCCCAGGCACTGAGGTAGCAGTGCTAACCACTGTGCCGCCCCTGATGGGATGTGGGTATCGCTGACTGGCCAGCATTTCTTGCCCATCCCTAATTTCCTTTGAGAAGGTGGTGGTGAGCTACCTTCTTGAACTGCTACAGTCCTCTTGCTATGGGTTGATTCACAATGCTATTAGGGAGGTAATTTCAGGATTTTGACCCAGTGACGGTGAAGAAATGGCAATATTTTTCTAAGTCAGGATGTTGAGTGGCTTGGAGGTGGTGGTGTTCCCATATGTCTGATGACTTTGTTCTTCTAGATGGAAGTGGTCGTGGGTTTGGAAGTTGCTGTCTGAGGATCTTTGATAAATTTATGTAGTTCATCTTGTAGATTGTACACGCTGTTGCTACTGAGCATCAGTGGTGGAGGGAGTGGATGCTTGTGGATGTAGTGCGGTCAAGCAGGCTGCTTTGTCCTGGATGGTGTCAAGCATCTTGAGTGTTGTTGGGGTTGCATTCATCCAGGCAAGTGGGGAGTATTCCATCACAATCATGAGTTGTGCCTTGTAGATGGTGGACAGGTTTTGAGGAATCGGGAAGTGAGTTACTTGCTGCAGTATTCCTAGCTTCTGGCCTGTTCTTGTAGCCACTATGTTTATGTGGTTAGTCCAGTTGAGTTTCCGGTCACTGATAACCCCCAGGATGTTGACTAGTGGGGGATTCAGTGACGGTAACACCATTGAATATCAAAGGATGGTGGTAAGATTGTCACTTATTGGTGATGGTCATAGTGTGGCATTTGTGTGGCACAAATGTCACTTGCCACTTGTCATCCCAAGCCTGGATAATGCCTGGATCTTGTTGCATTTGAGCTGCTTCAGTATCTGAGAAGTCATGAATGGTGCTGAACATTGCGCAATCATTAGTGAACATCCCCATTTCTGACATTATGATAGAGGGAAAGTCATTGAAGCAGCTGAAGATGATTGGACCGAGGACATTACCCTGGGTAACTCCTACAGAGATGTACTGGAGCTAAGATAATTGACCTCCAACAACCATGACCATCTTCCTATGTGTCAGGTATGACTCTAACCACTGGAGAGTTTGCCCCCTGATACCCATTGATTCCAGTTTCGCTACAGCTCCTTGATGCCACACTTGGTCAAATGCAGCCTTGATATCAGGGGCTGTCACTCTCACCTCACCTCTGGAATTCAGCTCTTTTGTCCATGTTTGAACCAAGGCTGCAAAGAGGTCAGTAGCTGAGTAGCCCCGGCAGAACTCAAACTGAGTGTCACTGAGCAGGTTATTTCTGAGCAGGTGCTGCTTGATAGCACTGTTGATGACACCTTCCATCACTTTACTGGTGAATGAGAGTAGACTAATGGGGTGGTAACTGGCCAGGTTGGAATTGTCCTGCGTTTTGTGTGCAGAACGTACTTGGGCAATTTTCCACATTGTTGGCTAGATATCAGTGTTGTAACTGTATTGGAACAGCTTGGCTAGGGGAGCGGCAAGTTCTGGAGCCACAGGTCTTCAGTACTATTGCTGGAATGTCGTCAGGGCCCATAGGCTTTGCAGTATCCAGTGTCTGTAACCGTTTCTTGATATCACATGGCGTGAACTGAATTGGTTGAAGACTGATATTTGTAATGCTGGGGATCACTGGAGGAGGCCAAGATGGATCATCCACTCAGCATTTCTGGCTGAAGATGGCTACAAATGGTTCTTTTGCTCCTTATCTTTTGCACTGATGTGCTCGGCTCTTCCATCATTGAGGATACGGAAATTTGTGGAGCCGCCTCCTCCAATGAGTTGTTTAATTGTCCAGCACCATTCATGACTGGATGTGGGACGACTGCAGAGCTTAGATCTGATCGATTGGTTGTGGGATCACTTTGCTCTGTCTATCACTTGCTGCTTTCACTGTCTGGTGTGCAAGTAGTCCTGTTGGTGGTTTCATCAGGTTGATACCTCCATCTTTATCTTGTATGTAGCATTTGTATCAAAAAGAAATTGATAGCACACACTGAAATTTATAAATATGACATATAAACCATCATTTTGTCCTGAATATTGTGGGCTATATTACATTCAAGAAGAATACGAGGCTAGGTAAATATGGAGAAGATAGCATTTTAAACAAGGATAGCAGATTAGCAATGGTTAGAGATGACCTACATTCAGCAAGTTAGGATGTAGAATTAATTTGGGTGGATATGAAGAATAGTTTGGTGGGTGGGAAATAGTTAATAGGGGGCTTGTAGACGACTCCTAACAATAACCACACTAAAACGCAGTGTACAAAAATAAAATTTAGGTGCTTGTAATAAAAGGATATCAATAATCATGCTTGATTTTAATCTGCATATAAACAGGAAAAAAATTAGGTTGGCACTACTAACCTATATGAGAAATTCAAGAATGCTTTCAAGAGCATTCTTTGAGAATAGCATGCTTTGGAACCAAGTAGAGAAGAGGTTATATTGGATTGTGTGTTGTGTAATGTGACAGGATTAATTAATACATTAGTGTAAAGACCTTCCTAGGTAGCAGTGAATCAGTATAATTAAATTTTTCATCCAGACTTCAAACCATGAGGACATGAAAGCGTTGCTAACTTAAGTGAACTAGCCAAGACAAGATAAAGTCAGCGGAGTTCCATAGGGCTACAGGGCTGCGCTCTCATTACAGAGAAACAACTGATCTTGGATTTAATCTGAGGGTTAGCATAGCTCAGGTGAGGGGTGAGGTTGAGAAAGCAGGACCTTCATGGTGACCTCAGTCACAAACAAGTTATGCAGTCGACTGAGCTAACCAATCCTCACCAGTAGGTTAGCAGATAGAACAGTGGCGATGCAGTGACAGAAATTTAAGGGGATATTTCAGAATACTCAGTAAGTTTGTTTCTACTACCAAATTGAAAAATTCTAAAGGGAAGATCCACCAGCCATGGTTAATTAAAGAGATTGAGAAAGGAATCAAACTTTAAGGAAAAAATAAATGCTCAATGATGAGTAGCAGATCAGATGGGTTAATAGCACAGAGGCCTACTGTGTTTGTGCTGGCCATCAAACGTCCATCTATTCTAATCCCAGTTTCCAGCTCTTGTACAAATGTTTCCTCAAATTCCCTCTGAATTCACCTCTGCGTTTCACTTTAAAACTGTGTCCCCTTGTTCTTGACCCTCGAACTAAAGGGAACTCTGTTTTCTATCCACCTGATAGAGCTGTATAAGATTGAGGGGCAGGGGCCATTTCCCTTATAATTGTCTACAGCTCTATCAAGTTCCCCACCAACCCCTTTGCTCCAAAGAAAACAACGTGAGCTTAGCTAGCCTCCCTTTGTAGCTAAAATGCTGTATTCCATGCACCATCCTGCTAATCTCTGTATCCCCTCCAGTGCAGTCACATCCTTTCAACAAGTGTGATGATCAGAACTGCACGCAGTACTCCAGCTGTGGTCTAACCAAAATTCTGTACAGCTGCAACCTTCCTGCTGTTATATTTTGTGCCTGAACTGATAATAGCAAGTGTCCTGTAAGCCACCTTACTATCCTATAAAAAGCACCCCAAGATTTCTCTGTTCATCTGAGCTTCCTAGTTCCTTACCATTTGAGTACTATCTTGTCTTGTACCTTCTTCAAAAGTGCACCACTTTCACATCTCATCTGATCCTGAGGATTTATCCCCAGGCCTGCTAAAACTGTTAATACTTCCGTTCAAGCATATTACCATCCCTTCCCTGATTTCTATACTTGCATCAAACTTTTCTATAGTGAATACACAAGTTTTCATGATTCTCTAAACTGTCAGTTCGAATTTTCTGTACTGCAACCACCTCTGGTGACTACAACATGGAACTGCTTGAAGCAGTGCAGAGAGGAGCCATAAGGCCTACCTGCAAATGTCAAAATATTGACTTCGTGAGGAAAGCTAGAAAACCCTCTGCTGTTATTCGGCATTTAAGAGTTGACTTGTTGAAGTACCTTGGTGTTATGGGAATTGACAATTCCAGGAAGGAAAAAGAATAAATAGCAAAGTAAATTTAGTATAATTAGTAAATCCTCAACTAACATCGAAATCAGTCTAATCATTTATATATTGCTGTTTGCCATGTGGAAATTGTCTTCACAGCATGACAAACATTGAGAATTTCTTCATTGGCTGTAAAGCACTTTCAACTTCTGCTTATCATTCTTCATATACTTATGTATCATTGGTGCTCCCCAAACCACTACCTTTTTATGTGAAAATCAAAAACAAACTTGCGCCTTCTTGATGTGTTAACCATCGTAGTTGCTTGGGCTACCTGTGACTTCAGTCTTCAGATCAGTGCAGTGTCTTCAATCATTTACAATGACTTTGGATGAAGAGACCAAATGTGTGGTAGCAAAATTTGCAGATGGCACAAAGGAAAGATTGAAAAGTATGTTATGCAGAACTGGTTCACTCGACTTATTCCTGGATGGAAAGCCTTATTTTGAGGAAGGTTGGGCCTGTACACGTTGAAATTTAGGAGGGTGAGAGATGCTTTTATTGACACACAGGTTTGAGAGGGCTTGCTTGAGCAGATGCTGAGAAGGTGTTTTCTGTCATGAAGAAATCTAGATCAAGGACTTGCAGCATAAAAATAAAGGGGTCTCCTATTTAAGATTGAGATGAAACCTTTTTCTGAGGGTTGTTAGTCTGTGGAATTCTCTTCCAGTGAAGGCTGGATCATTGAATATATTCAAGGCTGAGTTACATACATTTTTGAGCATCAGAGATTATGGGGCAGACAGAAAAATGGAGTGAAGACCACAGTCAGATGGTGCAGGCTTGAGGGGTCAAATGGCATGGTCCCCCTAATTTTTGTGTGTTCTTTTAGTTGAACAGACACCACTCTAACTTGTAAATGCATAATCTTTCCTTCATTTGTTGTGTCAGACTCCTGAAATTTCCTTTTTAATAGTACCGTGGGTGTTACATGCACCACATGGACTACACCAGTTCAAGAATGTGGCTAACCTCCAACTTCTGGAGAGAATCCTCAGACGGGCATTGCGTAAATTAGCTGCCCTTGTCAGCTGTGTCTCACTGAATAAAAGAAAACTGAACCAAAGAAGGATTTTCAGAGTGGTTACTAAAAGCTTGCTGGGCAGTAGGCTTTAAGAAAAGTTTTAAAAAGATTAGAGAAAGCCGGAGAGATTTAAAAAGAAAATGCTTGAATTTTTTGGGGATTGCACGTTAAGCCATTGGTGAATGAAGACAGTGGGACATACGTAAGGGACTAAAGTTGAAGGTGCCTAGTCTTGTACCATTGTTCGTTCAGAAGAATTTTGAAGTGGAGGGAAAGAAAATGCATGAGTATATGACATAGAGTTTGAATATTGGAAAACTTAAGCTGGGAAATAGGGCTTGGGAAGATCATCTGTATTTGGTGGATAAGATGAGACTACTGTGGTCTTTTTAATTGAGGTTGAAGGTTTTGACTCAATACATCGAGAACAGAGGGCCACTGGAGATTGGTGATAGTTGAGGAAGACTTTGCTTGTGATAACACAAGCAAGCAGAGTTTCAGAATGAATCAGTGTTGGATACCGACTATGGGACTCTTTGCTTGACTTGCCCTCACCGAAGATATTGATTCAGTTATGTCTAATTAACGCTTCCAGCATGGAATCCCTCACCTTAATAAATCCAAAAAGGAAATTTTACGTTGATTATTTTCATTTGCAGCCTTGCTTCAGTTTTTTTTTGTAGGGGCTGCCTAGATTGTACTTTAACTGCCCACTCCTAATGTGTGGGCATCCTGTGCAGGGATGGACAGGCAGGACAGAGGCACTCCTTGTGGATCAGCACATGGATTTGGTCAAAGTGGTCATTAATAGACGCAGACAGAGGCCTGTGGAGGGGAAGAGTCCCTGACTGTCTGCCCCTCTTTCGCAATTATGTTCACATTCGGGTGCCCGTCTAAAGGCAGCCTTTAGAACCTGTTCGCACTGCAGGGATTGTGGTGCAGCAACATCCCTGATAGTGATCATTTGGTTTAATAGGTTTCTATTCATTTTTTTAAAACAAGGTTTTGTTAGCTGGTTGGTTGCTTTTAGTTACAGTTCCCTGCCTGGGGTTGTCAAACTTGAAATTTTACTTGAAAAGAATAGGAAACAAGGTGTCTATATTCTGTCATTCTTAGTCCAAGATAATGCTGTTTGTGTAAAATAAATAGAAATGGGCTTGCAATATCTCAAATGTTCATTTTCTTAGATGATTATAAAATAATGAGAAGAGATACTGTTCTATTTAATGATGGAACAGAGACCAGATGATCTTAAAAATGCTAACTTCAAGCAACAATTGCATTAATTGGCAAAAAAGACAAAATGATGGGGAATTTGTCAATCTGAAATGATTGCAATTTATAATACATTTGCAGGAAAGCTTACTTTGTGCGCAGTGTGTTTAAATAAAGGATTAATAACATGAGCAACAGAAGGTTTAAATATAAATTGTAGAGCAGTGGAGTAATTATTTGTAAAGTGTTGAGAATGTTCTTGTATAAAACATTCTTTGCCTGCTGCATTAGAACTAACTTCTACATTTAAACAGTGCACTTCTTTAAGGAAAATACATTGTGAATTGATAACCCAAATTAAGTTTTCTACACAATTTAATGTTAATATGAAGATCAATGGCAGATTGACAATCGAAACATGACCTCCTCATGCTTCCCATGTGTGACAGGAGTGAAATACCGGAAGGATGTGGTTTGATTATTTTGGCTGATTGAAAGATTGTCTAGACAGGTAAAGTGAAAACCTTTTCACTCATTTGCAGATGATAATTACGACCCAAGATAAATATCTGTGTCTCGTTTCATTTCCCAACAGTTAGTAAAAACAAACATGTTTTGTAATCAGTTGATGAGAATTTATGAACCATAAGCAGGCATACCAAAACCTCCCAAGTAGAATTCAACATTTTTCCAGATGCCATGCCATTGACAAATTGTCATTTATGTCCTGCTGTAGATCATCAGGAACGCAAGGTATTGTTCAGAAATATTGAACAATTAAACATATTTAAATATATAGAATAGTTTCAGGTAAGAAACTGTAATTTTGAAACTCTGCTTTAGAAAACACATGGAAAATTCATTATGCTAGTGGTTTAGTGCAAGGCTGATATTGCTAGGTATGAAAAAAAAACAAAATTTGTATGGCAATGCTTCCATTTTCATTGCATGCAAATGCAGTCAATTGTTGTTTTGTGCTGGACTACGGATTATTGATTGTGTTGCTTTCAGCTAAATAAGAATTAGTAAAGCTAGTGTTTAAAACCTTGTTGTCATGTATTTCAGATGCAATATAATTTGGCTGTTGCATTACACCCAGCGATTTAGACAGCAAGGTTGTGTCAAAACACTGTTAAAGGAACAATCAAGGCAACAGAAGGGGTTTTGAGGGCAATGGTGTAAGACTTTGAGGGTAGGTGTGTCCTGGAGATTGAAAGTTGCATGCGCTTTTAGACAAGAATAAAAATTGAGCTCCTAACTGATTAAGATTCTAACTGTTGATGAACAATTCATGAATTGACAATTCATAGGCAGTTATGTTGTTGTATGGTTCTTATGTGAAATTTGGCAATAATTTTAAAATCTTTTTTCAGAAATAGGCCAGTTCCAAAAAATTGTTGGTGGTTTAATTGAGATAGTCGATCAACTGGCTAAAGAAGCTGAGAATGAAAAGATGAAGGTAATATTCCTCCAGATGTAATACTGAAATTTGTATACATATGATGGGTACTTGGTGACAGTTGGAAAATGGCAGTGCTATTGACTTTTCAACACTGATTCAAACAGATATTTCATTTTATGAAGCTTTGAACAATCAGCTAGAATAGTGACATAAGAAATTTTTATCCCAATTAGGACTGTACAAGACTGATTATAATGCATTCCCTAAGTAAAATGTTATGGAATTGGTTCCAGCTGGGGTTTGTAAGAATACATTAATTGCAATAATTACCCATGAATGTTGATTATAAACTAAGTTGCTTTGTAATATGGAGAATATATAATGGGGCTAAGGAAAGAGGTATCTACCTTTGTTGTCTGAGGGTACAAAATTTTCTATTTAACGTGGTGTTGACTTGCTCGCCGAGCTGGCTTATTCTTGTTCAGATGTTTCGTCACCATGCAATGTGACATCATCAGTGGAGCTTCCAATGAAGCGGTGTTATTCTACTCCACTTGGAATTTATACTTTTTGGTCCATTATGATGAGTAGTGTCATTTCCGGTCTTGATCTGTATGGGTTTCTGTGTGTTTGTTGATTGCATTACCGGTGGAGAACCATGCGTCTAGGAATTCCCGTGCATGTCTATGTTTGGTTTAGGCTACTATGGTTACCTTGCCTCAGTTGAACTCAGATAATGTGAACTGCAGATGCTAGAGAATCCAAGACAACAAAGTGTGAAGCTGGATGGACACAGCAGGCCAGCTCGTCCCCTCCCCCCACTGCATCACAGAACCAACCCAGCTTGTCCCCACCTCCCTAACCTGTTCCTCCTCTCACCTATCCCCTCCTCCCACCTCCAAGCCACGCCTCCACTTCCCACCTACCAACCTCATCCCGCCTCCTTGACCTGTCCATCCTCCCCTGACTGACCTATCACCTCCCCACCTATACTCTCCTCTCCACCTATCTTCTCCTCTATCCATCTTCGGTCCGCCTCCCCCTCTCTCCCTATTTATTTCAGAACCCTCTCCTCGTCCCCCTCTCTCATGAAGGGTCTAGGCCCGAAACGTCAGCTTTTGTGCTCCTGAGATGCTGCTTGGCCTGCTGTGTTCGTCCAGCTTCACACTTTATTGTCAGTTGAACTCAATTGAGTGTACCAATATTAACGAGAGTTTGTCGTGCCATTTTGTGCTCGTTGACATTCGTGCATTCTGATGGCTAGTTTCCTTCCTGTCTGTCCAGTGTAATGTTTGTGGCATAGTATTTTGTAATGCACATTGGATCTGCATGTTGTGGGAGTGGGGTCTTTAATCCTTGTAAGTGTTTGTCGTAGAGTGGGTGTGGGCTTGTGGGCCACGGTGATTCCTAGTGGTCTTAGGAGTCTTTTGTCAGTTCTGATATGTTCTTGATGTATGGCAGTGTTTTAGGGCATACTGTGTCCTCCTGTTGTTTTCTGTTCAGTAGGCATCTGCGGATGAAGTTGTGGGGATATCAGATTAAAGTGAGGATTTTGTATAGGTGCCTATACAAAATATGTGGTTATTTTATATTTTGTACCACTGTTGACTAAAGAAGTGAGTATGGAGTTTGAAATGTTCATTGTGTCTTAAACCATGTGCAAACAGTGTGGAACTTGGTCCAAAAAGCTGACTCTCTATCAGGTACTGCTGTACACCTGCTGGACCAAGGATTGTAAGAATGCAAGATGAGTCACTAGCCATATTATGTCTTTAAAATCAAAATCCTCTTCGTTTCAAAGTTGGTACACTATTCCCTAGCAAAGGGGATTGCCATTTCTCAGTTGCGGGCCAACAGATTGCTCTGAAGTGCTGGTGCTGAATATTTGATTTATGACTTCTACAAACCTAATACAAAATCCTCGCTATAAACGGATATCCCCGCAACATCATCCACACATGCCTACTAGACAGTCAACAACAGCAGGACACAGTACACCCTAACACGCTGCCCTACATCAAGAATATATCGGAGCTGACAGCAAGACTCCCAAGACCACTTGGAATTATGGTGGCCCACACCCACTCTACGACAAACATTTGCAAGGAATAAAATCCCCATTCCCACAACATGCAGAAACAACCTGGTTTACAAAATACCATGCAACAACTGCTACAAACATTACATCGGACAGACAGGAAGGAAACTAGCCATCGGAATGAGCGAACGTCACCTAGCAGCAAAACAGCACGACAGGCTCTTCTTAATATTGGTACACTCAGACAATGAAGGTCAGCAGTTCAACTGGGACAAGGTAACCATAGTAGCCCAAGCCAAACATAGACATGCACGGGAATCCCTAGAGGCACGGTTCTCCACCCGTAATGCAATGAATTGGACCCCACATACAAACCCAAACAGGTCAAAACCAGAAATGACACTACTCATCATAATGGACCAAAAAACATAAATTCCGAGTGGAGTAGAATAGCACTGCTTCATTGGAGGCTCCACTGATTGTTATCTAGCACGGTGACGAAACATCTGAACGAGAACAAGCCAACTCAGCAAGCAAGTTAACAACCTCACCCACAACCTGAGCTACAGATCTTTGCCTAAACTTTGAACCTTTATATTTAACGTAATGGAACGGATTCACTTGTTTGCACACTATATCACTGTGCAATGCGGTTGAGAATAGGAATGGTCTCCATTTTGGAGAACCTAGTAGAGTAAGGGAAAATAACGGATTCACAGGTTTGTTAAAGGTCTCGTAGAGTTTTTGATTATTTCTGTTGTCATCTACAGGCCATAGGTGCTCGAAATCTGCTGAAATCAGTTGCGAAGCAAAGAGAAGCTCAACAGCAGCAGCTCCAAGCTTTAATAGCTGAAAAGAAAATGCAACTTGAGAGGTTTGTCAGAATCTTGCATCTTTTACTAATACTAAAAGAGAATTGAGCAATTGCTTTGCATTAGGTGCTGTCATGGTACTGTTAAATACAGCCACTTTCCTGCAGTTATATTTTGGTATTGGTGCAATTTGCATTCTGATTTATTATATATTTTGTACCACTGTTGTTGACTGAAGAGGTGAGCATGGAAGTTTGAAATGTTCATTGTGTCTTAAGCTGTGTGCAACCTGTGTGACTTGGTCTAAAAAACTGAGTTTGTATCTGGCACTGCTGTACACCTGCTAGGCCAAGGATTATAAGAATGCAAGATTAGTCACGAACCATAATGTATCTTTAAAATCAAAATCTTCTTCATTTCAAGGTTGGTATATCATTCCTTGGCAAAGGGAATATCCATTTCTCAGTTACTGGCCAACAGATTGCTCTGAAGTGCTGGCAGAATATTGGGTTTGATTTCTAAAACCCTAATTTTCTTTTGCTTCCTTCATTTTGAAAATCTGAGAAATCACAGCAAGCTGAGTCACTTTTTCTTGGCACCTCTAATTTAGTATGAAGTAGAGATTTAATATTCGAGTTTTGGAGATAGCCTCAGCCTCAGTAGTGATTATAAATAGATCTTCATGTTGAAGTTATGTACTGTCTTTAGCATTGTCAGCCATTTTGAGGTCCTCACAGGAGAGTAAACACAAACTGCTACTGAGGTAAAGCAAACACGAGGATGACTGACCAAGCTCTTAATCTTAAAACCAATCTGCTTTGTTATGTAGAGCTAAACAAGTCTAGGGATGATGTGCAGAGTTTAGATCCCAGAAATGTGACCCTTAGTGGTGCTGTGAAGGAACTGAAGCAGCACAACAGGTCAGAGTTATAAACACAAAAAGTCTTTGGAGATTTCAGGGATGAAGGAGTTTGGAAATTGGGAGGGAGGAGTTTGGACATAAAAATGAGAATTATTTTTGTTGTGTAGAAATGGGTAATAATATACCAAGAGTTATGTCTGTAATATGAAGATTATTTGACCGGACTAAAACTTTTAAGGCTAAAGATGAACTAACTATTTACATCCAGCTCCACAACCCCTCCTAACTTTGTGCAAAATTGTTCTTGCTCATTTTTATCATTCTTATTCTTTGACAATGAT
Source organism: Stegostoma tigrinum (assembly GCF_030684315.1). Taxonomy (NCBI): domain Eukaryota; kingdom Metazoa; phylum Chordata; class Chondrichthyes; order Orectolobiformes; family Stegostomatidae; genus Stegostoma; species Stegostoma tigrinum. The sequence goes on from NC_081380.1 coordinate 36,825,916, forward strand.
TAAAAATTTTGTAACGTTCTGAATTGAATTTGTTGTTTTTTCTATCAATTTACTACCGTTAACACAGTACTTTAAATCTTCCATAATAGTGCTCAACTTATTAAATGCATAAAGTTGCAGCTCTTAGAGTAGACTAATAAATATAGAATCATTTACATAAATCCTACAATTGGCTTTTTCTCGCTGCAGTATGTCACAAGATCATTCTCTTTGCAGGTACCGAATAGAATATGATGCACTGTCAAAAGTAGAAGCTGAACAAAATGAGTTCATTGATCAGTTCATTCTTCAGAAGTGAAGTGGGAAGAAGAGACACTAACCGAAGCATTTTAACTGTAATGTTGCAGTGACTATTCCATTATGACATTCCTTCAAATGGTGATTTTACACAATGTGTAATCTTGCATTGCCTTTTCATATTTATTGAATAGATATCAAGCAGTTCTTTCTAAAATGCAGATTTGTATGTGGTTTGTATCGACTACAAAAACAATTTTCTGTGCACAGTTGTAATAACTACTTTTTTTAGAATGACATTTCCATAAGTATCAAAATGCTATAATTCACATGTAAATATTTTGTTAGTTCAGATTATTTTATATATTTATGTTATTATTCATAAGTAGTACCTTTAAACTTGTGAGACTGTGGTCTATGAATTGTTCACTTGAGTATTCTTTTGTCAGCATTAACAAAACTATTGAAGCTGATTCTTACCCCTTTCAGCCATTTCAGGTGATACTGTGTACTACAGGGTTGCCTCTAATATAGTGGATGCTGAAAACAATCTTGCAGCAAAACTAGCCAGGATGATGGCTTAATTTTGCAATCCTCAACAGGAAATACACATATTTGACATTGGGCTGTAAATGGTTTGACTGACCTGTTAACCTGTCTTTTTAAAGGAACTAATGAAGTTTCAGTATGGCTGCCTTAGTCTGACCTACATCCTGTCTCTCCATCCTCAACACTACAGATGTTTTATGGCCTCATCCATGAAGCAGGGGAGATTATTTTAGAGTAACTTCATACATGTGTGAAGTGTATGAACATTCTGCCCATTGTTAGAGTTCTCATGATATTGAAGAAACAGATTTGGTGCAGTGCAAAGCAAACTTGCATGTCTTCCCTTTTTTATTATTACTCAATTATCCATTTCAAAATTAGTTCACCTCAGTTCTGTCTCACATTTTTGGAAATATTCCACTGAGTCATACAACATGGAAATAGACACTTCGGTCCAACTAGTTCACACCGACCACATTCCCAAACCAAACTAGTTCCACTTGCCTGCATTTAGCCTATATCCCTCTAAACCTGTTCTATTCATGTACTTATCCAAAAGTCTTTTAATTGTTGTAACTGTACCTGTATCCACCACTTCCTCTGGCAGTTCGTTCTGACAAAAATTTTTTTAAAAAGTTGCCCCTCATGTCTTTTATAAAACTTTCTCTTCTCACCCTAAAAATATGTCCCCTAGTTTTGAGCTACCCACCCTTGGAAAAAGACCTTTGCTATTCACCTTTTCTACGTTCTTCATAATTTTATAAACCTCTCTTAAGATCACCCCTCAACCTCCTAAACTGAAGTGAAAAAAAATCCTAGACTATCCAGCCTATTTTCATAACTCAAATCCTCCATTCCTAGAAATGTCCTGGTAAATATGTTTTCGACCCCCTCCAATTTAATAATAACCTTCCTATAGCAGGAAGACCAGAACTGCACACCGTATAAGAGGCCTCACCAATGTCCCATACAACCTCAACATGAAATCCCAACACTTAGAAAGAATGGGAATAAATCTGATCAATTTCCCTCAAGAACACCCACAAACATTGATCATGGTATTAGTCTGATGAAAATTCAGTCACCCTTACTGAAGCAAATTGTTAGGATGACTCTTTCACAGCAGTCTTGTGGAAGTTCACTTATATGCATTAGCGCAACAGATAATTTAATACACCGATTGCTTCTTTACCAAGGGTAATAGATTCACTTAGTTTTAACCCCGTGGTAAATAAAGCGTTCAAGTGAGCACTGTAATTAGTCCGATAATGTAAACTGTTGCTTCAAACTAAATGCCTTCCTCATCCAAAATTTTTCAACTGAATTTTATTTAGCTTTGATTTATATACTGCAATAGTAATTGAGCTTGAATGCCAAAGTATCTATTTTTCAGTATTTTTCCAATTGTATTACACACTGCGCCTTTACATAGAGTTGAACAGCTGTAGAATCTGTTTTAATGGGCTTTTTGTTTGCTTAGCATGTTCACGTTTTATTTTTAAATTAGGCAAAGAGTACTTGAGTATCGTACTGTTATGGAAGAACATTCAGCCAAGAGTGTACATCTTTCCAGGACTCAATTAATTTTGTAATTTGTCCCAATCTGCCCCCTCTGCTCAGACTCTGGAACTGGGGGAAAAAAAAATTCCTGAATGCTTCAATAAAGCCAATATTTAATGTGCCAAGTAGTCGTTCATTTTATAGCTCTTACTTTGACAGCATTTCTCTGGTGGAAGGGTGAGCAACATAGTGTGTAAACAAAAACTAACAATTTCCATTCGAGGGCACACAGTATCCTGAGTTGAATATGTACCATTGCTCCTTCATGTTTTATTAATCAGAGTTACAGAATGTCCAGCTGAACATGATGGTCAAGATTATAATATTTCAGATAATTAGTTCTGGCCAATTAGGACATGGGTGGTACAATGTCATACTAAAGACAAAAGGTTTTCGTGTCCCAACTTTGTTGAAAATAACCTTTACCATATCTTCATTATTTTGACTTGAATCATACTAATCTTTAATTTTTCCTTTGTTAGAGAATACATCTAACATTTTGGCTTCCCTATATAATTGTGTGGGTATAGTTGTTTTCTTTTTGTTGTTTTCCTTTCTAGTAATACTCATTTGCCTGTATCAATACTTTTTTGTCACTGAATGTTTTGGTGAGTGAACCTGTTGTGATTGCAACACAACATCAATATTCTACCAAACAGAATAAAAGCTTTTCCCAACCTGATCTGATTGGTAAGCAGTGCTAGAGTTCAGTAATGGGCGTTGTTGTTATCTCAGGCAAGCCTATAAAGAGGGCAGCTGTGGATCCCAGAACAAGGTAAGTCAGGTGGCTTTCAGAAAGGAGAGTCTGCCTACTTTGGGGAGGAACATAGATACAAGAGTGGGCTATTCACCCCCTTTGAGTCTGCTCCAGATCATGGCACCTTCTCTACGTCAATGCCGTTCTCCCATTCTGTCCCTTGCGGCCAAAACATTGGGTGTTTTAAAGTGACCTAAGGGTGGTGCACGTATGGAATGAGCTGTCAGAGAAGATGATGGAAGCTGGTGCAGTTACAACATTGAAAAGGCATCTGGATGGGTACATGAATAGGAAAGGTTTAGACGGATATGGAGCAAATAATGGCAAATGGGATTTGATTAATTTAGGATATCTGGTTGGCATGGACGAGTTGAACCAAAGAGCCTGTTTCCTTACTGTACATCTAAGACTCTATGGTAACAGAAGTCTGTCATTCTGTCTTCAGCTTATTTAATAACTGAAATTTCATGGCTGCATGAGATAGAAAATTACAAAGATTCACTACTCTGAATGAAGCAGTTCCTCATATTTGGTCCTTTTTTAGTGGTTTGTTTTTCTTATTTTGAAATTTGTCTCTCTCGCTCTCTTTCTCTCTCTCTCATGCTCGCTCTCTCTCTTCCCCCACCCCTCCCCTTCCCCAACTCACCCCAGTTCTAGATCCCATGAGAACCCTTCTGTTTCTTGTCTATCCCTTTAAGAAGTTTGTAAGTTGCTATGATTTTGTCCCTCCCTATTCTGAACTCCAGAGAATTTACGCCCAGTTTCTATACACAGGGTACTTTTCAAGTGGAGAACCCACCTTCCTGTTGTTTTAAGTGGGCAGCACGGTGCCTCAGTGGTTAGCACTGCAGCCTCACAGCACCAGGGACCTAGGTTCGATTCCAGGCTCAGGTAACTGTCTGTGGAGTTTGCACATTCTCCCCGTGTCTGTGTGGGTTTCCTCCGGGTGCTCTGGTTTCCTCCCACAGTCCAAAGATGTGCGGGCTAGGTGGATTGGCCATTCTAAATTGCCCGTAGTGTTCAGGGGTGTGTGGGTGATAGTGGGATGGGTCTGGGTCGGATGTTCCAAGGTGCGGTGTGGACTTGTTGGGCCGAAGGGCCTGTTTCCACACTGTAGGGAATCTAATCTAAGCTATTTTTTAAACTTGCACCTTGACCATAATTTCAAGTAGAGTTCCAGCTATCCCCTACATTCTGGCTGAAAACAAAATACTCCGATACCCTTTAAACCTCTTCCTTACTGTAGAAATGTGCCCCTGGTTATTGACCTGTCGACTAAAGCAAAAGCTTCTCCCTACCTACTCTCTGCCCCTCAAAACTTCATACACTTTTAATCAGATCTCTGGTTTAAGGAAAAACAACCCTGTCCTATTGAGTCTCTTTACAGTTGTTTTGCTTCACCTCAAGCAACACCATGGCGAATCTCTTATGCACGTTCTCTAGGGCTGTCAGTCATCCTATAGTGTTGTGATCAAAACTGAACATAGTTAAGCTATAGCTGGAGTACTAACATTATATAGTTGGAGGATTCAACCCTAAGGTCAAGAGGGTCAGGTTCCTAGGAGTGACAATAATCATCACTCTGTCCTGGAATCTCCCGTTGTAGATGCAACAGGCCAAGATGCACAATAACACTTCTTCAAGCGGCTTAGGAAATTCAACATGTCCGAAAGGCCCCTTGCCAACGTTTACAGATACACCATGAAGAAGTATTCTATCTCTCTCTTTCCCTCCCTCCCTCTCCCTCTTTCTCTCTTTCCACCTCCCCTTCCCCAACTCTTCCCCAGGCATAATGGCCTGGTATGGCATCTGCTCTGCCCAGAACCATAGGAAACTACACAAAGTTGTGTGCACAGCCTGGACGATCATGGGAGTCAGCCTCCTACCCATGGACTCCATTGACACTTCTTATTGCTGTGGAAAGGCTGGCAACATCATCAAAGATGACCTCTTCCAACCTCTTCCGTCAGGCAGAAGCTTGAACATGCACCAACAGGTTCAAGAGCATCTTATTCCCTGCCGTTATTAGACTGCTAAGTGGATCTCTAACTTCAAATAATGTTGATCTTGCTTTATGAACCTCATTCTGTACAAGCACCCTGTGTTCTTGTGATAATGGGAACTGCAGATGCTGGAGAATCCAAGATAATAAAATTATTCCAGAATCCATAATAATTATTCCGCAACCCCTCCCCATCCCCCTCTCTGATGAAGAGTCTAGGCCCGAAATGTCAGCTTTTGTGCTCCTGAGATGCTGCTTGGTCTGCTGTGTTCATCCAGCTTCACACTTTGTCACCCTGTGTTCTTGTTTGCTGTGACCTGCCTGTGCTGCTCACAAACCAGTGTTTTACTGTTTTTAAATACATGTGACTACAGTAAATACACAGGTCAATTATAACCATTTTTAAAAAATAGCCAACCTGTTCAGAGATGTTACATCTCTGTAGCAGGTGGGACTTGAACCCAAACTTCCTTACTCAGAGATAGACACACTCACTGCACCAGAAGACCCCTCCTGGCTGTTAACATTCAGTGGCATGACTAATAAATGCATCCCATATGCCACTTCCATGCTGCCTTCAAGGATCTACGGGCACTCACACTTCTATGATTTGCCTACAAACTTGTCCTGCTATCTCTTACAGACTGGTGGTTCATACACTCCCAACAATATGATTGTCTCTCTGTCATGTTTATGTTATACCCAAAAATGGTCTAATTTTAGAAGCCCACTAATTATCATCCCTCCCTATTGCAGCAGTTTACTCCTTCAGCAATGCTTTGACAACCTCATTCCTCCCTCCCCTGCTGCCAAAATGTCTCACTTGAAGATCTTAAACTCAGAAATACAGAGTTGCCAGTACTGCCCCATCTCTATTATTGCTAACATGAAAACATGATTTTGTTTTCTCATGTAGTAATCAACTCCCTCAACTGTTCTCTTGTTACAAGATTACCTGCATTTAAATAAATGCCATCCAGTCATATCATGCTGTCTTCCAGATGAATTGGTTTTCACCACCTACTGTATCTTTACTCTGTATCTTACCCCCCTGCCAAATTAAAACCCAGCAATAGTACTAGCAAACCCACTGCAGAGATGTTGTTTCCATTCTAGACTTACTCCAGAAATGGACCAGTGATATGGGAATCTAAAGATCTCCCTTCTGAACTGACTTTTTCATCCACCTATTCCTATGCTGGTGAGCACGTGATGCTGGGTGTAATCCAGAGATTACAATCTTTGAGGTCCTAATTTTCAATCTGTGACCCTGCTCCCAGACCGGTTGTAGCAGGACCTCACCTCTGCTTGCGTAAAAGTATTTAGGCTGTATTAAATATTTAGATGTACAACTGAAGATTAGTAACACCAGAGCAAACAAGGTTACAACCAAATTCTGGAAAATGGGATTGGAACAGATAGTTTACTTGATGATTGGTGTGGACACAATGGACCAAAGGACCTTTTTCATGCTGTAAAAGCTCTATACTCTTATGCTTTATTGCATAGGCAGATTAATACTGAGTTCATCTGAGCTTTGAAACTCGATTAACCCTTAATCGTTTATTTACATACAGTGGGTGGGCTGCTGATTTAAGCACCCACACAGCCTCTGTATTACAGGGATGACTGGATTGTGATGGGCTAGCACCCAACCCATTCTGTGCCCTGAAGCCAAAAATATACCTGCATGAGCATGTAACATCCAGCCTAACAAGTGTTCATCTTCCCACTGGCCAGGTAAAACAATTTCCTGACTGTACAACATATACCTAGTATGCATTTTTAAAAACTAATTTTGCTCCTGAGTAAGTAATTGTGAAACAAAATCCATACAAATAATTCAAACATCAATGATGAATAGTCAAAGTATTGAACAAAAAATTCAGGGCAGAAATCATTCTCTAAACAGAAGGTGACCTCCAGGTTCCAAGCTGGTTGGTTGAGGGCATGAAAATAGGGTCTTTTATGAATAGCATCTCCACAGTAATGAAACAGGCCATTCAGCCCAACAAGTCCACACTAACCCTCTGAACAGCACCCCTCTACCCTATAACCCTGCATTTCCCATGGCTAATACACCTAATTTATATATCCCTCAACACTATGGATTATTTAGCATGGCTAATCCACCCAACTTGCACATCTTTGGACTGTGGGAGGAAACTGGACACCCGGCAGAAACCCATGCAGATACAGGGACAACACACAAGCTCTGCACAGACAGTCACCTGAGGCTAGAATCGAATCCAGGTCACTGGCGCTGTGAGGCAGCAGTGCTAACCACTGTGCCACAGGAGTTGAAGGTGAACTTCTGAAATCAAATGAGTTGAGAGAATTCAATCTGTGGTCCTAGGGCCACATGTAATTTCTCAGCATTGTAACTCCAGCCCCCAAAATTCAATGTGACACAGTATGCTTGAATGCTCTATTTGAACTATTGGCCTCGGCATTTGGGACAGGTTGGTCTTAGCACTTTTGCCTGATTGGTAAATCAGAAGACCAATATGCGTTAGTGTTAGCAACACAAGATACATACGTGGATTTGAACTAGGTGACTTCCTGAATGTCCACGACATGCTCTTTAATGATTCAAAGCAAAATGCTCGAACATTGGAATCCTGTCAATTTTAACTGAAAATACTTCTACTAACCAAACAGCAACACTTCTTTGACAAATCTTCACACACAAACGATATCATTTAAATTTACAATTTTATTGTAGCAATGTTGTCAAATTATTAGACAGTAATTTCAAATAGAGCACAAACAAATGGGAAATTATCTTCAAGTGGTAGTAGTTACTGTCTTTTCTTTTCCTCATTCGGACTGTATCTTTTGTTGAAAAGCATAGTTATTAGGATCATAACAGGGATTAGTAAATAGGGAATGTAAATAGCTAAGAGAGTCAAACGTTCTGACATGGTTTTTGGTCCTGGGTACATCGATTTTGAGAAGTCATTAAACAAAATATGTGCAAGGAGGGCAATAACTGTTGTAGTCACATGAGTGGAGTATATGACAGCGGGTGTCCTTATCCATGAGCAATTTCCTGTATATAAAAGTAACAGAAAAGGTTATATTGTTGATCATACTTCATTGTGTGTGGGCCATCCTAGGCATAACACTTGAAATGCAAAACAAAAATGTTACATTGTATTAATAGTAATTATTTGAAATTTTTCAAAATTATGGCAACTCAATTTCCAAGACACCCTTGAAGGAACAGGACATGACTTCATATTGACAATTCCACATTAGGCAAGTTTGATCCTGTTTTATCATTGGGTGAAAGCAACATGTCACTGTGAGGGAGACCTTGTGAACGCAAGCTGGCAGCTACACAAACAGTGATTGACACTGTAAACCTGCAGTCTGCTTGAAACAGTAAAGTTTGCAGTACAGGATGACTCTTAACAGGAAAAAGCAAAGCGTGAGACCCAGTAGATCTGATATTCCTGACCTTGTGGTTTGCCAGATTACAAACAACATTGTTGTCTTTTTTTTTCAATGCCAGCCTGAGTGACTGAAATGATTTATCTTAGTGGGAGAAAGCAAATGAACTCCATGAACTGGCTCTACAGCATTCATTTCAACCATTTGTCCATCAGTTCCAAATGATCATTTTGTTTCACACTCAGTTTATTCCAGGTTGTATGGTAAGATAATGCTAAATCATGCCACAAATATACAACACAAATGCGAAGGTAATTGTTGTAACTACTTATATTGTAGAGCCAATACAAACAATTCTAAGGTTCCTAAAGCAAATAGAATGTCTTCAGAAATGCCATTTTCTGCAGCCTGCAGGATTCAATTTTCACCCTCACTGTTTTTCCTGATGTAAACTTATTGAAGGATTCAAATGTCATTATAAAGTATGAAAGCAAACCTCAAACAGTTTATCCACCAAACCCAAAATGGCATTACTGACATTGACTCGATCAATTGTATTTATTCTTAGGTCACTATTATGTCACAGACTGTGGTCAAAACAGGGGCCAAAAGACTCAAGTTTCTGAAGTGCTGCTCTGACAACCAATAGGAAATGAGCAACCATAGCTCAGAGTAGCTCCCTATCGCTTCTCCACGGTGCAGCAATAATGGTTTTATTTTGTCAGTCATCTCTCTCCAGCAATGTGACAGTGATGGATCAAAGTGAAGGGAATTTCATGGCAAGCAACATTTCGACTCCTGATAAACACTGCAAAATTTCAGATTGGCTTATGTCCAAGACATTGGGACCTGTCTTGCTGAGGCAGTCTTTATTTGAACTGTTCTAAGATCAATCTTCTGGTGAACTGTCTGACCAGGGCAGTACAGAAGGGTTTAAACTAAACAGTGGGAGGGAAGGCATCTTGTGAGGGGTGATGTTGTCAATTAAAAGGAAACAAGAAGGTAATGCAGCAAGGTAGTAATTTGGGTAGCGAAAACCAAAGTGTGGCAGGAAGAGGTAGAAGATAGAAACATAAATACACCAGCAGATAAAGCCAAAGATTGCAAAAATGGTAAGAAAAAAGAACAAAAGTTAAAGGCTCTATATCTGAATGAACACAGCAGTTGCAACAAAATGGATGCGTCATTAGCACAGATAGAAATAAACATGTATGAATTGATCACCATTACAGAGACATTGTTGCAATGTGACCAAGGCTGGAACCTGAATATTAATGGGTATCTGACATACTGAAATGACAGCTTGGAAAAGGTGATGGAGTAGTTCTGTTAATTAAACATTAACAGAGATTATTACCTTAGCTTGAAAGAGCAAGATGTCAAAGCAGTTCAGGTAGAGATAAGAAGTAGGAAAGATAAAGTTACTTGTAGGAGTAGTTTTGTTGGGGATACAGTTTTTTTTTATTCAAGCACCGTGAGTAACTGCAATATGAACCTGTTTGAAAAGTCAGTCCTGATGAAGAGTTACTGGACTTGAAATGTTAACTTTTTTCTTCCCCCAAATATTGCTGTGTTCCACCAAAAAATTTGTTTTTGTTTGAAGAGTCAAATGGCTTTGTGGAATGCAGACAATCAAAATTTTTGATAAACAAAGAGATGTGTTTTATAGTTTTAAATGGACAGGGTCATTTGGAAGAGTCCATATGCTGAAGTTCCTTAGCAATAGCATCTGAACTAAAGTTGTTGCTTTCAGCACACACCTGTTGAAGGAACAAACCTCCAAGATGCCATCAGAAAAAAAAAATCTCTCCTGAAAAAGAAACAACCATACAGCTGGACAAGCTTCAAAAATAAGTCCCACAGTAAAGTATCTTCTGGCAACCCGAGGAAGTTCCAGAAATCAGTATCTTTATCTTACTGTTAAATTCTGAAAGTTGATTTATTTCTTCTAATTCACACTCATCTAAATTGAACTCAAATCTAAATATCTCCTACTGCTACTGCTGTCAGCATAATGATCTCAACAAACTGGAAATTCAGTGCACCATGAGAAATCTTAACTTCCTTTATCCTAAGTTCAGATCCTTGGTCCACTGGGGTATCTTACCCATTTACATTAAAAAAACTCTTCAGATTTGTACTGTCTCATCTGTCATGTGATTGTGTATGTTTCGGATTAAGAGGATATAGTTTAAATCAGAGTAGCAGCTTAGTTGTTTACAAAGTTGCAAAGGGTTAAGAATCATTTTGCTTATAATAAATGAGGTATTTTTGAGTTTATTGAAGAAACCAGAAACAGTGTAGACCATAGCCACTGACAATAACTAGGAAGCTGGGAATTAGTAGTTGAATGGCCAACAGCTGCAGGTGACCCAAGCGGACTTTCTCTGGGAGAAATCCCTAAATTAGAAAAGCCATGAGGAGAGAAAGATCCCCTTTTGTGGCTGGGACACAGGGTAATCAGTGTTGTGTTAACAGTAGGACCTCCTCCGTATGAATGTTACCAGTCTGATTAGAGATTGGGAGCTAAGCTTTACAAGATCCTAACAGATCTGCAATGTTAGGTGAATATCCATTTTAATTAGATCAATCATCTCGGTTATACTTTTACATTAGTGTTTACAAAGATTTTCTGCTAGTGGAATAAGGAATCCCCCCTATAATCTTATGCAGTGCAGGTGTTTAAGTGCCTGTGCAGACACATATAGGGTCATAAGGGGACTTGACTGGGATACAAGGAGAATGTTTACTCTTGTGGGAGAGATTAGATCTAGGTGACACAGTTAAAAAAAAATCAAGTCTCCCTTTTAAGATGAAGATGAGAAATATGTTTTCGCTTTGAGTGGGTTGTTAGTCTGTAGATTTCTTTTCCTCAGAAAACACTGGAGCCTTGGTCTCTAAATCTAAGCAGGCCGTGTTAGGTAATGGAGGTAAATAAATTGAGACATATATATGTGAATAAAAACCGTAAGAACTGTGGATGCTGTAAATCAGGAACAAAAACAGAAGTTGCTGGAAAATCTTCGCAGGTCTGGCAGCATCTGCGAAGGGAAACAACAGAGTTAACATTTCGGGTCTAGTAAACCAGTTCTGATGAAGGCCCTATTTTTCAAGACAAAATTTGACCCTAAATGTGAAAGTCGTACTTAAAAAATGTCCCTCAAACATGAGGGATGTTCCTTACTGCTGAATGACATGACTGCAAAATTGGAAATCCTATAAACTGCTATCCATTTCACTCCTGTTTTAAAGCACCATGGAGTCAGATTCCTGGTTCTCACAGTGCTGCACCTCAAACCTGACAACATAATTCTTATCTGCAAAGTCTTTTCATATACAAGGCAGCATTGAGCACAAAAACAAGGAGGTGGTGGTGAACCAATACAAGATCTGGCTTTGATGGGTGAATTGGTACAGTTTTAGAACTTATAAATTTGTGAAAAGATTTTACAGCCATGGGAAAAGATGCAACAGTCACTTGGATCTTTCCCAAAATTAGAAAAGATATTTAAGATAGCAAGAACTTGTTCACAGAGTGAAATGTATGAACAGTGATACCAAAGAGAAGTCTTCAAAATAATGAAAACATTTGAGACAGCCATAGTAAAATTCTGTTCAGCATTAGTGAATCTAAATATGTACTTTCTTCTTAGAATCCATATGACAGCAATAAAGGAAGAAGGCTGAAGGTTTTTTTCATGTAAATCATTCAGGCAAAATTCTTTACCATAGGTGATTAACAAAGATAAATCAATCACGACATTTTACAGGAAAATTAAACAAAAATGTTAAGATTAAGTAAAAAGTTTAATGGCTAATAACTTCCATTAGTATTAGAATTTTAAACTAGGATTGGGAAGAATACCAAATGTGATATAATGGAACATAAACACATCACAATATAATTATTGCAACCAAAGTGTCCCATGAAATTGTTGGAGAAAGAAAATCCTGTTTAATGTTCCACAACTTCCATTTAGTATTAATAGGCCACAGTAAGACAAAAATCCACACTACTAATACATAATACAAACTAATGGCGAAATCCTGATAATACTGTAGTTAATAATGCTAATATGGTTGTATGATGGAGATAGGGATTACTAAGAAAACTTTCAAACATGAGTAATTATTGAACTGACCTTTATAGAAAGCATAAGCTGCAACAGGAAAAAAAGGTAACTGCAGCAACACCTCACAAAGAATAAATGCTTTGAACCATGATGGGGGGTCCAACATCATCGGATCTTTGAATTGAGCTGCATACCATTTTAACATACCCTGCAGCTGAGGAAAGAAACAGAGTTTAAAAATAATTTCTTTGGAACTGTCATCAAAGCCTTTCTTATGTATTCCACCTTTAGGGTCACCGTTTAGTATTTATGAACCATTGTTCAGCAATTGTCACTGTTACACACGACTGACTGCTGCACACATTCCCTGTTTAGCCATTCACAATGCTACCGGAAAAAGTACAAAAATAATGCAACAGTGGCCTGAAGATTTTCAGCAGGGTCAGTCTCTTTTGGTCTAGCGGAAAAGATCAGCACATCAACAGGTCTTCAAAACTGCCCAGAGCTGAACACTGGCATGGATTAAGCTGCACAAATTTTATCAAATATTAATGACATTCCCTTATTATGCAGTCATGGTATAAAGGACTTTTTTTATTAGATATTGCACAGTGTGAGTTTCCTTAAATACCAGGCAGTCAGTGAATGTAGTGGAGTTTCCTTAGATACTGAGTACAATGACAGTATAGAGTTTCCTTTGTTACAGTGTGCAGTAAAAGTGTGGTGAGGTTTTCTCAAGCATTGAGCGTTTGAAAGATTACTTTTAGATTCAGAAGGGCAAAACAAACCAAAAATGCCAGTTTCATTCTCACCAGATAAGAAAGGTCCTGGATTGCCATTTGTCAATTTGCCGAAAGGTTACCTAAGCCCACACTTGGAATCACAAAGGAAATGGACTAATTCAGTACATTAATAGGTAGCTGAAGAAGTCTTAATTTGGCAATAGACCTAACAAAGGTCTGTACTGCCCTTAGCTGAATTCTGTCTACCAAGTTTCATGTTGTGAATGCTGCCAGTTGTATTTGTCTTGTACTCACAGTTGTATAAAAACAATATATTTAGGTACCTCCACAACAGTCAACCTGTCCATTTTACTCCTGTACCTTCAATGCTAGATTGGTTATCACAGCTACACTGAAAGTTTTAAACAGTCCATTGATAGTTCTTTGTCACTGAATTAAAAATACCCCAAAACATAATGAATTATTGTTTTATTCCAGTTTCTGAAACCAATTACTCATTGTTTAATGAAAGAATGACCTTCAATTATATAGTGCCTTTCACGAAAGCATTTTAAAGCTGAGGAAGTACACTTGAACTGTTGTTGCTGATATAATGTAGGAAATGCAGCAGCAAGTTTGTGTACAGCAAGCTCACAAACAGCAAAGTACCTGTGACCAATGGTCTATTCCTGTGTTGTTGATTGAGAGTTAAATATTGACAGGCACATCACAAGTTGCTCGTTTGCTCTTTTTCAATGTAGTGCCATAGGATCTTCTACATCCAAACAAGAGGAGCTGTGGTTAAATGTCTCATCTGAAAGTCAGCGCCTCGGCAGTGTATGTTGCAGTCAATGCTGCATCCATCCTGATTTTTGCATTTACTTACCAAAGTGGGACTTGGGGAAGAAAAAAAACATTGATTGGACTATTAGGGCCGGATTGCATGGTGTAAAAACAACTGGAGGTGACATAAAAATCATTCTGCTGGGGTTTGCTGGATGGCCCACAGTTATCAACGGTGGTCTGAACTAAACACAAACACCTCAAAAATTGATATTTAGGACCCAAACGTTAGTTTTTGTGAACCAGATCCTATAGTAATGTCTCAGAGAGTGGTGGCTACATGTACTGTCCTGTTGATCGAGCTCAGTGACGCTGTCAAATATAGAACATGCACACTGTGCAATGATAATTGGTCCAGTGAAAACTGGTTCAATAGGAAACAGGGCAACTGAAGGCAACGAATCTCTGTTCAAGGTGAGAAAGTTAAATGACATATGAATGATTTGGAAGAGGGAACAAAATGTAATATCCTTAGAAGAGGTTTTGCAGTGGGTTTAAAATTGTTACAGAGATAGTAGGAACTGCTGATGATGGAGAATCTGAGACAATACGGTGTGAAGCTGGATGAACACAGCAGGCCAAGCAGCATCAGAGGAGCAGGAAAGTTTGACATTTTGGGTCGAGACACTTCTTCAGAAAAAACGTTTTCTGCTTGGCCTGCTATGTTCATCCAGCTTCACACTGTGTTATCTCCGATTTCCAGCATCGGCAGTTCCTACTATCTCTGTAACAATGTAACATCTGCATGTTTTTGGATAATACCAAGTTGGGTGGGAGGGTGAACTGTAATGAGGATGCAGAGATCCTTCAGCATGATCTAGACAGGCTAAGTGAGTGGGCAAATCAACGGCAGATGCAGTATAATTGGGTTATTCATGTTGGAAGCAAAAATACGAAGGCAGATGACTACCTGAATGGCTGTAAATTGGGAGAGGGGAGTGTGCAGTGGGACCTGGGTGTCCTTGTGCACCAGTTGCTGAAGGTAAACATGTAGGTGCAGCAGGTGGTAATAGGAGGTAAATGGTATGTTGGCCCTCATTGCGAGAGGTTTCGATCACAGGAGCAGGGATGTGCTGTTGCAGTTATACAGGGCCTTGGTGAGACCACATCTGGAATACTGGGTGCAATTTTGGTCTCCTTTTCCAAGGAAGGAAGCTTTTGGTCTGGAGGCAGTGCAAGTTTACCAGGCTGATTCGGGGGATGGCAGGTCTGACTTTTGAAGAGAGATTGACTACGTTGGGATTGTTTTCGCTAGAGTTCAGACGAATGGGGGGGGTGGTGGTGGGATCTCATTCAGACTTATAAAATTCTAACAGGACTAGACGGAGTAGATGCAGGAAGAATGTTCCTGATGGTGAGTGTGTCCAGGACCAGGGTCACAGTCTAAGGATTCAGGGTGGATGATTTAGGAAGGAGATGAGGAGACATTTCTTCACCCAAAGAGCGGTGAGCCTGTGGAATTCATTACCACAAGTAGTTAACGCCAAAACTTTGATGTATTCAAGAGGTGGCTAGATTATAGCACTTGGGGTGAACAGGATCGAAGGTTATGGGGAGAAAGCAGAATTAGACTAATGAGTTGGACAATCAGCCGTGATCGTGAAGAATGTTGGAGCAGGCTCAAAGGGCCGAATGGCCTTCTCCTGCTCCTATCTTCTATGTATCTGTGTTTCTATAGGAACCGGTGTGGTGGGAGCTGCGGCAGCAGGAACAAATCCAATTGGTGGCAGCTCAAACTGTTTCAATGGAAACGAGTTCAACTGGAACTGCTCCCCTGTTTTTCCTTCAATACAACATTCCCAGATTAATGAAAGGAATGTTGGAAACCTGAAACAAATGCAGAGAATGCTGCAGAAACTCAGAATGTCAGATATCATCTGCAGAGAGAGACTAAGTTAAACACTAAAATAAAACTTTGAAAGGCAGATGCTGGAAATCAAACAAAAACAGAAATTGCTGGATAAACTCAGCAGGTCTGGCAGCATTCATGGAGACAGAAAAGCAAAGTTAACCTTTCGAGTCTTTTGGAATGCCGTGTTCAGTTCTGGTCTCCCTGCTTTTGGAACGATGTTGTGGAACTTGAAAAGGGTGCAGAAATGATTTACAAGGATGTTGCCAGGGTTGGAGGGTTTGAGCTACAGTGGCCTATCTTCCCTGGAGCACTGGAGGTTGAGGGGAGACCTTGTAGAGATTTATAAGGCCATGAAGGGCATGGATAGGGGGAATTGCCAAGGTCTATTTCCCAGGGCAGGGGAGTCCAAAACTAGAGGGCATAGGTTTAAGGTGAGAGGGACAAGATATAAAAGGGGCCTGAGGGGCAACTTTTACACACAGAGGCTGCTGCCTGCACGCTCTCTAAGGAAAAGGTGGAGGTTGGTACAATGACGACATTTAAAAGGCATCTGGATGGGAATATGAATAGGAAAGGTTCAGAAGGATATAGGTCAAATGTTGACAAATGGGACTAGATTAGTTTGGGATACCTGGTAGGCATGGACAGAAGGGTCTGTTTCTGCGCTGTATAACTCTATGAGTCAGAAAAGACTTGCTGACTTTGTTCAGCAATTTCTGTTTCTGTAAATGTTGAGTCCTGTGTGACCCTTCCTCAGAACTCGGGTCAAAGTTGCTCAGGGATCGTGAGGTTCTTACTGCGGATCAGAAAAGGAGCCACGGGCTCGCAGTGTCCAAACACCCTGCCCGTATTAATATTTTATAAAGCGGGGAGCGGGGAACGGGACTCCGCTCTGTGGTTGGTAGCACTCACCGCGGGCAGGTATAAGTCCTCGGGCAGCAGAGCCTGCAGGTCGATGGCTAAAGTGATGGGAATGTGTGTAAAGAAATAGCAGGCGAAGATCCACTCAAGCACTCGGCTGCAGGATATCATTGTCTTCGTCCGCCTTAAGCAGTTGGAAAGTGGGATTGGTGTAGGAAGAATCGCCTCACATCAGCCCCTCCCGGTTTGGGAAACGATTGGCTCACTGTGGGGAGGAGGAGTAATGTGTCACAACCCCAAACTAACGTCTGATGAATAAGGTAACGGAAGTGTGGCTACGGAAGCAAATTCAACGTCTGTCCCGATTGCAGGGTCACTCGCTCTCGCTTTCCTCCCACAGATGCTGCCAGATCCGTAGAGTTTATTTTTGTTTGGAGGGGTGGAGATGCCGGGGGCGATTCATTGAGATACTCGAATTGCATTAATATTTCTAAGGAGCTGGTGATCTGGTGTGTGACTGGGCCAGAAATTAGACACGGCTTGAGATCCTACCATAACAGATGGCGAATTTTGAATTCAGTAAATATCTGGAATAAAAAACACTAGTCTAATGGTAACACGTAAATGACAATTATTGAAAAAGAAAACCAACTAGTTATTGAAGGAGATTTGCCCCTTTCACCTGGGTCTAGCCTACATGTGACTGCAGACCCACAGACTCTTAACTGCCCTCTCTGGGGACAGTTGGGGATGCGCAATTAATGCTGGTCTCGCCCATAGCCCATGGCCACGTTTTAAAGTAACAACTTCCAGGATTATACAAATGTGGGAAAATTAAAGCTATTTGAGTAGGCTACGCTATTGTGAATATTCGGCGCAAACTCCAGGATTATGGCCAACCAAAGTTGATAAACCTGTTACCGGAGCAAAATTCAGCTAGGAACCAGAAATAAAACAGAAAATGCTGGGAATATTCAGTAGATCGGGCAATATCACTGGAGTGAGAAAAACAGAGGCATTCATTGGGGTATTCTTTGATTATTTGGATGGTGGATCCCACAGTCCAAAGATGTGCAGGTTAGGGTGGATTGGCCATGCTAAATTGCCCGTAGTGTCCAGAGATGTGCAGGCTAGGTAGGTTAGCCATGTGAAATGCAGAGTCACAGGGATGTGGGTCTGGGAGGAATGCTCGTCGCAGGGTTGGACCTGATGGGCTGAATGGCCTACTTCCACATTGTAGGGATTCTATGAATGTGCAAAGGTATGCAGGAAGAGCAGAGGATTGGCACTGGATTGTAATATTAATTCAATGAGCAGATGCAAGCTCAATGGGCCAAATGGCCCCTTTCTGTACTTTTGTGATTCTACATGAACAGGTGGAATCTTCTGCTCTCTCTGATGGTGAGCCTGGGTTCAGGGAAGGCATTTAATTAGGCAGAGTGGTGTCACAAGAACAACATTTTTCTCCACTGTTATTAGACTTATGAATGGACTGTCGTATATTAGAGTTGATCTTTCTCCACACCTTCCTGGTAGCTGTTACACTACTTTCTGCATTCTGTTCCAATGCCCTGATGTATTTACGTAAGGTATGATTTGCCTAGTTAGCAAACAAAACAATCATTTTTATTGTATTTCAGTACATGTGACATGAATAAATCAAATCAAAGTACCCAAACCCTGCCTCCACCACAATTAAGGTCTGGGTGAGAAAGCCCATGGGTGGCCATCCCGCCCTGCCACTTTAAGGCTTCATCGTATCAGTGCTGCGTTAACCCCTTGCTTCTCTCTCAAGCCTACTCCCACAACCCCATTACTTAGGTGTGGGTCACTCTGTGACTGTGGGATTCCACAGCCTGTCTATCTACAAGCAATCACCACCTCCCAGGACATCGTTGATCACAAGACTGATTGGCTCAAAGGGTATCTGTTCCTGTTATCCTGATTCCAGGTTTAGTTCCACAATTGGCTTGTGGATGGTCAATCTTTCCAAAATTTAGTCTGCACTAAATTGTGTACAAATTGTGTACCAAATTACACACGGTATTAACCAAACTCTGGTCACCTTCCCTATTCACCCCATCAAACTAAGAAGACTTCCATTCAGCTAGGACTTGGTAATATACTCCAGGAGGTGCAAGGGTAGGTTTTAAGACAGAAATTTGAAAGCTCTGTAATTTTGCAGTGGACTCCTGCTGTAGTTAATTCACTCCAGAGCCTCTGGGAAACAGAATCAGATAAAAATGTCTGGGAGTCTAGACATCAAAAACATTCATGGACCTCCACAACTTAAGCACAAAGTCTGCCCCTGTTAACTGAAACACAAACTTCATTTGCAAGCACAAGTATCAGTAACTCTAAGATAATAAAATGTGAGGCTGGATGAACACAGCAGGCCAAGCAGCATCTCAGGAGCACAAAAGCTGACGTTTCGGGCCTAGACCCTTCATCAGAGAGGGGGATGGGGAGAGGGAACAGGAATAAATAGGGAGAGAGGGGGAGGCGGACCGAAGATGGAGAGTAAAGAAGATAGGTGGAGAGAGTGTAGGTGGGGAGGTAGGGAGGGGATAGGTCAGTCCAGGGAAGACGGACAGGTCAAGGAGGTGGGATGAGGTTAGTAGGTAGCTGGGGGTGCGGCTTGGGGTGGGAGGAAGGGATGGGTGAGAGGAAGAACCGGTTAGGGAGGCAGAGACAGGTTGGACTGGTTTTGGGATGCAGTGGGTTGGGGGGAAGAGCTGGGCTGGTTGTGTGGTGCAGTGGGGGGAGGGGACGAACTGGGCTGGTTTAGGGATGCAGTAGGGGAAGGGGAGATTTTGAAACTGGTGAAGTCCACATTGATACCATATGGCTGCAGGGTTCCCAGGCGGAATATGAGTTGCTGTTCCTGCAACCTTCGGGTGGCATCATTGTGGCACTGCAGGAGGCCCATGATGGACATGTCATCTAGAGAATGGGAGGGGGAGTGGAAATGGTTTGCGACTGGGAGGTGCAGTTGTTTGTTGCGAACTGAGCGGAGGTGTTCTGCAAAGCGGTCCCCAAGCCTCCGCTTGGTTTCCCCAATGTAGAGGAAGCTGCACCGGGTACAGTGGATGCAGTATACCTCTTTGGCAGATGTGCAGGTGAACCTCTGCTTAATGTGGAATGTCATCTTGGGGCCTGGGATGGGGGTGAGGGAGGAGGTGTGGGGACAAGTGTAGCATTTCCTGCGGTTGCAGGGGAAGGTGCCGGGTGTGGTGGGGTTGGAGGGCAGTGTGGAGCGAACAAGGGAGTCACGGAGAGGGTGGTCTCTCTGGAAAGCAGACAGGGGAGGGGATGGAAAAATGTCTTGGGTGGTGGGGTCGGATTGTAAATGGCGGAAGTGTCGGAGGATAATGCGTTGTATCCGGAGGTTGGTAGGGTGGTGTGTGAGAACGAGGGGGATCCTCTTGGGGTGGTTGTGGCGGGGGCGGGGTGTGAGGGATGTGTTGCGGGAAATACGGGAGACGCGGTCAAGGGCGTTCTCGATCACTGTGGGGGGAAAGTTGCGGTCCTTAAAGAACTTGGACATCTGGGATGACATCGTGGGAGCAGATGCGGCAGAGGCGGAGGAATTGGGAATAGGGGATGGAATTTTTGCAGGAGGGTGGGTGGGAGGAGGTGTATTCTAGGTAGCTGTGGGAGTCGGTGGCCTTGAAATGGACATCAGTTACAAGCTGGTTGCCTGAGATGGAGACTGAGAGGTCCAGGAAGGTGAGGGATGTGCTGGAGATGGCCCAGGTGAACTGAAGGTTGGGGTGGAAGGTGTTGGTGAAGTGGATGAACTGTTTGAGCTCCTCTGGGGAGCAAGAGGCGGCGCCGATACAGTCATCAATGTACCGGAGAAAGGGGTGGGGTTTGGGGCCTGTGTAGGTGTGGAAGAGGGACTGTTCCACGTAACCTACAAAGAGGCAGGCATAGCTGGGGCCCATGCGGGTGCCCATGGCCACCCCCTTAGTCTGTAGGAAGTGGGAGGAGTCAAAAGAGAAGTTGTTGAGTGTGAGGACGAGTTCAGCTAGGCGGATGAGAGTGTCGGTGGAGGGGAACTGGTCAGGCATGCGGGACAGGAAGAAGCGGAGGGCCTTGAGGCCATCTGCATGCGGAATGCAGGTGTGTAGGGACTGGACGTCCATGGTGAATATGAGGTGTTGGGGGCCAGGGAATTGGAAGTCCTGGAGGAGGTGGAGGGCGTGGGTGGTGTCACGGACGTAGGTGGGGAGTTCCTGGACCAAAGGGGAGAAAATGGAGTCCAGATAGGTGGAGATGAGTTCGGTGGGGCAGGAGCAGGCTGAGACAGTAACTCTACTGCTTTACATTGTCCTCCTCCTGACAGTATGTTTAAATGTGAGAATACTTGATCCACAGGTTTTACTGTTTTACAGGGACAGGACCCCTGGGCATTGCCTCCATAGACCTGTGTGCTAATCTCCACCTGCTAGAATTACTGTCAGTGGCTATTTACAGCTGTTCCTCTTGGATTTCTGCCAAACTCACCACAGAATTTCAAGGGCAATCTCAAAATGCACATTACTGCTAAAATATTACGGGCTTGCTGTGCTAACCTGGAATTTATAGCACGTTCTTGTTAAAGGTTATGTCAGTAAATCTATTTTAGTCTAGAGGCCTTCATGAAAATTTAGACACATTGTAATTGCTATGAAAGTTAAAATGCTCATTTATTACAGATGGTAAAACACTGCAGATGCTGGAAATCTGAATAGAAAATGAACGAAATATTCAGTAGGTCAGGCAGTATCTGTAGGAAGAGAAACAGAGTTAGTCTTTCAGGTCAGGGGCATTCTGATTAAGGAATAGTAATAGGTTTTCTGCCACATACTCCATTGCAGAATTCACGAGTGATTACCAGCATGCAGGTAGATGTAGGTTTAGACTCAGCACAAAGGGTATTACATGATTTGGAAAGGAGCATATGCACTAATGTCCTGGCGATATATTCCAATCTATAATTGGTTATTTGATTCTGTCATGGGAATGTGGGCATTTTTGGGCAGGCCAGCATTTTTCCCACATCTGTGATTGTCCTTGAAAGGGGAGCATTGAACTGCCTTGCTGAATCATGAGGGACACCCAATGTACTGTTTGGAGAGACAGCTTCTGGATTTTGACCCAGTGACAGTAAAGGAATGGCAACATTGTTCCAAGGTAGGATTGTAACTAGCTTGGAGGTAAACCTCAAGGTGCTGGTGTTCCCTTGTATCTGCTGCCCTTGACCTTTCAGTGATAAAGGTTGTGGGCTTGAAGGCGCTGTTGAAAGAAAGTTGGTGAGTTATTGCAGTGCAACTTGCAGATGGTACATGCTGCTACTGGATGTCGACTGGTGATAGGAGTGAATGTTTAAGGTGGCAGATGGGATGCCAATCAAATATATTCAGGAAGGTAGAGGTAGTAGGAGGGTCTAGGCCTGAAAGATCAGCCTTCCTGCTACTCTGATGCTGCTCAGCCAGCTGTGTTCGTCCAGCCCTACACCTTGTTATTCAGGAAGGTATGCAGGATGATTTAATGTATTTTTTTTAAAACTTGTGACAGCTATGGTTGCTAGGTGCAATAAATTGTTAATGGGACAGAGGACGATTTGAGAATGTCCCCATTTAGAAATTGTGATTAGAGATGAAAAAAATGAATTCCAAAGTTCCCTAATATAATCATAGAGCCTGTCAGAACAGCGAGTAATTGAAGTTAAATTCAGTAAGTCTTAATTTCATCATTTCTATGATCTTATAAATTCTAGTTTTAGTTTGGCCAGTGGCTGGGGTTTCAGAACCCCAGACTAATAAATTAAAATTGTGGGTTTTTATTATTAAAAAAAAGATTTTTTTTGGACATGACAACTAACATACCAATATCCAACGTGAAAAATACTTGAGATTGTGACAACTCCCGTAGAGACTTCTTGTTATGTATACAAATACAACTAATTTTGTTCATGTCAAGATTTGACAAACAGGTTCTTTGTGGTGATGAGATAGTAAGAACTGCCGATGCTGGAGTCTGATATAACATGGTGTGGAGCTGGAAGAACACAGCAGGCCAGGCAGCATCAGAGGGGCAGGAAAGCCGACGTTTCGGGGTCAGGGTCCTTACATCAGCTTTCCTGCTCCTCTGATGCTGCGTGGCCTGCTGTGTTCCTCCAGCTCCGTACTGTGTTATCTCTTCTTTTTGGTGATGTTGGTTGTCGGGAGAATACCAGGCCAGACACAAGGAGAATGGGTTTTGGGGATAATTACTGTCTATCCAGTAAGTGTTTTTCTTCACACAGGAGATGGTTTTGCCACTTCTACTTTATTTTTAATTAAAGACCGTATGCTGTTCTTGTTTGATTCAGACGTACCAGTGTCACCTCTCTCAGCCAGTTAACGGACTTGCATTTATATCTTGCCTTTCACTCGGCCACGTCATACTCTTGGTGTAGATAAGGTATGACAAGTGGCCTTCTTCCACACCATAACACTGATTTTGTGAAGTCTGAATTGCTTTCATGATTGTTTTTTAGCAAAATGTAGCAGGCAGTTTGTATTCAGGAGAGTCTGCAGTCAAAGATGAGATATTAAACTGTTTGAGTGGTATTAGTTAGCGTTAAATGCTTCTTGTGACTCCTCTGTTCTTTGAATAGTGCCAAGGGATCCTGTTAAATCCAATAAGCAGGCAGATTGGGCCTCAGTGTAGCACATCTGACAATGTAGCATTCCCGCAGTGTTTAACTGGAGTGCCAACAGTTAGCATGGCTAAAGCAAAGAAAGAGATAGTAGGAGAGATAATGGGAACTGCAGATGCTGGAGAATCCAAGATAATAAAATGTGAGGCTGGATGAACACAGCAGGCCAAGCAGCATCTCAGGAGCACAAAAGCTGACGTTTCGGGCTTAGTCTCTGATGAAGGGTCTAGGCCCGAAATGTCAGCTTTTGTGCTCCTGAGATGCTGCTTGGCCTGCTGTGTTCATCCAGCCTCACATTTTATTATCTTATAAAAGAGATAGTAGGAATTGCTGATACTGGAGTCTGAGACAACAAGGTGTGGAGCTGGATGAACACAGCAGACCAGGTAGCATCAGAGGAGCAAGAAAGCTGACGTTTCGGGTCTGGACCTTTCTTGAGAAAACATTTCTGAAGAAGGGTCCAGACCCAAAATGTCAGCTTTCTTGCTCCTCTGATGCTACCTGCCCTGCTGTGTTCATCCAGCTCTCCACCTTGTTAAAACAAACAAAGTACTGTTTCAGAATTAACTTACTTAACTTTTATAAGACTTTTTGGACCAAAGATGGAACGACAGAGAAGCAGTGGCTTTAGGAGGCTGTTGCTTTCCACAGTGCTGGTCACATTGCCCTGTCAGTCCCCATTACTTTGGCCTTGAATATATTCATTTTTGTCTCCTTCCAAGGATGGACTTTAGCAGCATCTCCAATGCAGCTACACATCACTGCACTTTGAGGGTCACAGTTGGACAGCAACTTGACTTCCTCTGCCAATTCTTGAAAAAAATCTCTCAAGTATTCAGTGCCCTCTTGAATGACATTTTCCACATTGATTGGTTACCAGTGAGAGTTGCTCATTAGTCAGTAGATATACTTTGAGAACATCTCAAAAATGTGTCTGGTGTACTCCTGGGACAGAAAAAAAAACCACAACTAAAATACAGTTCTAAATGCAAGTGTACTACTCGAAAAGAAGAATCGACAATAAGAAGTACCCAAATTTTTAAAGTTATAATCTACAATGTTAAGCCAGCAAAGTAAATTTCATACCTCACCAACTCCTTAACCGTGCATGACTCCTGACTCTCTAGTTTCCATGTTACAATTGTTGTGTCTGAGTACATCACAGAGAAAAGACTGCCCATTGCAAAGGATATTTCTTTCCGATAACTGCTGTTAGAAAATTACTTTGTGTGAACACCAGCATGAGTAATAACAGAGCTGTCAGATCAAAAAGAAATAAAATTGAGCAAAATCACCAGAAATTACATTACATACTGTCTTCCTTTTTGGATTGTGTGTTCCAGTGTTTAACACTGAGACCTTACTGGTTATAGCTGTATAACATTATTTGGCAGAGGTGAAATGTAATACACTACGCTGCATGCACAGTAGTTTACAATACGATTGAGATTGATGTAGTGTACTATCCTTTGGGTTGAAGACGTGACCATTCCCAGGGTATGACCCACACATGTTCTCTCATCAGCTCATGTAAGAGTATTACGTGACCTAGTTGAACATTCAACCCTGTGGAAACCCCCAACTGCAGACACACACAAACAAACAAACACACACACACACATACACAATTAACTTTCAAAATTTACATTATACATGAATATGAATACACATTTCACTTTTGTAATTAGACATTTATTTTACATGAAAAAAGAAGAATATTTTAGCACTGGTTGAACCTTTTCATTGTACTGCAGTTTTGACAGGTTATGTTCTGGAAGAAATGCACAATAAACCAGATGACAACTCAAATGAAATAGCACCATGTGTTGCTTGATGATATTATGCATAATTTACATAATTAATAATCATTGGGATAGAGTGGGGGCTAGATTAAATTACATTCTTTGATATTAAACAGTGATTTAGGTGAACAAATTTTAAAACTTGCTTAGAGTGACAAACACAGTATGAACATGTGGTAAAGACTAATGTAAATACATAGAAATCTATACGCATCTTACTATATGTAAATATGTATCAGTGGATCCAAACATTTCATTCTCAACGCTGAACTCTAGATAACAAGGTGTAGAGCTGGATAAACACAGCAGGCCAAGCAGCATCAGAGGGGCAGGAAAGCCGACGTTTCGGGGTCAGGGTCCTTACATCAGCTTTCCTGCTCCTCTGATGCTGCGTGGCCTGCTGTGTTCCTCCAGCTCCATACTGTGTTATCTCTTCTTTTTGGTGATGTTGGTTGTCGGGAGAATATCAGGCCAGACACAAGGAGAATGGGTTTTGGGGATAATTACTGTCTATCCAGTAAGTATTTTTCTTCACACAGGAGATGGTTTTGCCACTTCTACTTTATTTTTAATTAAAGACTAGCCTAGACCCTTCATCAGAGGGTTAATGCTGAACCCTGTTTGTTTAATTATATACTTGCCATTCCTAAATTTTGGCACTCTAGGTAACTGCCTAGTTTGCCTTGTGGTGGCACCAGCTCTTGCTCTTTGACCTGCATGGTGCGCATTGCGCCTCTTCCACAACGAACGAGATCCAAGTCTCCTAAAAAAAAGAACTGCACCAAAATCCTTTCAATCAGAGTGGCAGTGTAAATATGTCCAGGCACAAGACATGAGCCCTGCCTGTTCAGGGTTTTTTCTCTTCCTACAGTTTGTGTTTTCAAGGCCCTTAGTGTGAGGCAAGAAGAGCTCTAGCTGTAAAATGGAAGCCAAGTTCTATATCTCCATCTCCTTGACTCCAAGAGAGGAGAAACAAGCTTTGCAAACCTAACATCAAACTGTGATCTAGCAAAGCTTAATTTAGTGAAACA
Source organism: Stegostoma tigrinum (assembly GCF_030684315.1). Taxonomy (NCBI): domain Eukaryota; kingdom Metazoa; phylum Chordata; class Chondrichthyes; order Orectolobiformes; family Stegostomatidae; genus Stegostoma; species Stegostoma tigrinum. Next base: position 36,852,289 of record NC_081380.1, read on the forward strand.
CACTAAAGGGTTATATTTTAACCTGAAGCACAAGTTCTTGGTATGCAGCAGAGAGTCGATGTGAAACACAACAACTTAGTTATCCTGTGATTTGCAGTAATAAGATGAATCATTCAGTTTGATATGCTAAAAGCAGGGTATTTTGAAGCACAGTAGTTCCAGCAAAAGCTTGAGTCACTGAATTTGTTTAGAAGCCTGGTCTCTGTATTTAAATTTCCCAACATGATGGGCTTCCAATACACAAGACAACAATAAAACATCACGAAGGGGCTATGGCTTAATTTCAGGATTCAGCTCAGCCATGTTAAGCTTCTTGAACATAATTTGAGAAGTTTGATATTTTTAAAATTGGATTTTACAATATGTATTCTTCTAATCTCTTTGTGATGTTCATTATTCTGCATTTCCTTGATGCCTATGGGGAGTCGGAGCATTGCTTTGATGACAGGCTTTCTAAATTGGCCACAAGTCTATTATTTTTCCAATCTCAGGAGGTTGGGTAGGATGGGGAGGAGGAGGACTGGAACATGAACAAAATAGGATGGGTATGTGCGGTCACTGACTGCCTTTTTCAGCTGAATCATACGAAGCATATATATCATTTAGATTAACTCTTGGTATTTACAGTGGAATTTATCTGAATCCAACAATAACCACTAGGGGTAGCTAGTATTCCACTGCAACTGTGGCTCTCTCCTTTTTTTTAAACAGTTCTTGCTGACATCATTCTATATAAATCTATGAAAAATCTCAGTCCTTTAAAAATCGATGATTGCTATATACCTATCCTCTTTACAGAGTCTTTCCTTCATTTAGTTCAAGACCAGTTACAGGATGGACATTATGAAGCTAGAGAGGGTTCCGAAGAGATTTACCAGGATGTTGCTGGGTATGGAAGGTTTGAGCTTTAAAGGAAGAATGGGTAGGCTGGGACTTTTTCTGCTGGAGCATAGGAGATTGAGAGGTGACCTGATAGGAGCTTATAAAATAATGACAGGTATAGATAGAGTTAATGGTAGTTCTTTTCTCTAGCATGGTGATTTTCAAGACACATTTTTAAGTTGAGAGAGATTTACAAAAGACACCAGGTACAAATTCTTTTACACAGATGGTGGTTGCATGTGAAATGAACTTCCAGAAGAAGTGGTGAACGTAGATACAATTACAACATTTTAAAGACATTTGGACAGATACATGAATTGGAAAGGTTTGGAGGGATATGGGCCAGGACCAGGCAGTTGGGACTAGATTAGTTTGGGATCATGGTCAGCATGGACTGGTTGGACAAAAGGGTATGTTTCTGTGCTGTATGACTCTATGACTCCATGATGAATGTAATTGATACTTTAAATCAATTTATTCACATATGCTTCACTGTACTTCTGGAGCCAGGGCTCCTGGCTGAGATGTAGGGATACCAACACAAGTGCCGAAATTATCACCATCTACTTTAAATATTTTTGGGTACCCTTTAATTAAACTCTCAAGTGATGTTATGACACACATCTGGAGCAGGTAGGACTTGAACCCATGCCTAGAGGTTGGGACAGTAGCACTGCAAAATAGGAGCCCTCTTTCATTGGAAATCTATTTTGGAAGAAAGTCATCACAGAAGATCTAAACTCAGGATTTCCTGTTTACTAGGCAGGTGCACCAACCCAAGACCAATGCCATGGATATTTTCCAATCAAACTGTTCAGAGCAGAGACATTATGACGCACCTCAGGAGCAAGTGGGATTTGAACCCAGGCCTCCTGGCTCAGAGGAAATGACACCACCACTGTATCACAAGAACCATAGTGTTGTTTTATTTTGATAGATTTGTTGCAGGTGTATAAAATCATGACATAATATCTAAAATTGTTCCCAGGCCATTGAGGTGGAGTGTTAAAGTCCCTACCTCTGAGCGAGGAGACCTAGATTCACATTCCACCTGCTTCAGAGATGTATTGTAATTTCATAGAACCCCTACAGTGTGGAAACAGGCCCTTTAGCCCTACAAACCCACACTAACCCTCTGAAGAGCACCCCATCCAGACCCAAACCCCCACCCCCTCCCTGTAATCCTGCATTTCTCATGGCTAATACACCTAATATACACATTCCTGAACACTACAAGCAATTTAGCATGACCAATCCACCTAGCCTACACATCTTTGGACAGTGGGAGGAAACCAGAGCACCCAGAGGAAACCCAAGCAGACATGAAGAGAACATGCAAACTCCACACAGAGGGTGAAATTGAACTCAGATCCCTAGTGCTGTGAGGCACCAGTGCTAACCACTGAGCCACCATGCTGCCCAAAAAATTGCAGAACAGCTTGATCAGAAAATATCTAGAAACTGTTCCCCTTGGGACAGATACTGAGAACAACCAGATTTAAGGTGGCTGGCAAAAAGAAAATGGTGAAATGAGAAAATAATTTACATAAATTGATTGTTTAGAATCTGCGACGCATTGCTAAGAGTATGGTTTTGAAAATGAAATTAGATTAGCATCTGAAGATATATAAAAATATTTACATTGTTATCAGAAAATGGCACAGGAGTGGGACTGGCTGAATCGATTTTGCATAGAGCTGACATGGAGTTAATGGGACAAACAGCCTCTTTTTTTGCTAATGCTCCGTGGACAATGATTCAAATTCCACATGGCAGATGGTGAAATCTGTATTCGGTTATAGAGTCATTTAGCACAGAAACAAAAAGCTTTGGTCCAACTTGCCCATGTCAACCAAGTTCCCCAAACTAAACTAGTTCCACCAGCCTGCATTTGACCAATATCCCTCTAAGTCTTTCTTGTTCATCCACTTTTCCAAGTATCTTTTAGATGTTGTAACTGCACCTGCATCTACCACTTCCTCTGGAAGTTCATTCCATACACAATAAACAGGGGTCGGTTCAAGTCGGGAATTAAAAAGCTTGTCTAACGGTAAGCATGAAATCACTGTTGATTGTTGTGAAAACTCATTTGGTTCACTAATGTCCTTTGAGAAGGAAATCTGCTGTCTTTACCTGTCTGGTTCACATGTAACTCCAAAACCACAGCAGTGTGGCAGACTCCTAACTGTTCTCTGAACTGGTACAGCAAGCCACTCATTGAGACAGGCATCAAACGCTGACCTCGCCAGTTAAGACCACATCCAAAGAAAACAAAAATATAATCTATGCTTCTACAGTAACTTACTTTCAGGCTATGTTTTGTGACTTTGTGAGTTGTATTTGATTACATACAAATGTTCACATTGTCAGTCACTTCAAAGCTTTTTGAATTAATTTTGTTCTTGTGAAGAGCACATCAGCAGCCTATCCTTAAACACTGCTAATCCTTTCAAATGCAGATTTTGCTTTGCTCCGCATATCCTCCCACTGGCAGCGTCAAGTTTAATAGAAACAGGTGAAACAATGAATTAGCACGATATCAAATTACGTGTCAGTTAATTTTGATGCAGAGAGTGTTGGTTGAAATCTACAGGTACAGGAGGTTCCACACAAAAAGATCTTGATTCATTTCAGGTGAATGTTGTTGCTCAGTCACAGATAGTTAAACATCTACAGCCCTCTTGTGGTGCAGTGGTAGCATCCCTACCTTTGGACAGGAGGCCCAGGTTCAAGTACTATCTGCTCCAGAGGTGAGTAATAACATATCTGAATAGATTGCAGAGAAAAATAGAGTAAAAAAACACCTGAACAGTCACCTTGCAAAAAGGCATTTTTTTGCACATGCTGTGGCACACTATCTACCTTGACTCCAATGTCCACTCCTTGGACATGCCTTGGCATCCATTCTTGGTGGAGAGCTCTCTACGCAGTAGTCCTCCCACTTTCCTTCTGGGATCTGGGGTGGAGGCTGTTGCGTGCATCAGTCCTGTGTAACTGCAGATTGCAGCGGTTCACAGATTCCCAGCCCAAAGGTTTATTGATGAAAAACCTTTTTCAAACTTTTACTTGTACTTTACCCCCATGTTCCTGGTCTTTGGGCACCCAGTGTGGAGAGGTGTGGGCAGATTGGAGGACTTGCTTATCGGTCTGCTCCTGAGCTTGGCCAGGCTGGTTATAAACAGGTCTGGGCAGTGGGCCATGGAGGGGCTTATCTCTGCTGGCTATCTGCTCCTCTTTCGCTGTTACATCTGTGCCAGGTGTCCTTGGAAAGGGAGCATGATGTGTTCATCAATGCTTTCGATGCCTCTAGAGAGGTGAGCACCACAGATGAAACAGTGCTTTATTTCCCCCTTCAACTCCATTTTGATTTGGTCCCTTCCTGCTCTCTCTATGCCCCTTCTCATCTCCCACTCACCTTTCATTGTTTGCATTTCCTGTACTATGCTTTGCTTGCAGATATTCAACTGGCTACACCCGTGTTTTACAGATAGTGGCCACTAGTTAAGAAAAACAAAAAAAATTCATGTGATTTTGGTGGTGGGAAGGTCACACAGTTGTGCATGATAGCACTTCTGTGTAGAAAAAGATTTCCTAAACAGTTTTAGTTTATCTTGGCTGAGGTTACCATAGGCTTGAATTTGCAGCCATTTTGTGAAGTTATTGTGCATTTGGCTTCCAATCCAACATGATGACGTTCCAACACTGTTTCAGTGTGAATACCTTGCAAGCTCTGCCCATGACATGGATTCCCCCCTGTCCTCACTTCTCCTGTTGATGTTTCTACCACTGTGGCTCTAATGGCCTTTCAGCCAGCCAACCTGTCCCTTTTCATTGAAACTGTTTGCATAACTCTTAATATACCTGCTTTACTTCGAAATTCCCAGGTCCTTGCGGGCCCTATACCCTCCCAATGTATAGACCAGAAGAACCATGACCTGTTTGAATGCACACTCCTTTCAAAGCTTCCAGTCCCCTTCCAATCACTGTGATGTCACACCCCACTACCTCCAATTCCCCCATCACAGTGCCCATTTTATCAGTGACCCAAGGCAACAAAACTCATTTCTGTTGCTAGCAGTCCTCCTTCTACCCACTAAGGGCTACTCCCTTTTGACTTTGACACATCACTATTTGTTTGAAGCACATTCATCGTGTTTACTGCATAAACTTCTGGCAGGTCTGACAGTGACATTGCAAGATGCCATACAGTGAAGTGCCTACCCTCTATCCAACTGATTCACTGGCTATTCATTGGGTTTGGTTGTTTTTCTGGAATCTGACTTTTGCTCGGGCAATATTCCATTTCTAGTGAGTGTCAGTCCTATAGAAAATGCTACTGCTATGGTAACTGTCAATACTGATCTGTTTCTATTGCTGGTGAGCAAAGGGATCTCTGAGACTGATGGTCATTCTGTGTTTAGTGTTGAGATCACACCTTCTGATAAGCTGCCTGCAGCGAAAGCGCAACTTCTCTAGTCAAACACAGATATATGTGGTTGCAACAATTATTAATGTCTACTGCTACTAGTGAGAAAAGAACTGCTCAACAAAGGTCCCAAACAGACTTGTGGGCTGACAATTGTTGAGAAACTTGAAAGTTTGCATACTGATTGAGTTTCTAGTGCTCAGCTCGTCAGTTTCAACCAAAGTGAAATTTGTCTTTTGGTTATTTCATCCTGATTTTGGCACACACCTGTTATTATCTCTGGCTGGGGTAGCTTTTTTGTTGTTTGAAGAGTAGTTTGAGTGTGGTATAACATTCAAACCTCCACTCCCATGGTAGGAAGTAATGATCATAAAATGATAGAATTTAATATTCCACAAAATAGGTGGAAAGGCATGTTTGTGAGAAGGATACAAACCAAAATTGGCCCAACCAATGTCCTGTACAGCTGCAACATGACCTTCCAACTCCTATATTCATTGTACAGACCAGTAAAGGCAAGCATATCAAACATCTTCTTCACTATCCTATCTATCTGCAATTCCACTTTCAAGGAACAACAAACCTGCACTCCAAGCTCTTTTTGTTCAGCAACACTCCCCAGGATGTTACCATTAAGAGTATGGTACTGATCTGCCTTTCCAAAATGCAGCACTTCACATTTATCTAAATTAAACTCCATCTGCCACTCCTTGGCCCACCAGTCAATCTAATCAAGGTCTTGTTGTGCTCTGAGGTAACCTTCTTGGCTATCCACCACACTACCAATTTTTTGTCATTTACAACCTTACGAACCATACCTCCTTCGGGGCGACACGGTGGCTCTGAGGTTAGCATTGCTGCCTCATAGTGCCAGGAACCTGGCTTTGATTCCACCCTCGGGTGACTGTGTGGAATTTGTGCATTTTCTCTGTGTCTGCATGGGTTTCTTCCGGGTGCTCTGGTTTCCTCCCACAGTCCAAAGATGTGGGTTGTCTGTACTAAATTGCTCATAGTGCCCAGGGATGAGTAGATTAGATGGGTTGTAGGGAGATGGGCCTGGTGCTCAGTGTGGACTTGTTGGGCCAAAGTGTTTGTTTCCACACTGTGTGAATTCTATGATTCTGTGTTCACATTCAAACATTAATCTAAATGACAAAAAGCAGTGGACCCAGCACTGATCCTTGTGGCACACCGCTGGTCACAGGCTTTCAGTTTGAAAAGCAACCCTCCACCAACCCCCTCTGTCTTCTACCTTCGAGCCAGGACAGGACTTATACATTTAACAACAAGGTCCTGGGGAGCGTTGCCGAACAAAAAGACCTTGGAGTGTAAGTTCATAGTTCCTTAAACAGTAGAGTTGCAGGTAGACAGGGTAATGAAGAAGGTGTCGGTATGCTTGCCTTTATTGGTCAGTGCATTGAATATAGAAGTTGGGAGGTCATATTGTGGCTGTACAGGGTATTGATTAAGCCACTTTGGGAATACTGCATTCAATTCTGGTCTAATGCTACAGGTAGGATGTTGTGAAACTTGAAAGGGTTCAGAAAAGATTTACAAGGATGTTGCCAGGGCTGGAGGGTTTGAGCTATAGGGAGAGGCTGAATAGGCTGGGGCTATTTTACCTGGAGCGTCGGAGGCTGAGGGGTGACCTTACAGAGGTTTATGAAATCATAAGGGGCATAGATAGGGTGAATAGTCAAGGTCCTTTTCCCAGGGTGGGGAGGTCCAAAACTAGAGGGAATAGGTTTAAGGTGATAGGGGAAAGATTTAAAAGGGATGTGATGGTCAACATGTATGGAATGAGCTACCAAATGAAGTGGTGAAGGCTGATGCAATTACAACATTTAAAAGGCTTCTGGATGGGTTTATGAACAAGAATGGTTTAGAGGGATCTAGGCCAAATGCTGGCAAATGGGACCAAATTAATTTAGGACATCTGGTTGCTATGGATGAGTTGGACCGGAGTGTCTGTCCCATGGTCTGTGACTCCAAACCATTTACAGAGAGATATTGGATAATTAAGTGGGCAAAAAGTTGGTGAATACGCTATAAAGTGGGAAAACGTGAAGTTGTTCATTTTGGAAGGGAGAAAAAAAGAATAGAATATGATTTAAATCGAGATATACTTCAGACAGCTGCAACGCAAAGGGACAGGCTCACTAATGACCTTTAGGGAAGGCAACTGCCATCCTTACCTGGTCTGGTCCACATGTGATTCCAGACCCACAGTAATGTGGTTGATGCTCAACTGCCCTCTAGGCAAAAGGGGATGGGCAATAAATGCTGCCTAGCCAGTGACACCCTCATCCTGTGAATGAATTTAAAAAAAAACTTGAGGGTACTTGTGCACAAAACACAGAAAGCTGGCGCACAGGTGCAGCAGGTAATCAGGAAAGCTAATGGAATATTGGCCCTTATTTCGAGGGGGTTGACATATAAGAGTATGGAAGTCTTACTGCAACTATACAAGATGCTGGTGAGACCACATCTGGAGTACTGTTAATAGTTTTGTTCCCCTTATCTAAGGACAGATATCATGTCATTGGAGGCAGTTCAGAGAAGGTTCACAAGGATGATCTCTGGAGGGAGTGTCTTGTAAACAAACCACCACCAACATATGAAATTTATGGCAGGCAATGGCCTATTGGTATTATCACTAGACTATTTATCCAGTAATGTTCTAGTGACTTGGGTTTGAATCCTACCATGGCAGATGAGTGAATCTGAATTCAATAATAATCTGGAAATAAGAGTTTAATGATTACCATGAAACCATTGCTGATTGTCAAGAAAAATTCATCTGGTTTACCAAAGCCTTTTAAGAAAAGAAATCTGCCATCCTTACCTGTTCTGGTCTACATATGGCTCCAGATCCACAGCAATATGATTGCTTCTTAACTGCCATCTGGGTAATTAGGAATTGGCAATAAATGACGGTCCAGCCGGTGACCGTCTACACCCCATGAATGAATAAAAAGTATAGGCTAAACAGGTTAGGACTCTACTCGTTGGAGCTTGGAAGAATGAGAGGTGATTTCACCCGAAATGGGCTTGACAGGGTAAATGCTGAGAGGATATTTTGCCATCATGGACGAGTGTAAGACCAGAGAGTGTTGTCTTGGAATAACAACGAGCCAACTTACAACTGAGATGAAGAGGAATTTCTTCTTTCAGAGGATTGTGAGCCTTTGGAACTCCTTGAAGGGCTTACCATCTTTGTGTATATTTAAGGCTGAGATAGGTATGAGCCCAACCAGTGGAGACTTTAGCCCCAATATCCATTGATTCCAGTTTTGCTAGGGCTCCTTGACGTTATACTCAATCAAATTTAGCTCTGATGCATTGCATCTTATTGTCTAATTTGCTTGGTTTGAACAAAGTGCTTGCCTGTAAATTCAATGTCTGAATAATTTCCAGAGCATGAAAGTTGAAAGACTTCTCACCCTGTCCTAGCATTGTCAACCTGTCCAAGCATTGTCAACTCTCTTCATAAGGAGTACAGCTCTTGATGGCATGTTGGCAATATACATCTCTCTTCATTGCTTAAATATCTCGTCCACCAGTTTGAAGAAGCTGCTCTTAACGGCTTTTTGTCAGAATGCACTGTTATTTTGTCTCTCCCAAACAGATACTGGTTTTGTCTCACTCTCTCATCTACTTTGAGATGATGTACACAAGGAAGACATCCAAGATTTGTAAAAACAACTTCAGCGAAGCGTAGACTCAGAGACCATTTTGTAGAGCATCTGTGCTCTGTACATGACAAACGACAACAACTTATGGTCACCAATCATTTTAACTCTCCCTCCCACTCCCTGGGTGACATGTACATCCTGGGCATCCTCCACTGTCACAATGATGCCACCCACAGACTGGAGGAGCAACACCTCATAAGACACCTAAGGACCCTACAGTTTGATGGCCTAAACATGGAATTCACCAGTTTATAATCACCCCATCCCTGACCTCATGCCATGTCCAATCCTCAATCGCATCCCCACCTCCCTGACCTGACACAAACTGTCCATCTTCTCTCCTACCCATCCATCACACTGACCAATTACCACCACTCCCTCCCTGCAATCACCTATCACCATCCCACCTACCTGCCCCAGCCCCATCCCCCCTCTCTCTATGTATTTCCCAGCTCCTTTCCCCCCTCCCTATTTCTGAAGAAGAGTCCTGAGCTGAAACGTCAGCTCTCCTGCTCCTCTGATGCTGCCTGGCCTGCTGTGTTTCTCCAGCTCCACACTGTGTTGCCTCTGACTCCAGCATCTGCAGTATTTGCTATCTCTTAGTAATATTCTAGGCTTGGTTCAGCAATCAATGGCTAAGTGGCCTGTAAAACATTGCTTTAGATTCCAATTGGAATATTCAGGGTTACCAGTCCAAGCTTTAGATTTGCTTCAGATGGGATGAATAAATATTGCTTAATACATGCTATCTGAAACTTCAGATCTTCATTCTTCTCACTGCATTGAGTTCTCAGTTTAATTTGTTCCCTTGGCATTAGTATTGTTCCACCATATTACCTCTACCTTACTTCTGAGGGCTTCAATTGTAAGTCGCCTTCTTAAGCCAGTTTGCATGGGTCTGTGACTCTCATGATAATGTATGAAGGACAGTATCTAGCCGACACTTAACATTTACATGATATTTACAAGGAATGCCTTCTGCCAAACTATTGTACAGTATAAAGGGATTCATCAGAATCATTGGCTAATATCTCTCTAGCAGCAATCTTTATTGGCTTGTTTTGCTTCATTCTAGCAGAACACTTCTGAACAAAATTATTCAGCTTCTTGCAGTGATAAACTCCTTTTCCCACACTGGACATGCTTCTATTTCTTCTGTGTGTTCTCCTCCACAGTATTTACACCCTACTCTTTGGCATCAGTCATTTTGCTGGGTTTTCTGCAAACATTACATTTTTTCCCCCAATCTGTTGTTATCAATCAGCCTGGAATGTCTCTCAGCATAATTCAAAGCACAAAGAAAATTACAGCACAGGAACAGGCCATTTGACCCTCCAAGCCTGCGCCGATCCAGATCCTCTATCTAAACCTGTCGTCTATTTTCCAAGGATCTGTATCCCCCTGCTCCCTGCCCATTCATGTATCTGTCTAGATACATCTTAAATGATGATATCGAGTCCACCTCTACGCAGAGGGTGGTGGGTGCCTGAACCCGTTGCCAGGTGGTAAAGAACTTTCCACACATTTCTCCCTTAAACTTTTCCCCTCCCACCTTGGAATCATGACCCCTGGTAATTGAGTCCCCACTCTGGGAAAAAGCTTCTTGCTATCCACCCTGTCTATACCTCTCATGATTTTGTAAACCTCAATCAGGTTCGCCCTCAATATCTGTCTTTCTAATGTAAATAATCCTAATCTACTCTACATCTCTTCATAGCTAGCGCCCTCCATACCAGGCAACATCCTGGTGAACCTCCTCTGCACCCTCTCCAAAGCTTCCACATCCTTTTGGTAATGTTGCAACCAGAACTGTACGCAGTATTCCAAATGTGGTCGAACCAAAGTCCTATAGAACTGCAACATGACCTGCCAGCTCTTGTATTCAAATCCCCGTCCGATGAATGAAAGCATGCCTTATGCCTTCTTGACCACTCTATCGACCTGCCTTGCCACCTTCAGGGTACAATGGACCTGAACACCCAGATCTCTCTGTGCATCAACTTTCCCCAGGCTTTTCCATTTACCATATAGTTCGCTCTTGAATTGGATCTTCCAAAACGCATCACCTCGCATTTGCCTGGATTAAAGCGGAGTCATTTGTGACATTTAGGCGACTGCTGGACATGCACATGGACAGCAGTGAATTGAGGGGAATGTAGGTTAGGTTATTTTATTTTTGGATTAGGATTAATCCACGGCACAACATCGTGGGCCGAAGGGCCTGGACTGTGCTGTACAGTCAGAAAATGTATCAAAGAAAAAGAGACAGCCTATAAAGTGGTCAAGAACACTGGGAAATCAGAAGATTGGGAAGGCTACAAAAACAAACAGAAGATAACAAAGAGAAAAATAAGGAAGGAGGGGATCGAATATGAAGGTAGGCTAGCCAGTAATATTAAAAATGATAGTAAAAGTGGTGGGCCTGTGGAATTCATTGCCACAGAGCGCAGTGGAGGCTGGGACGTTAAATGTCTTCAAGGCAGAGATTGATAATTTCTTGATCTCGCAAGGAATTACGGGCTATGGGGAGAGTGCGGATAAGTGGAGTTGAAATGCCCATCAGCCATGATTTAAATGGCGGAGTGGACTTGATGGGGGGAATGGCCTTACTTCCACTCCTATGTCTTATGGTCTTAAATCTCATTTTATTTGCACAGCAGCAAGGAGTAGAAAGTGCATAGCCAATCCGACTCACCCATTGTTTTCTACTTGTGTGTTTTTTTGAACTTCTTCCTTGCTGTTTCAGCAGCTGGTTCTTCTTACTGCTCTGAAAATTTATTGAGACTCAGCTGCACCATTCCTGACACAAAGTTTCAAGTGATTAATGGCTGCCACACAGTGCAGACAAAGACACATGTAGCAGAAGTAGAGATCACACATGAAATGACTCCACTGAGGCCAGTATCCTGTCACCAAGTCACCCTTTATTTAGACATGGCCAATCGTTGACACTGATCCAGTTTCCTTAGAGCCAGCCATCAGAATGAACAGAATTTGTGATACTCCTGTTTTGGTCAGTCAGCCAGGGCTCCCTGAATCAGGGAACTCATATTCTCTGAAGTCTACCTGTCTGATCTCATTACAGTTACTACATCTGTCCCCCTCTGAGTCCGAGGACCTAGGTCAGTAATCTTTTTGTAGCCCTGGGACAGTTTAGTGCCGGGTGAGGTTCCACCAACTCTGCCTCTAATATGGGCAGCATGTAACGCACAGTAACTTGCCTCTAGTGTCTCAGAAGAAATATATTCTCCTTTTCAGGCAGCAAAAGCATTAAGGTGGTGACATTCGCCATGTCGATTTCAGATTCTGGAGGTTTCTTCAATGCTTGATGAACAGGGTGAGTCCATGGGTTCTGGAACATTCAGAGAGGCAGTCAAGGAGCCAGGCATGCTTTACTCCTGCACTATTTGCGAGTTTGCAGCCTAGGGTTTACCTGGCCAATCCCATGAATGTGGGGTACTGCTGACAATAATTTCTGTCCTTGTTGGTATTCTGGGCACTGCCCCACAAATGCGGCTAAGTCTGCATTCAATCCAGGCCAGCAGACATAACTTCTTGCCAACATCTTCATTTTGGAAACCCCTGGGTGACTCTGGTGGAGTTCAGCCAGTAACTGGTGACGACCTTTGCCCGATCCAATCACTCTTGCTCCCCATAATAATATGCCATCCTCTATTGTGACCTGGTTTTCCTGGGTCCAAAAATGTTCCAATTCTGTTTGTGAAAGCCCTTTGCTTTCCCAGCTTTTGCCAGTTTCAGTTTTTCTGGGGCCGGATCTTTCTGCATCCGAAATCTGATATCGTCTGCTGTGATGGAAAATGTATCCAGAAAATTTGAAACCATTATGGAGTCTCTCAGTTGGGAGCAGCAGTAAGCAGCTCAATGCATCCACATTTGCTACTTGGTCTCCCAGTGTCCCAGATTTCAAATATGCGCACTTAGTATTAGAGTTGACTGCTGAATTTAGCCAGAAGCTATGGGTAGCACTGTCTTATTCTCTTTAAGTAGACCTAACAGAGGTTTATGGTCCAGTTATGTTGCCCAGTTATAAGAAGTATATTATTAAGCTGGAGAGGGTTCAGAAGAGATTTACCAGGATGTTGCTGGGTATGGAATGTTTGAGTTATAAAGAAAGGCTGGATAGGCTGGGGCTTTTCTCACTGGAGTGCAGGAGATTGAGACGTGACCTGATAGAAATTTATAAAATAATTTGAGGTATAGATGGAGTTGGTGGCAGTTGTCTTTTACCTAAGATGGAAATTTCAAGACTTGAGGACACATTTTTAAGATGAACGGAGAGAGATTTAAAAAAGACATGAGACAAATTTTTTACATAGAAGGTGGCTTGCATGTGGAATGAAGTGATAGATGCAGACACAATTACAACATTTAAAAGACATTTGGATGGACATACAAATAGAAAAGGTTTGGAGGGATATGGGGGAGGAGCAGGCAAGTGAGGCTAGTTTAATATGGGATTATATTCGGCGTGGACTAGTTGGACCAAAGGGTCTGCTTTTGTGGTGTATGGGTCCATGGCTTGCTGACCTGGATCCTGAAGAAAATTTTATCCATTTGGTCATGGCTTGGCTTTGTTTTGGGTTTTATTGTGGGCTGACTCAGAGTCCCTCTGTTTAGGATATGTTCTAAGTGAGGCGATGCAATTGCCTTCACTCAGGTGATGTCCCCCAAACTCAGTTGGCCTGGGGAAGGTGTCCACTTCCATTGGAATATCCTGCAACTCACTTGCTCCGCTTGCCACATGTAAAAGATTGGAGAATGATTATTTAAGCATGACATTCCAACTCAATGACCCTTAAATCATTAATTGAAATGACTGGTCCTTTAAGAAGCAGAGAGGCATTCCTTTTCTAAAGTTCTCACAATTTCAGAATTTGTTTGTGTTTCAGTATTCGTTGGGCTGCTGACTTTTATAATCTTCGAGTATGTAGTTATTCATTTTGAGTGCGTCTCAGAAACAAATTTTGTAGGCTATAACCATTTTTGTGAGCAAAGAATGTCAAAGCGAGGATCTGGACTGATTACAAGTTGGAGCTGTTATTTAGAGTTCCTGTACTGGTACATTGCAGCTGTTAAAGCTGTTTACTGACAAATGTCAACTTCAAATTAGCTCAAATCCTGAGTTTAGATTCTAACCTCAGTTTGGTTCGGGGCCAATTAGTGTCACTCCACTCTGATTGAACATGGCATGAGTAATTGATTCCATGAATAGTTGAATTAGGTATAACAAGTACCCTAGGTTCCTAAGGCCTCCTAGAAACTTACTAAATCTATCTACCATAATTTGAATGTTTTCACAATATAAAAGATGCAGTCCACACTCTGAAAATACTTGTAATTTAACTGACTAAGGAGCAATTCTATCCCAACAAATTTCTCCTGAGCTGAAGAATTTAAGCATCAGTCAGATAGGATGCACAGGTGAACATATACTGCAGGAGACCAGTCATTGCAACATATGTGCAACATCTATCCATTTCTATCTTGTGGTGTTTGTACCTGCAAATCAAAAGCAGAACAAACTATTCAGACAAAAAATGTGAGCCTCCAGTGCTGGCTAGGAGGGTTCTATGCCTCCAACAGTCAGCACAATTGTGATTTTGTTTTCTTCCAATTTGATGCTATTTCCTGGATTTCCCTGGTTAACCATGTTTAGCTTGACCTTTTCCTAGAATCCTTCTTTGTTACTGGAATATATCTTTGCTGCGAGGCATGAACTATTTTCTTACATGTTTGCAATTGTTTCTCAACTGCCTTTGCTGCTAAACTCCTTTCCCAGTTCACTCCAGCCAACTTTACCCTCAGTCCCTTATAAATAGCCCTATTTAAGCACAGCAGAGAAATTTCTGACCCCTGTCAAACTGAATGCTAAATTCTATCATGTTATGATCACTGTTTTCTAGGGTATTTACTCTATCATCGTTTACCATTTAACACTTAACATATTGTTCTAGGGAAACTATTCCTCATGGCTATCCTAATCCAATGATTAAAGTCAACCACGATTAATGTACTGCCTTTGTTACGCCCTTATTATTTCCGATGGACTATGAAACACAACTTATCAGTGCTGTCCATGTGCTGAGAACAAATTGTCTGTTCTCTTTTAATGGAAAGGAGTAATTCTTTACCTTAAATGTTAGTGAAAAGCTGAAAATATTTTCTCACATAAATCATAGTAAAAATTTGCAAATTTAACCCCATCCCACGCCTATACCAAAGGAAATTGATTGTAGGGTCATAGGTCACTCAGATATAGCAAGAACTGCAGCTGTTGCAGTCAGAGACAACACAGTGTGGAGCTGGAGGAACAAGTAGGTCAGGCAGCATCAGAGGAGTAGAAACGTTGATATTTCTGGTTGGGAACTTTCAAAGTATGGTGTCGTAGATTACGTTGGGTTACAGGGTATAAGAAAATGCAAGAAAGTGCTGCTGAGATGCAGAACCACAGCGGCTCAGCAGTTAGCATTGTTGCCTCCCAATGCCAAGGACCTGGAATTGATTCCAGCCTTGGTTGACTCTCTGTGTGGGTTTCCATTAAGTACATTGGGCGTTTCCTGTTTCCTCCAACAGTTCAAAGATTTGCAGGTTAGGTGAATTAGCAGAGGGGCAGGGCCTAGATAGGATGCTCTTTGGACAGTCAGTGCAGACTTGACAGGATGAATGGCCTTTTTCTGAAGTATAGAGAGTTTTAGTTGCAATAAGCGGTTACTGCGTTCCTACCAAGCATTCATCTCTCATATGGCTTATCATCAGCAATCTCTGTGCACCAATTCCCCTTATTTATGACTTCGTAATCTGACCACTGCGCTTGGAAAGGAAACCAAATACCTGTCTCTGCCTCCCTAACCTGTTCTTCCTCTCACCCATCCCTTCCTCCCACCCCAAGCCGCACCTCCATCTCCTGCCTACTAACCTCATCCCACCTCCTCGACCTGTCCGTCTTCCCTGGACTGACCTATCCCCTCCCTACCTCCCCACCTATACTCTCCTCTCCACCTATCTTCTTTTCTCTCCATCTTCGGTCCCCCTCCCCCTCTCTCCCTATTTATTCCAGAACCCTCACTCCATCCCCCTCTCTGATGAAGGGTCTAGGCCCGAAACGTCAGCTTTTGTGCTCCTGAGATGCTGCTGGGCCTGCTGTGTTCATCCAGCCTCACGTTTTATTAAACCAAATACTAATTCAGGTCTTCCAATAGGCGGCACTAATAACACGTCAAGCAGCCCCAGCGTCTGTGTTTGACGACCTTAGCCGTTTTAACCGCACTGGATTCTCTTCACTAAGCGGACTGTCCTCAGGTAAAATTAACTATCATTTCATTCTTGGCCATTTACAAAATTCAAGCCTGCAATTATGAATGAGAGCGAAGCTGTATTGGAGGATCTAATCGCTTAAAGAAACCATTGTTCCGTGTAGCACGCTCCAAAAAGATTTATTAAATCAGCAGAGCCGCGCACTCACAATCAACCTTAGAGATAAAACATGTTAACAGGGTTGGCTATTACACAGTATCAAAGGACTAATATTCAAGAATCGTGTGAAATGAACTGAGCTTTCCGTAAGAATAAAGGTGTTCAACTATTAATCTATCACACTTCCCTCCAGATTTGGGTTTATAATAAATGTTATGCTGAAAAATGAGAACACGAGAAACGTGGTGGGATTGAATTTGTTTCTGTCTCAATATTCTTCCTCGCTTATTTGAAACATGAGGGCATTCTCTTGTCTTTTTTGTAACTGGGACAGTTCGTCATTAGATGGGACCAAAATGTTGAAGTAATCGTTTACCAAACTTTCTGGAACTGTAGTTTGACAATCATGGGAATAGAATGGAATCCGTTTTAGTTATCATACAAAACTCGGGTCCACAGAAATCGGTCTAGATGTCTTCTAAGCAGCCTGTTCAGAAATATTATGACATACCTCTAGAACGGGGGGAAGACTTAAACCCAGACCACCTAGCTCAGAGATGGGCTCACTAGAACCGCGCTAATTTTCCTGTTTGGCTTCCAGCAAGCATGTGGAGCTTCCTGAAATATTACCAATCTGATATTTCAACTGCTTTTCACTGCCTGGACCTGCTGATTTTTTGTCCAAAAATTTTCATTTTTCGTGACTTAATTGAACACCTATATGCTCGCGGGCGGCACGGTGGCTCAGTGGTTAGGGACCCGCGTAACTGTCTGTGTGGAGTTTGCACACTCTCCCCGTGTCTGTGTGGGTTTTCTCCCACAATCCAACGACGTGCACAGTAGGTGGATCGGCCATGCTAAATTGCCTGCAGCGTTCAGGGTGTGTGGGTTATAGGGGGATGGGTCTGGGTGGGGTCTCCCAAAGGGCGGTGTGGACTTGTTGGGCCGAAGGGCCTGTTTCCACACTGTAGGGAATCTAATCTAATTGTAGAAAGCTTTGGCATATGGGTGTTCAATTGTTCTTTTATTGGAAAGTCTAACCTCGCTTGAAGAATAGCGGAAGTATATTTTCAAACCGAAGCACTTTAATCCACACGGCCCATGTTCCCAAAATTCGGTCTTCCAACGTGAAGCATTATCCCGGAGTATTTTGATTTATTATTGTCACATATACCGAGTTAGCGAAAAATATTGTTTTGCGTGCTGACCAGATAAATCATACTCAGTTCTCCTCAACGTAAGGTAACAGATCAGATCGTTATAAACATTAAAAATATCACAATTTTATTGAGATTTTAAATTGAGATTAACATGAATAAAGACGTCAAATTTTGTTGCAACTTGTTATTTTCGAGTTTAAATGCTTTGTAATGTACCTTTTCAAACGTTATGAATAAAGTGCATGCATTTTGGAAAAATGTTTCGAGGTTCCACAGAACAGGGAAAACTAGAATTTAGGAACACATCACACGATAGATGAAAACCAAGTTAAATGCTTCAGATGACCTAAAAATCGTTTTTAGAAAAAAACAATTGGCGATAACCGCGACTTGCATTATAGTCTACTGCTCTTCAACTGATCAGGATCATTTCAGTGGGATTACCGCAGAGACGGTAGTTTCAGGCCAGAAGATTTCTCTATCACATTCCTAGTGACGCTCAGAAAAGGTACATTTCCATTCGAGATCTCCCGTCCCGAGCAAATAAACAGCAGCAATTAGGCGGCAACTTCAGAAATGATATTTAAGCAGCATGATAAAAGAAAAAGCGGATATTAATCCTTCTAGCAGCACGCTAGCGTTCCTGCCACGGATACAATTTGCATGCAGCACAATTCCCGTTTCTTAATAGAAGCCAACGCGACAAAGAATACAAAAAAAAGGTATTAATTGAGAAATGCAGCAGGTCTGACAACGTCTCTGAAAAGCAGATAAGGTTTTGGGTCCGGTGAGCCTGCAGAACTATTCGCGAGTAAGAAAAAGATGGTATATATACTTAATACCAATTTTATTCATTAATCAGTTACTATGTATTAGGTTGGATTTCAAACGAGAGGTCATTATTAAATTAATTTAAGCTAGCTGGCTTCTTAGTCATAATGAAAGCCAAGGTGGGCAAATTAATTGCCCTCAGGGGCACAAAGATTTCAACGAACGTTGTTCAGAGCACAACATAATGCGATAGTAGATAGATGCACCTTGGTGCAGTATCAAGGTCCAGCTTGAATCATTCACTGTTAAAAACTACTTTCACTTTCCTTCCTAGATAACAAAGTGTGGAGTTGGATGAACACAGCAGGCCAAGCAGCATGAGAACGATGCATTTTGTTAAATTAACGGAGAAAAGAAGCAATAGCAAATATTAAAATTAATGGTGGTCGTTTTTTGGTTTCAAAATTAGAATCATTGGTAGAACCATAGGGAAGTTGCAAAATTAAAAAAAACTCATGTTGAATAGCACAGTCTACAATAAATTCCAAAATAGAACAGGATTCCGTAAAAGAAAATTTGACAGGCCTGTGGAGAAGCTACTCCTCTTAGATGAATGGATAAATTGCTGCTACTTCATCCTAAAGTCTGAAATTCATTTGTACAAAAACATTTTTAACACAAAACCATTCATGCTAGTGTCTGTATAAGGAAATAATTTGAGGGTAAATTGAGTTAAATCAGACTTATTTCCCAATGAGTTTAGGTCATACAGGGTGATTTCATCCAGATCACAAAAAAGATTAATTAGGTACGTAGGAAAAAAATCTGCTGGTGCTGCATTACAGGGGGAGGAGAGAGAGGGGGGGGGGGGGGGGGAGGAGAGAGAGGGGGGGGGAGAAGAGAGAGAGGGGGGGGGAGAGAAAGAGGAGAGGGGGAGGGGGGGGAAAGAGGAGAGGGGGAGGGGGGGGAAAGAGGAGGGGGGGGAAAGAGGAGAGGGGGAGGGGGGGGAAAGAGGAGAGGGGGAGGGGGGGGAAAGAGGAGAGGGGGAGGGGGGGGAAAGAGGAGAGGGGGAGGGGGGAGAAAGAGGAGAGGGGGAGGGGGGAGAAAGAGGAGAGGGGGAGGGGGGGGAATGAGGAGAGGGGGAGGGGGGGGGAATGAGGAGAGGGGGGGGAAATGAGGAGAGGGGGAGGGGGGGAGAGGAGAGGGGGAGGGGGGGAGAGGAGAGGGGGAGGGGGAGGAGAGGGGGAGGGGGGAGAGGAGAGGGGGAGGGGGGGGAGAGGAGAGGGGGGAGAGGGGGAGGGGGGGAAGAGGAGAGGGGGAGGGGGGGGGAGAGGAGAGGGGGGAGGGGGGGGGGAGAGGAGAGGGGGAGAGGGGGGAAGAGGAGAGGGGGAGGGGGGGAAGAGGAGAGGGGGAGGGGGGGGAAGAGGAGAGGGGGAGGGGGGGAAGAGGAGAGGGGGAGGGGGGAAGAGGAGAGGGGGAGGGGGGAAGAGGAGAGGGGGAGGGGGGAAGAGGAGAGGGAGGGGAAGAGGAGAGGGGGGGAGGAGGAGAGGGGGGAAGGGAGGAGGAGAGGGGGGGGAAGAGGAGGAGGAGAGGGGGGGGAAGAGGAGGAGGAGGGGGGGGGAAGAGGAGGAGGAGAGGGGGGGAAGAGGAGGAGGAGAGGGGGGGAAGAGGAGCGGGGGAGGGGGGGAAGAGGAGAGGGGGAGGGGGGGGAAGAGGAGAGGGGGGAGGGGGGGAAGAGGGAGAGGGGGAGGGGGGAGAAAGAGGAGAGGGGGAGGGGGGAGAAAGAGGAGAGGGGAGGGGGGGGAATGAGGAGAGGGGGGGAAAAGAGGAGAGGGGAGGGGGGGAGAGGAGAGGGGGAGGGGGGAGAGGAGAGGGGGAGGGGGGGGGAGAGGAGAGGGGGAGAGGGGGAGGGGGGGGAAGAGGAGAGGGGGAGGGGGGGAGGGAGGGAGAGGAGAGGGGGAGAGGGGGGAAGAGGAGAGGGGGAGGGGGGGGAAGAGGAGAGGGGGAGGGGGGGGAAGAGGAGCGGGGGGAGGGGGGGGAAGAGGAGAGGGGGAGGGGGGGAAGAGGAGAGGGGGAGGGGGGGGGAAGGAGAGGGAGGGAGGGAAGAGGAGAGGGGGGGAGGGAGGGGGAAGGGGAGGAGGAGAGGGGGGAAGAGGAGGAGGAGGGGGGGGAAGAGGAGGAGAGGGGGGGGGAAGAGGAGGAGGAGAGGGGGGGGAAGAGGAGGAGGAGAGGGGGGGGAAGAGGAGGAGGAGAGGGGGGGAGGGGGAGAGGAGGAGGGAGGGGGGGGAAGAGGAGAGGGGAGGGGGGGGAAGGAGGAGGGGGGGGGGGGAAGAGGAGAGGGGGAGGGGGGGGAAGAGGAGAGGGGGGGGGGAAGAGGAGAGGGGGGGGAAGAGGAGAGGGGAGGGGGGGAGAGGAGAGGGGGGGGAAGAGGAGAGGGGGGAGGGGGGGAAGAGGAGAGGGGGAGGGGGGAAGAGGAGAGGGGGAGGGGGGGGAAGAGGAGGAGAGGGGGAGGGAGAGAGAGAGGAGGGGGGAGAGAGAGAGAGAGAGAGAGAGAGAGAGAGGAGGGGGAGAGAGAGAGAGAGAGGAGGGAGAGGAGAGAGGGGGAGGAGGGAGAGGAGAGAGGGGAGGAGGGAGAGGAGAGAGGGGGGAGGAGGGAGAGGGAGAGGGGGGGAGGGGAGAGAGGGGGGGGGGGGAGGGAGAGGAGAGAGGGGGGAGGGGAGGAGAGAGGGGGAGGAGGGAGAGGGAGAGGGGGGGAGGGAGAGGAGAGGGGGGGGAGGGAGAGGAGAGAGGGGGAGGGGGAGGGAGGGGGGGGAGAGAGAGGGAGGGGGGGGAGAGAGGGGGGGGGGGGGAAGAGAGAGGGGGGGGGGAGAGGGGGGAGGGGGGGAGGGTGAGAGAGGGAGGGGGGGGAGAGAGAGGGAGGGGGGAGAGAGGGAGGGGGGGAGAGATGGGGGGGGGAGAGAGGGGGGGGGAGAGAGAGGGAGGGGGGGAGAGAGAGGGAGGGGGGAGGAGAGGGAGGGGGGGGGGAGAGAGAGGGAGGGGGGGGAGAGAGAGGGAGGGGGGGGAGAGAGGGAGGGGGGGAGAGGGAGGGGGGGGAGCGGGGGGGAGAGAGAGGAGGGGGGGAGAGAGAGGGAGGGGGAGAGAGAGAGAGAGAGAGAGAGAGAGAGAGAGAGAGAGAGAGAGAGGAGTGAGGGGGGGAGAGAGGGAGGGGGGGGAGAGAGGAGGGGGGGGGGGAGAGAGGGAGGGGGGGGAGAGAGGGAGGGGGGGGGAGAGAGGAGGGGGGGGAGAGAGAGGAGGGGGGGGAGAGAGGGAGGGGGGGAGCGAGAGGGAGGGGGGGAGAGAGAGGGAGGGGGGGGAGAGAGAGGGAGGGGGGGGAGAGAGAGGGAGGGGGGGGAGAGAGAGAGAGAGAGAGAGAGAGAGAGAGAGAGAGGAGTGAGGGGGGGAGAGAGGGAGGGGGGGAGAGAGGGGAGAGAGGGAGGGGGGGGAGAGAGAGGGGGGAGAGAGGGAGGGGGGGGGAGAGGGAGGGGGGGAGAGAGGGAGGGGGGGGGGAGAGAGGGAGGGGGGGGGAGAGAGGGAGGGGGGGGGGAGGGGGGAGAGAGGGAGGGGGGGGGAGAGAGGAGGGGGGGGGAGAGAGGGAGGGGGGGGGAGAGAGGGAGGGGGGGGGAGAGGGAGGGGGGGGGAGAGAGGGAGGGGGGGGGAGAGAGGGAGGGGGGGGAGAGAGGGAGGGGGGGGGAGAGAGGGAGGGGGGGGGAAGAGAGAGGAGAGGGGGGAAGAGAGAGGAGAGGGGGGGAAGAGAGAGGAGGGGGGGGAAGAGAGAGGAGAGGGGGGAAGAGAGAGGAGAGGGGGAAGAGAGAGGAGAGGGGGAAGAGAGAGAGAGAGAGAGAGAGAGAGAGAGAGGGGGGAGGAGGGAGGAAGGAAGGGAGGGGGAGAGAGAGAGGGGGGGGAGAGAGGAGAGAGAGAGAGAGAGAGAGAGAGAGAGGGGGGGGGGTGGAGAGAGTGGGAGAGGGAGAGGGAGAGAGAATGTATTGTGGCAATTCAAATATTCAGGATGGGCGATATTTTCACTGCAGAAACAGCTTATTAGAATGGCAAACTTCAATAAAAAAATGGAAAGAACTGCAGGTGCTTTAAATCAGAAACAAAAACGTAATGCTGGAAAATCTCAGCACGTCTGGCAGCATCTGTGGAGAGAAAATTAGAGCTAGCATTTCAGTTTAAGTGACTCTTCCTCAGAACAGATGGTAGGTAGGAAAAATGTCTGTTCATATGCAGAAGGTAGAGTGGGACGAGGGAGTAAAGGTTAAATGATAGGTTGGGATATATCCCAAATAGACAGAATAACAGTTGTTCAGATACAGGAGTGGATAATGATTCAGCTAAGAGGGTGAATAGCTAGTACAGGTAATTCTCCTATAAACATGATAGTTATGTTCGTGTGACCTTGCGCTATAGAAAATCACTACATCCATACAACAAAGTTTGGATTATCTAAACTGCTATTCAATCACATCACAGTCAATTCGTGTTCACGAAACATATATTGTAACAGAACTACCAGTAATGGGGACTGTTAGTGACTAACAATGAATTGCCTGTAACAGCAGCCTTTGTGATATCAAGGCCTGGTGTGTGGTGGTTGGATTAAGGACAAAAGAAAGCTCAAACTCAAACTCAAAATCTGTTGAACTCAATTTTGAGTCCAAAAGGGTACAGGTTCCCCAAACAGAAAATGAAATGCCTTTCTTTCAGCTTGCACTGAGCTTCACTGGAGCACTGCAGCAGCAGTTTGAGACAGATGTTGGCCAGGGAACAGGGTGATGTCTAGAAGTGGCAAGCAACTGGAAGATTGGTTTTTTTAAAATTCTGTACAGAACATGTGTGTTCCGTGAAGTTAAATGGCTGAACAGTTTCCCTACTATCAATCCTTTTTTTTCCCCCCCCCAAAATTTACAGTAGAAACTCAGGTTGACGAAGTAGGCCTACATTATTTGTGCTTAGGTTCTATCAAGCACAAGGCTTCCTGAAGTATCACGAAGCTGAAACTTTAATTGTTCAATACTCTGGCATTTGATTTCCAATTATTCTTTTTGGAACAACCAAATTCACATTAAAAAGAACACAGAATGAAAATGCCCATCCTGAAACATTTAATCCCCAATGCTCACCTAAACTTCAAGCTGTTTAGAACTATCCCCAACTAACAACAGACTTCAAAAGGAAAATTACACAAATTATTGCCTTAAGGATTCAATTCTGGTATTCAATACAAAATATGGGAAATGGAATGAAGCCAGTGATTGCTGCATTGTAACTGTCCTTAGTTAAGACCAATCATCAATTTAGGCCAGATGTGACATGCATTCCTAAATTCAACTGTACATTAATACATTTATCATTGGTAATTCTGATCTATTGCAACTAAAGCTCTAAAAGGCAAACTTTAACGTGAAAAATAAAACAACCAGGGTATTAAGCTGCCATTGCTACTCATTCCCAAGCTATGGTTTAAAATAAACAAACTTTTATGAAATTAAAAGGATTGTTACTTAAATAGCTACATTTCACCAATTAGCTTTTATCTGCCTTCATTAACTTTCCACAAAACGTACATCCTAGAACAGGTTTAGCATCTGCCTGCAGAAGCACAGACCAGTGAGACAGGCAGACATTAAGTCTAATCTTGGATGTGCAGGAAGGGAAGACACTTGAGGGTTCACAATTTTGTTTGCTTTGAACCTGGAGACCAAGAAGATATTATTGACAGCAGAACCACAGTGGGTGCAGGGGTAAAATAATTTAAAAAATAAATCTTGTGGTGGGACGGAAAGCACAGTCAATAATAACTTCCAAGACAGGACGGATCTTGTAAAGACAAGTATTGGACAGGCTCAGTGATTAAACATGACCGAAAGTAAAAACCTTTTCAACAATTAACAAAGGCTCAAGTTGAATAAAGAAAAACCAATTCTTCCCCCTCTAATCAGAATTACCTGGTTCAACTGCAACATGCCTACAATCCCACGGTACAGAATTGCTAAAC
The DNA here is from genome assembly GCF_030684315.1 of Stegostoma tigrinum. Taxonomy (NCBI): domain Eukaryota; kingdom Metazoa; phylum Chordata; class Chondrichthyes; order Orectolobiformes; family Stegostomatidae; genus Stegostoma; species Stegostoma tigrinum. Next base: position 36,876,694 of record NC_081380.1, read on the forward strand.
TAGAAAAGACTAGAATCTTTTGGTCTATTTAGCTCAGGTGCTCACCAATAGATTTACTGAGATACTGGAGAATTCTTTAATGAAGTTTTCAGTTACAAAGGAAATGATTTGTTAGTACTTTACCATTTCATTCCTACGAATTGATTCAAAAATCAATAATATTCTTCTTGGGTGATATCATTTGGTGTAATGTGTGCCACCTCTTTGCTAGACTGCATTGCCCTATTAAAGCAGTAAAGATTTAGGATTAATATATTCTATTATATTTCTTCCAAAAGTGAGTTAAGTCTGAAAACTGGCTTGGGGCAATGATTGAAATCAACTTATGGACAGGAGAGAAACTGAATTGCATTTAGTTAGGATCAACAAATGTTAATCTGGCTAACCGCAAGGTCAGATCCTGTAAATTATCCAAAGCAATTTTCTAATGGGAAAACAACTTGAAAGTAATTTTTTCCACTTGCTCACGTGAAAAGAAGTGGTTTTATACATTGGAGGGGTTTTGAAACAAAAGGAATGCAACATAATGCTTTATGTCTGAGCATTTGTTCACACAACACATTAAGTGGTAGGCCTGGTGAGGTATTATGTAAAAATAAGATATACTTTAATTGAAGAAATGATTAAGGACAGGTAGTTTCAAGCAAATGAGAGCTGGAGAAATATTGATTATGTCGATAGGAGTAGTTTAATTGATCTTAAAATGGATATAGAAGCAGAGGTCAAGTATGAAATTAACAAACAGAATGAGAATTTAGAAAGCAATGTCCTTACCCAAGCCAATACCAAGTGGTAGAACTGCCTTCCAATAAAAGCAAAAATGCAAAATCAACCAGCTCTTTCTTTGCTTGAGTTAACATCCAAAAATGAACTGACTGATGGCAAAAGCAAAAATAGGGATAAGTACTTTAGGAAATGGTATTATGCCTATGATCATCAGACTTTGGAACAGTCATCAATTCAAAGGCAGGTCTCAACGTCTAAGATTTTGGGATATCTGTCCTTAGGTGAGAGCAAGAAAAGTTTCCAGAACTTTCTCCAAAGAGAATCCATTGACTAATGGAAAATGGGCGATTGACATCTGAATGTCCTTTTTGTTTTTAATTGTTTTTCTTCAGACAGCAAACCAACATATTAGAAAAGCAGAGCTTCTCTTACCTTGTCATTGTCTATTCACTTCAACTTAGTAGCTGAATTGCAGTTTTATGGATAAATGTATTTTTGGATAATAAGTTAAACATCAATTCCAGTGTTGATTAAAATGTAGCTATCAAGCTATCCCATTGTGCAGGATGCGGCCATTTTAAGGCAAGTTGAACACCAGTAGCCAACATTTAATCATTACCTACTTACATAAAGAAATCAGAGAACAGAAAAACCAATCCACGCCTCTCTACCTACATGTTCCAATCAAACACTACAACTGTTTATAATGGAATATGTAGCAATGTGTAGTAACCTTATCAGATTACAATTAGCATACATATAGTATTAATCCATCAATGGAAATAGTAAATTCAATTTTATTTCCTTAAAAACATCTCTCTTTAATTCACTCTGTCATTCAATGTCTTATTTTGTGAATGGCTTAGAGATTCAAGGCAATGACTAGCATTGAGTCAACTTCAATTACACCATTCATGCCTAAAAATATGAAGAACAATCCTAGAAATTAAGTAGTGGCCTCGTCAATCTCTAAAATGAAAATGCATGAATTGATTGTAATGCAAAAATGACATCCTGCAATTCAATGTCTTTGGCAGGATCTGGGGAGAAGAAATTTCTACAGTTATGAACTCATTATAACCCTTCTCATCCAAAATGTATGGGACAATTTATCTCCAGATTTGGCAATTTTCCGGATTAGAGAATGATGTTAGAATACATAACCACATATGTGAGAACAAGGAAACATCAAAATTTGCTTGAAATTTAAACCAGTAATAAAACATTATAAAGCAACAGTGAAAACTGTTTTAATTATTTGACTGCTGTATTTTACACTTTTCCTCTCTAAGAGGGAGATGGAGAGAAGTGGTGGGGAGAAGACATACGGGGAGGGGAGTGTGGAGATAGAGAGGGGGAGTAGACTGAGACACAGGAATAGCAATGACCAGAAAAAAAAATGGCTTTGTAAACTGTGCATTGCATTTTCCTTCAGCATAGGTCCTTTCCCTAGGGTAGGGGAGACCAACATTAGAGGGCAATGGTTTAATATAAAAGAGGGGAAAAGATTTAAAAAGGACCTGAGGAGTAACTTTTTCATGCAGAGGGTGGTGCATGCATGGAATGTGGTGTCAGAGGAAGTGGTGGGAGTGAGTACAAATACAACATTTAAAAGGCATTTGGATGAGTGTGTGTACAGGAAGGGTCTAAGAGGGGTGGGGGCCAAAAGCTGGCAAGTGAGACTAGGTCAGATGAAATGCCAGTGTGGTGTAAACGAGTTGGTGTGAAGGATCTGTTTCTGTGCTATATGACTCAAAGTCACTACATCCCCCCGTCACCCTTAGCCTGAGGATGAGATAAGCCCATGCCTTCTCTATTGTTTGGGTGCAGCAACAAATTGAATGGAGAGTCCATGAGTTGCTTGGTCTGCTCAGAACATGCCAGACAACTGGTGTTGCTCAATGCAGATACCCAGCCTGGAGAGGTGACGCTGCAATGCTTTTGAAAACAAAGCTCTAATTCAAGGAATTATTTTCCTATTCAGGAAAGGACACAAAATGTGGAATCACCAAGTAAAGCAAGAAAATACTACTTTAATAAAAAAACACAGAACTATGGATGCTGGAAATCAGAAACAAAAACAGAAATTGCTGGAAAAAACTCAGGTCTGGCAGCATCTGTGGAGAGAAATCAGAGTTAATATTTCATGTCCAATGACACTTCTTCAGATACAATAATATCTTTATGTTCTTTTCCACATAAAAATAATAACACAACTAAACTTAAAAGAAATGTTTTCAAAGATGCCTGTTGGGAATCAATAGTAGATACAGAAGCCACAAATCAAAAAAGGGAAACATAATAAATTAAGAGGATATGACTAATTATCAAATGACAAACTGAGTACCACCACACTGATTTTCTTTTAAATGTCACATTTAATGAATTTCCACCACTGTACTTCAAATCTACATTGTACAAAGTGACCGGCAAATGTGTCACATAGGACGATGAACCTCAGGTGAAGTCTTGAAACTGGTTTCTCAGCAGGCTCTTAGGAATTTTTTTTGCCCTATTTCCTGAAAACAGAAATTTTCAAATACAAGCCTTTAAAACTTAATTTATTTTTAAAGCTCTGGAGGCTTAAAAATCTTTTTCTTTATAATTCATAAACATCTGAATTGCTCCTAATTGTAAATAGCTGCAATTTCCTGCATGACAAATCTTTGTCATAGCGAGCCATTACTTCATTTAAGTTAACATTTTAAAAGAAATAAAATATTTGGGATCTAACTGAAATCTGTGCACACCTTTGCTCTGGGTCACTCGCAGCAAGAGTCCAATGCTAAATACAGATATGAACTACAGTTATTTAACAGTCAAGTAATGATGACCGAGCCTGGGGTCATACTCTCAGCTTTGAACACAATTGTGTATTTAAGACAATCCATAAAGGTTCCTTCGTACATGTGAAAAATCTTTTATCTTAAATATAAAAGCTGGAAGGGACATTCAAGATTTAAATCCCCACGCTGAATTGTTTTTTAAAAAAACGTGGAGGTAAACAAACCAAGTTGTATACTCCTGGAGGTAGAGCCTTCAATTTCTGTTCATATATACATATACACAGAATAGTTCAGTGTTCCAGTAGATAAGGATTTGTCAGGAAAGGATATTAAAACTGCACTACTGTGACGTTTCAGATCAACACTTCCACACAGTTCTGCCTAAAGACACAAGACACAATTAACATAATCGCCTATGTGCTGCTTTTTTTTCCTGTTACACCGTCCAGTGCAGAAAATAACTTTCACGGAATATTTCACAGACCTAAAATGTGCAAGCTAATTCCTCTATACAGTAATGCCAAGACTTTTAAAATCTACCCAACACTGGATCTATATACACAAGTAATGTGGGATGATGCATGCTTGAGGTTTGACTGCAGAAATAAAACAAAATGTTTCTAAAAATTGGTTAAATATAATTAAGGGACTGGGGAAACATAAGTTACTTCTGCTAGTGATAAATTCACACTCACTCCATTTCTTTCTAATCACAATGTTATACAAACAACAGCAAACCACTGTCACAGCTCTGAAGAGAAGCGATAGAATTGATCTGTCAGGTGACATGCCCATTTCATTAAACAGCCTTATCAACCGATATGACATCATGATTGGTCGGCATAAACTCTGTATTCTTAGCTAGCCTCAGTTCAAAGTGTCTTCAGGAATGGATGAGCGTTGATTCCTTAGAGATCCTGTACAAGTCTGTTCCATGTCCCACTTCAAAGTCAAGACATTCAGCTCATTTCAGTGCAGCTTTTGTTTTTCCAAAGCCAAAAAGCGAAGGCTGCACACAGTTCCATAAATACGTACAAACTGTGCAGCTCCTGCTAAGCTGCTTTATTTCAAAGCACAGCCACCAATTTAATCCCTAAAAAATACAAGTCCAGCATATTCCTAAAAGTATATTCTTTACAATTATCAGTGGTTTTCTTTTTAACTTCTTAAAAATTTTTATAAGTAAAATTACACACTTGTCCCGACATAAATGTACTGCAAATTTTAGACTCTAGGTAAGAACCTAAAATGTTTGTCATCAGTAGTTTCTTCCACTTACTCCCATACCAGAGGAGATGGGGGCATCTCAGAGGGCTGAGCAACTGTGGAGCTGTTAAAACGGCAAAAGAAAAAAAAGTGATATAAACTTCAGACTTTACACTGAAAATTCAGTGGCATGTACATTTAAAACTTAAACACATTCATTTCATTTTGCTCATTTCCGACTAGGCAGTCAAATAGAATAGTTATCAATTGAAGTCAGAGATGATCTTGGGATTTAGAAAGGTTATGAAGTAAATCAATGCCAGCCTAACGGATCAGGTGAGGTCAGGTGGAGGGTATCATCATGGTCAAAAATAGGTGACTAAAATGGTGCCTGAAGGCAAGGTTAGTGCAACAGGAGTAGTGATATTTTTCTCACACCATGGACCAACAGATTGCAATGAGAAACTGATATACCCATCTCCCTACTTTTTTTAAATTAATAGCCTCATTAAAACACACTACATATGGACATTATAAGTAACATGTTGATTGCTAATTCATTTGAAGAAAGGTCTTCCAACCAAAAAGTTTGAGAAATATTTATACATAGATTTCTTGTGAAATAGCTTAATATTGACTTTAATTATTTTCACCCATTGGTTAAGAAAATTAACCAAGGACAGGTTTACTGCTTTGTAAGTGGCTAACAGATAAGTCAGTAACAGAACCCATTCCAAAATACTACACCTCATTTGAGTTATTAAAATCAAACAGATTGAAAAATCCAAATGTGATTATACTGGATGTACTACAAATATCTAATATTGTGAAGAGAAGCAAAATACTATCAATGATGTCATGAGTTAAAAAACAGAAAATAATCAATTTTGGCATGCAGTTGAGGAATTTGTCCAAAATGTTGCTAAACCCTCAAACTGGGGAAAAAAATGACAGACTGGACTTTTAATCTACCATTAATCATGGAGTTTTAAATGAAAACACATTTAAGTAAATTATTCATCATTTATTGCTAAAAAGACCTGCAATATATTCTGTACTCTAGAAAAGGCTAAATATTTTATTTTCATAAGGTTGGCTTTAAACTTAAAGTATCTGATGTCAAATGTAGACTTCAAAGTTAATATTAAGAGTAAAAGGGTGGCTAGGGAGAGAATAGGTCCCCGTGAAGATCAGTGTGGCCATCTGCGTGTGGAGCCACAGAAAATGGGGGAGAATTTTAATGAAATGTTTCTCCTAAGTGTTTACTGAGGAGAGAATCACGGATGCTAAGGAAATAAGGGAAACAAGTGGGGATGTTTTGGACTGCATACATATTACCAGAGAGGTGATGTTTGCAGCCTTAAAGGACATTAAGGTGGACAAATTCCCTGGGCTTGATCAAGTCCATCCTCAAACATTATGGGAAGCTAGGGAAGAAATTGTGGAGGCCATTGCAGAGATTTTTGCTTCATCTTTATCCACTGGTGAAGTTCCAGAAGACTGGAGGGTGGCTAATATTGTTCCATTGTTTAAGAGAGGCAGCAAAGATAAGCCAGGGAACTGCAGGTCAGTGAGCCTGACATCGGTGGTAGGCAAGTTATTGGAAAGAATACGGAGGGACAGGATCAACCAACATTTGGATAGTCAAGATCTGATTAGGGATAGTCAGCATGGATGTGTGTGCAGGAAGTCATGTCTGACAAATCTTTTAGAGATTTTTAAAGTAGTATCCAACAGGATAGATGAGGGTAGGGCAGTGGATATTGTCTATATGGACTTTAATTAGGCCTTTGATGATGTCCTGTACTGCACGCTAGACATGAAGGTTAAGTTGCATGAGATCCAGTGGAAGCCAGCTAACTGGATTCAAAATTGGCTTGATGGTAAGAAAGCAGAGGGTGATGGTTGTAAGAGATAACAAAGTGTAGAGGTGGATGAACACAGCAGGCCAAACGGCAGCAGAGGAGCAGGAAGGCTGATGTTTCGGGCCTAGACCCTTCTTCAGGAATGATTGAAGGTTGTTTCTCTGACTGGAGGCCTGTGACTAGTGGTGTGCCATAGGGCTCAGTGCTGGGACCTTTGTTATTTACGTAAATGATCTGGATGTGAATGTACATGGCATTATTTGTAAGTTCACGGCTGATACAAAATTAGGAGGTATTGCGGATAGTGAGGAAGGTTATCAAAACTTAGAGGGATCTTGATCAACTAGGGAAGCATGCTGAGGACTGGCAAATGCAATTCAATACAGAGACATGTAAGGTGTTGTACTTTGGAAAGTCAAATCAAAGTAGGACTTGCACAGTAAATGGTAAGGCCCTGAGGAGTGTCGTGCAACAAAGGAACATAGGAGTAAAATGCATAGTTTGTTGAAAGCAGCATCACAGGTACACAGAGTGAAGGCGGCATTTAGCATGCTGGCCTTCATTGGCTAAGGCATCGAATATAATTGTTGGAATGTTATGTTACAGTTGTAGAAATCGTTGGTGAGGCCACACTTAGAGTATCGTGTATAGTTTTGATCATTCTGTTAAAGGGAAGACATAGCTACATTAGAAAGTGTGCAAAAAAGGTTTATGAGGATGTTGCCAGGGCTAGTAGGCCCGAGTTATAGGGACAGATTGGCCAGGATAGGACTTTATTTCTTGGAACGTAGGAGAATGATAGGTGACCTCATATTGGTATAAAAAAAACATAAGGGACATAGATAGGATGAATGCATATAGTCTTTTTCTTAGCGATGGGGAATTGAAAACTAGACGGCATAGGTTTAAGGTGAGACGGGAAAGACTTAAGGACCTGAGCAGCAACTTCATGCAGAGAATGGTACATTATATAGAATGGATTGCTGGAGAAAGTGGTTGAAGCAGGCACATATAAAAAAAATTTGGATGGGTACATGGATGGGAAGGGTTTAGGGGGATACAGACAAAACGCAGGCAAGTAGAACTAGCTGAGTAGGCACCATGGATGCATTTGGGCCATACGGCCCATGCTGTATTACTCTATTACTAACAATTTCCTATCATGCATGGCTGGAAATTGCTGTGCAACTATCTGATGTTCAACATTAAACAGCAGAGTTAGATGTATGTTGAAGCATCTCTTAGCACAGAACTCAGTAATGGATATGTAGCAAGTAAATAATTAGCCTTGGCTTTGAGGGTTGGAAAGGGTTTCTACTCTGGGTCACCATTCACAGATCCCACTGGAAATGTGCATTAGTGAGGACAGGGTGGGAGTGAGATAGATGTCAGAGCTCTAGTAGGATGCCTTCCACAATCAAAAGTTTTGTCAACATTCACAACCAGATACAAATAATAGTCACTGCCAAAGATATCAGACAATATTTGGATCTAAGCAGGAAGAAGGAAGTTAAAAATACAATTTTCTCCTTCCAGGAGTGAAATTCTACAAATTAACTGAACTGAACCCATATTTTGAATATTTACTGATTGAAGTTATTATTGCATATGTTTCAACACATTTCCTATTTTGCTTTCTATGCACCTGCCCTTGCAAACACAATAACAAAAATAGAGCTGGCAAAAAAAAGTGATGCTGATATTCATAAACATTATACAAAATTGTCTTCCAAGCCACTTTGATAATTCAAAAACAGAAACAAATTAAAAGATGGTTTTCCAGCAGAAGTCTTTAGATATTAGATTTACAATACAAGATGAATCCAATTTTGTTGGCAACTTTGTCTTAAGTCTGTCTATCGTTAGCAAGACTTTGAGAATACCTGCCATGTTGTGTGGCTCTCATGGTCCTCAGCTGGATAGATTTCTAACAGATCTAGCAACTCAACACTGGGCATTCATGAAGTGCAGTGGGTCATCAATGGCAGCAGAATTATTCTCCAACACAATCTGTACTTCACGGCTCAGCATATTCCCAAGTCTACCATTACCATTAAGCCAAATGTTCAACCCCGGTTTAATGCAGAGGGCAGGACAGCATGTTAGGAGCAGCACCAGGCAACAAGGTGTCAAACCTAGTGGAGCTACTAAACAGGACCAGCTGGGTGCCAAACAGCGTTAGCAGAAAGTGATAAACACTCAGTGTACAGCTAATTGATTTCACTACCAACGGACGAGAACTAAGGTCTGCAATGCTGCCACCATCTAACTGTGAACAGTGATGGACAATTAAACAAATCACGAGGGGAAGGAGCTCCACAAATATGACTGTCCTTAAGGTAAGGCATTTACATCCACCTTCAGCCAGTGTTGGGTAGATGATTCACCTTTGCCTCCTCCAGGGTTCCAACATCATTGTTGCCAGGCTTCAGCAAATTCCATTTGGTCCAAATGATATGAAGAAACAGACAAAAGCACTGGGTGCTGTAATGGTTAGGTACCCTGACAATATTCCAGGCTTGAGCTCTAGAACTTACTGCACCCCTAGCCAAGCTGTTCCAATACAGCTACAACACTGATTTCTATCCAACAGTGGAACTGTGTACTGGACATGCCAGAGAAAAAGAACAGGACAAATCCAACCAGGCCAATTAATCTACTCTCAAATCATCAGTAAACTGAAGAAAGTGTCATCAACAATGCTATCAAGCAGCACTTGCTTCAATACTTCAATAATCACATAGAAGCTGAGTTTGGGCGTTTGCCTGGGTGTCTCAGTTCCGGCCTTATTACAGCTTTAGTTCAAACATAGGCAAACAAAAGAGCTACTTGCAGGGATGATGTGACTGCCCTTAATGTCAAGACCATATGTGAAGTGTAACATTGAGCAGATTGAGCAAAACTGGCGTCAACAAGAATTGGGGGAAATTGGTCTACTGGTTGGAGTCATACAGGGCACAATGGAAGCTGGGTGTGACTGTTGGAAGTCTGTCATTTCAGCTCTAGCATATCTGCAGTAATGCCTCAGGGTAGTGTTCAAGGCCCAGTCATCTTTAGCTGTTTCAATGACCTTCTCCTCTGCCATAAAGTCAGAAGTGGCAATATTCGCTGATGACAGCATAATATTTAGCACTTTCTCAGACACTGAAGCAGTCTAAGTCTAAATGTAGCAAAACCTGGATAATATCCAGGCTTGGGCTGACAATACTTGCACCACAAGAGTCCTAACATGAGAGAATCTAACCACTGCCTCTTGACATTCAATGGCCTTACCATCACTGAATCCTCCACTATGAATATCCTGGGATTTACCCTGACCAGAAACTGAAGTGGACTAGCTAAGTACTGTGGTTACAAGAACAAATTAGAGACTAAGACTCGTGCAGCAAGTAATTCACCTCCTGACACCATCTACAAGGCACAAATTGGCAATGTGATGGAAGAGAACCCACCTGCCTAGATCAACAGAGCACCCACACCCAAGAAGCTCGAAAGCATTTAAGAAAGCACCTTGCTTGGCTGGTCAACATCCTGGCATTCACTCCCTCCACAACTGACGTTCAGTAGAGCCACTTGTATAATTTACAAGATGCACTGCAGGAATTCAGCAGTACTCCTTAGAAAACTTTGTTCAAATCCACAACCATTACCACCTAGAAGGACAAAAGGAAACTGATACATGAGAACACCATCCGCAAGCTCCCCTCTGAACCATTCACTATCCTGACTTGGAATTACAGTGACACTGAATGAAGAGCAATGCATTAAAATCCTGGATCTCCCTCCCCAATGGCATTGTGGGTCTATCTACAGCAAATGGATGGCAGCAGTTCAAAAAGTCAGCTCACCACTACATTCTCAAAGGCAACTGGCAACAAGTGATAAATTCTAGCCCAGCGACAGGACAATATCCCATTAATGATTTTAGAAGCACGATTTATAGAAAACCTTTCTAAAAGGAATTTTAAAAAATCCTCCACAAATTATTTAGAAAAAGCAACAACTGCAGATGCTGGACTCAGAAATAACACTATGGAGCTGGAGGAACATAGTAGGCCAGGCAGCATCGGAAGAGCAGGAAAGTTGACATTTCAGGTTGGGACACGTCTGCAGAAATCTGTTATCCACAAATTGTTTAACTTTATAAGTATACAAGTTTTAGGACACAGTACACAAGCTTTTGTTTTTAAATAACAGAACATTAGTTTTTCGATTAATTCGCTTAATCTTTAAGTAAACAAAATTGGCATTTTTCAGAACCAAACAGGATTCAATACCGGCCTATAAATAATTGTCCTGTACCAAACTAATACAATAGGCAGTTATTAATAGCAAAACCAGAAATACTTTGACACAATGCCTGCACCATCATACCTGATAAAGCTTTTAAATGCAGCAGACTGTGGGTTGATGCATAGTGGAACCCTGTTCCCTTTCTGCTGTTCCAGAATGAATTGATGGATGAGCTCTGTAGAGAAGAAAATGAAATATATTGTCATAACAATATAACTTGCACTTGTTCAAGCTGCTGTAGCAGTGAAATCAGTTGAAGATGTGAATAATTGAATCTATTTAACTACATGTACATTTAAAACTCTAACATTAAAGCTAAAAGTACAAACCTACACTAGAACTTTAAAACATGACAAGGGGGTAATCCTGCAATTTCATAACACACTGATACTTATTAAATGTTTTAATATTGTAAACTGGCTGGGGGCATGCTCCCAGCATATAAAAGTAACACAGGGCAGGTCAAGAAAGAAGAAATTAAGAGGTGCAAACTGACAGCTTGGTTACATGGATGACCTCTCAGAAGGCTTTAGAAGGGGAAAACAGCAGCAAATAAGTGTATGAGTTTTGAGGGAGCCAAAGAATTGGACACAGACAGTCAATGACTTCAACACTGGTGGGATGAAGGTAGCAGACATACACAAGAAGCGAGAGTGACAGCTCTGAGGGGTTCATAAAAAGCTTAAATAAAACAAAAAACTGTGGATGCTGGAGATCTGAAGCAAAAACAAATTACTGGAGAAACTCGGCACGTCTGACAACATTTGTTGTCAGAAATACAGAGGTAACGTTTCAAGTCCAGAGACTCTTCATCAGAACTGCAACTGCCAAATGAAAAGGTTGGACAAGTGCAGACACAGTGACTTAAAGATGAGGCCGATAATTTTATATTTAACATACAGGTGAACTGAACTGTCCAGAATAGGAATAATAGAGAGCAGTGACTTGAATGCAGGACTGGGTATTAGCTATGAAAATTTAGAAACATTGGAGTTTATGGAGGGTGCAGAATGGGAGATTCACTAGGAGGACACTGGAGAGATTTTAAATGGTACTCAAAACAAAATACAGCAATAGGTTTTGTTGGTGCAGAGATGGAAGCAAGTGGCTTTGCTTATGAAAAACACGGGTACTTTGAAAGCCTGTCGAAAGAGTTGTATGCCAAGGAAGTGCAGGGACTAGTAAGTGGTGAAAGGAGGAAGACAGCATTAGTAACAAGTGGGCCGAATTGGAGTTGGTGATCAAAAACAATACTTGTTTTCCCCAATGCTCACCTAGGAGAGTCTCAATATCAATTGTGTCATTACGTTGCAGAGTTGAAAGGAAGCCAGGCATTCCTTAATTTCTTTCACAAGTCAGAAAGCTATGAGCAAGGACAACTGAATATATGTCTTTATACAAGTTACCTTTAAGTGCTTGCAATAGAATTGGATGGAAATAACTGGAGCTCTTTTAGAACTATGACATTTGGATTTAAAGAAATCACTATTGAAATGTATATCTACCAACACATCTTCAAGCAAATTTGTGAAATCCTAAACATTCCGTACTTAAAACAAGATGATTTTCTATTTCATGAATTAAAGTCACTGGAAGGTGATATTACTCAGAAATGGAAAACAGATAACACAGTAATTCCTTACACCATGTAAATGCGTTTGAGCAGGCTTTGTCACTGCAATCTCCCCAGTTATATATTTGTCATTTATTGGTTCTCTGAAGGTGATAACTCATGAGAATGCTATAATACAGTTACATAGATAAGGATAGCAAAAGCCCCCTCCTACACCAGTTAATACTTTGGTCACGCAGTTATTTTTAGTTAAGTCTGGATAGCCCCAAAGCTGAGCGATTATTCAGCACATTGCAGTCAAGGTCCAGCCTGATGTGTGTTACCACAAGCCTGCACTTCTGTCAACAGTCAACTAATTTGGGGTGGAAACCTTAATTGACTGTAGTGTTCCAGTGAACTATCACCAAACTTTAGTAGAATAGAGGCTTAACTTGCAACATGCTTTGCATGACAATTTAATAATGATGTAAGTAGCCCAACAGTAATCATAAAGTAAGGGTATCTAGAATAATATATTCTGTCTGATCAATAACTAAATGTTCCTAGTTAAAAATAGCTAGCATACTGTTTCTTAGGTTTCAGATCAGAAAGGTCTAACTACAAAATAATATTCAAAATTACACTGACCTTTAACCTGCCGTACAGATGTCAGGTTTTTTTCAAAGCTGTCATCAAATTTTGGATTCGTAATGGGCTCAAAATCATTGGTGTAAACACGTCCTGTAGAGGTGGTATAACAGCATTTGCACATACAAGTGTGGTACCGGAGGCGTCCTTCATCTAAGTATGGATGAGCCAGGGCATCCTTTGCAGAGATTCTTTTTGACTACAGTATAAGGGAAGAAAAACTTTATCCAATAACTTGGAAATCTTGTTATAATTCGATGTGAGAATTCTGAGAAACGTTACACATCTTCCTAAAGATGTTCCAACAAAACAAGAAGCTGAAAAAGAAATTTTCATTCAAAGCTTAGCTAACATTACTAAATGACCCAGTCTAATCTATTATTTTCTATGAAAGATACTTATGTGGTTTCAAATGGGGCAATATTTATTAATAGTTTCATTTGTAAAATGAAATTGCTGAAATGACATCTGCAGAACTATGAAAAAGGATCAGAAGACCTCTAACTGCAGAACTTTACAACATTATTGCATCCAGTTAATTGCAAGACCATAGGAGACGCAAGGCAGTAATTTCAAGATTCAGTAACTGAGTATCATTATTCCAAAAAAACAGTATCAGTTGAGATTTCTTTTCTGATGCAGATTATAAAAACAGTATTGTAATGTATTAGAGAATACAGACTAGCTGTGTTTTCACGTGAAGGAGTATTTTACAGTCTAATAAATAATTTCAATACTTACAGGATCAAAAACTAACATCCTACAGAGGAGGTGGACAGCTTCATGGGTAGCCTGGCTGGATAGTGTGTAAAGGACAGGAAGCGATGGCTGTAGGGAGACAGAGCGTAATTAATGTGGAAACAAAGAATACCAGTTGTACATGAAACAAGCCACCTTTAAACATTATTTGTAAATACTACATACTTAATGGGGTAAAATCAGGACGACAATGTTATCATAATATTCAAGCTAGTTTTGCATTCTGCTTTACTTATTTCATGGATCAAAAAGATCCTACTTAAAATCATGCAAGCATGCACTAGTTTGTTTTGCACCAAATGCCAGGCTGTATCTTGCATTCAAAAACTGTTTTCAAATACTGACGTCCTTTATTCCGGACCAACAGGTTGTTTCTTTGCTTTTTAAATAAAACCCTGGTTAGACTTTACTTGGAGTATTGAGATGATGATCTGGGCACCACACCTTAGGAAAGATATATTGGCCTTGGAAGCAGTACAGCAGTACATGTAGATTTAAAGTATAATACCTAGACTTCAGAGATTAAGTTAAAAGGAGCAATTATATTAACTAGGCTCTTAACTCTAGAATTTAGAAGGTTAAGGAGTGATCTGATCAAAATCTTCCAGATATTAACAGGAAAAGTCAGGGAGACCAACTATTTTTACTGGTTTGGGATTCTAGGACTAAGGGGCATAGTCTCAGAATTACCACCAGATGGTTCAGGAAAAATGTTAGGAAACACATCTACACACGAAGGGTGGTAGATGTTTGGAACTCACTTTCATAAATGGCAATGGATGCTGGATCACATTTGCTAATTTTGAATCAGAGATAGATAAATTGTTAAGTAACGTTATTAAGGGAATGTGAAAACATCAATGAATACCAGCGGTATTCAAAAGTGTTCATACGGAGTTAGGTCATAGATCAGCTGTGATTTCACTGAATGGCAAAACAGGCTCGAGGAGCTGAATGGCCTACTCCAGTTCCTACGTTCCTTTCTCCATTGTCATCTTTGGCATTTAATCTCTCCTGCTCTTTGACCTACTTTCAATCTATCTTCCCCATTTTTCAACAGTATAAAATTTAACATTTCTACCTGTCAATTTTGAAGTCGTCTTGTTGGACTTGAAACGTTAACATGGTTTCTTGCTTCAAAGATGCTAACAGACCCGTAGTTTTTGCAGTACTATTTCAGATTTCCAGCATCTGCAGTATATTGCTTTTACTGAAGTAGAATTAGGACTCTAGCAATATTTACTCTGGAGTCACTGCTTGCTTTCACACCCAGTTTATGCTCCAGTCTCTCACCAAAGCAAACTCTGGTGTGTGAAATCAGCACATGTTTACTGACACTTAGTGTGCAGATTTGATGGCTTCCCATTTGTAAAATTTTGTATTTTGCAAGTTTGGGAAACCTTGTTACAAGCCAATGCCACGCAATTTAAAATCCCATTACTGATCTCATGATATTCACAAACATACTTTACAACACAGTTGAACAGAATAATGGCAATTTGATACAAATTTAGACTTTAGCTAAAACATCTTTGTCAAGGGAAGTGATTACACAAATACACATTTGTCTAATTTGGGAAGTATCAATCCAATTCCTGCAGCCAGCATTAGATCTACACAATTTCTCAAAGTGAGTGCAGAGAAGCTCATATTGAGTGAAGTGCACAGACTGGATACTTAACCATGGAAAGGGAAGACATAGTGGTCATTAATTATAAGATAAGTCAACCTTTCCAAGACTCCACACTGGTTCAGAGCTGATGTAGACAAGGAAGAAGTGTTTTGCTATTCTTCTGTCACGGAATAATTAAGTGAGGCACAAGAGAGGAATAAAGAGAAATAAACCATGCTAGGGCTCATTTGTGCAATTTCTTTCATTAGGGCACTGCGTTTGCTTCTTTAGCAAAGTGGTCTTGTGTGAAAAAGTTCCAGAAAAATTCCAACTAAGGAAGTAAAACACCTTCATTTTTACATAAAGGCAATCCACCTGCACCAGTACTTTCAACACGTTATGTTTAACCAGACAGGAGTAGAGCTCCCTGTAAAATGCAGATCCTGAGTACCAACTCAATTGATCCTTCATACCAGGAGGTGCCAGAAAAAAAAATTCACAAAATTATTCTCCAAACCATGCCATATAGAGTGAGGTACATCAGGACATAATGACCAGGGTCTCTATCTGGTGTTGGTAGGTCCTGTGTCCTCAGGTTAGGGATCATTAACAGCTCTTAAATCATAAGAACAACTTTTGTTATTCATTCAGAGGACGAGTGCATCAATGGCCAGGCCAGAATTCACTGTATCCATAATTGCCAGAGGTCACTAGCTGATTTTTTTTCTCCTGCACTTATCGGATATTGTTGACATCGGTTAAATCAGTTTTTATTTACGCATTCTTAATTGTCTTGCAGAGGTATTGAGCTGACTTTTTAAAAACTACAGCCTTCCTTGGATTTAGGGAAACTCAGTGTTGTTATGAAGAGAGTAGCTGGATTTTCAGCCAACAGTGAATGAACGGAGCAAACAATGCCAAGTCAAGACAGGGCATATTTAGGAGGGAACTTGAAAGTGGTGGTGGTGTTTCCCTATATTTGCTGCCCTTGTCCTTCTAGGTGGTAGAGGTTGTGGCCTGGCAGATGCTGTTAAAGCAATCTTGGTGAGTTAATGCAGTGCATCTTTTAGATGGTAACACACTGTTGCCACTCTCCATCGACAGTCAAAACAGGAAATTTTTGAAGGTGGTGGATGGGGTGTCAATCAAGTGAACTCCTTTGCCATGGATGGTGTAAAGCTTTTGCGGTGTTGCTGATGACTCAGCCAGGCAAGTGGTGAATAATCTATTTCAGTCCTGACTTGCGCCTTTTATACAGTGGACAGTTATTAGGAAAAAGGAAGTGAGTTACTTGCTCCAGAATTCCAACTGCCTGACTTTTCCCATAGCTACAGTATTTAGGCAGCTGTTCCAGTTCAGTTTTTGCTTAATGGTAATCTGTCAGGATATTGATAGTACAGCAGTGATGGTTATGGCATTGAACATAAGTGATGGTTAAATTCTCATGCTCAAGATGGTCTTTATGAGGCAAATAACATCTATGCTACACATCATCTCAAGCCTAGACATAGCACAGGTCTAGAGGCATATGGAACCAGACTGCTCCAGTATCTGAGGAGTCACAAATGTGATCATTATGCCAACATCCCCTGTTAGTGGTAAATATTTACAGGAGAGGTGATGGCCTACTGGTATTTATGCTGGATTATTACCCCAAAGACCCAGGTAACATTCTAGGAGCTGTGCCATTCAGGCAATTGGGGAGTATTTTATCATACATCTGACTTGTGCCTGGTAGATGGTGGACAGGCCTTAGGAAGTCAGGAGGTAAGTTATTCACCACAGTATTTCTAGCCGATGATCCACTCTTGTAACTACTGTGTTTGTGGGGAGTCTAGTTGAGTTTATGGTCAATGGTAACCCCCAGGATGTTGATAGTGGGGGAACTAAGTGATGGTAGCACCACTGAACGTCAAGGTGTTGGCGATTAGATGGCCTTTCGTTGTAGATGGTCATTGCCTAGCATTTGTGTGGTGTGAATGTCACTTGCCACTTGTCAACCCAAGTCTGGAAATTGCCTAAATCTTACTGCATTTGAACTTGGACTGCTTCAGTAGCTGAGGAGTTGTGCATGGTGCTGAACACTGCACACTCATCGGAGAACATTCCCACTTCATGTCTCATGAAGGAAAAGTCATTGATGAAGCAGCTGAAGATGATGGCGTCTAGGACACTAACCTGAGAACTCTGGCACAGTTGTTCTGGAGGTTGAAGCAATTGTCAACACAACTACAACCATCTTCCTATGTGCCAGGAATGATTCTAGCCAGTGGAGAGTTTTCCTCCGACAGCCACTGAATCCTGTTTTCCTAGGGATACTTGATGCCATACTTGGTTGAATGTGGCCTTGATGTCAAGGCCTGTCACTCTCATCACCTCTAGAATTCAGCTCTTTTGCTCATGTTTGAACCCAGGCTGTAACGAGATCAGGAGCTGAGCAGCTCTGGTGGAATTCAAACTGGGTGTCAGTGAGCAGGTGCTGCTTGATAGCACTGCTGATGACACCTTCCACCACTTTGCTGATGATTGAGTGTAGACTAATGGGGTGGTAACTGGCTGGGTAGGATTTGTCCTGCTTTTACATACAGGACATACCTGGACAATTTCCACATTTTCGGGAAGATGCCAGTGTTGTAATTGTACTGGAAGAGCTTGTTAGGGGCTGTGTCTGTCTCTGGGTAAGCAAGTTGTAATAAGGCGGAGGTGTTCTCCTCAATTTTGAGCTGATGCCTTGAGTGTTTCTGGGTTCCAGAAGTATTATTGAGGACTCCCAGAGTGTACACCACCATGCCAACTCTGGCAATTCTGTTCCATTGATGGGATAGAACACAAACAGGGATAGAAACAGCACAGTATGATTCCAGGAGAATTGGGGGGGGGGGGGTGCGGCAGCTCTCCCAATTTTGTCATAAAGCCCGGAAATTAAAGGAGTACCTGCCAGGGTCAGTGGTTTCCATTGTACGCTTTGGTACCCAAGATGTTGGATGACCTGTCCAGTTTCATTCTTTTGGTTGGATTTTTTTAAGCATCATAGAAATGAATGGCTGTTGAGCCATTTCAGAGGGCAGTTAAGAGACAAGTGCTTTGCAAAATAATGAGCTAACTTTAAGAAAAAGCATGAACTTTTGGGACTTTCCCGATTTACAGCTGAGTAACATTTCATAGTACATTTACAATTGAACCATCAAGTAAACTGTTTCTTGGTTAACTGCTCAGACATTCATATTTCACTTGTCTTATGTCTCTACTTAGATTTTAAATATCTGAAGTTAATGGGATATTAAATAAAGTTTCGATTCTATAAACAGCCGAATCATCCATCTTGTAAAATACTGTTGTATTTCACCTAAATCTACAGTCACCAACTACAGGGCAGAGGTGTTAATTCTGTATGAACATTTACCAGTTATAATAATTTGAGATATTCATGGTTGGTAAGTTAGCAATGTAATGATAGCTATCAGATGTTCTTACATCATTGTCATAACTTCTGGTTTTCTTTGAAAGTGTCACCTCAGGGCAGCAGCAGAATCCCTACAGTTTTTCATGTCTTAAGCTTTCAAGTGAAAAACAGAGAACTTCCAAAAGCACCAACTGTCAGAATGAATTTCACTTTGGTGATGCCTATTTCAAAAATATTTGCACTCCAGTCCTTATACGATTGATTTCCTTCCTCCCTTAATCCTCTATCTCATTAAAAAAAGTTGCTGTCTTTAAATAATATTTTCAAAGTTCATGAAGACTTGATTAGAATATGGATTATTTCAATAAGAATTACCAATTACATTATTAATAAAGGTTGAAAATAGATTTCTTTTTAAAAAGACTACAATAAAGAAATTGCAATTTCTCCGTTCTCTCAAAATGATAGTTTCTCTTAATTCCATAAACCTTTGCAGCTTTTGGTGCCTGAACCAAGTGGCTCTTATGTGTCAGCTTGCACTGAATCAGAGCAGGTATTTAGACACAGCATAACAAAATTTGATCTTTGTTCCATTTACTCATCTTGCAACAATGATCAAATGAAGAGAAAGATAAAGATGCAGAACTTGGACACAATTTCACCTCAATTGTGAAATAAAATCAACAGTACTTAACAGATGCAGTAGCTGAGATAACACCAATTCAATACATCAGAAGTCAAGGCAATATTTAAAATATTTATTCATTGGATGAGGGTGTCACTGGCTAGGCAGCATTTACTGCCCATCCCCAATTGCCCAAAGGGCAGTTAAGAGTCAACCACATTGCTAGAAGTCTGAAGTCATATGGAGGCCAGACCAGTAAGGATGGCAGTTTCCTTCCCTAAAGGGACATTAGTGAACCAGGTGGGTTTTTTCAACAATTGACAATGGATTCACTAAAATATGATTTTAGTACACTATGCATTGCATTTAAACATCAATTGGGAGGTAATCCTGTTGCAGAATTGGGATTTTCTTCACCATGGAATTGCAGCAGCAAAAATAACCACCCAAAACCCATGCCAAATATTTAACACAATCCCATCCCAGTTTAATATTTCACAGCCTAGTTGGTATTCAATAACATAAAACTATGGATTTTTAAACATTTCATGTCACATGGATGGAATGACCACACTGGTTCTTGGGATGGTGGGAATTTCCTACAAGGAGACTGGGTATACATTCTCTGGAGTTTACATGGAGCGGGGGAGCAGGAGGAGGAGACACACAATTTCATAAAAATGTGCAAAATTCTTAAAAAGGGATAGACAGTAATTGTAAAGAAGGATATTCCCCTCTATTGTGGGGTCGAGAACTAAGGGAGGCAATCTGAGAATAAAAGACAGGCCATTTAGTACTAAAATGAGAAGAAATATCACTCAGGTGGTGGTGAATCTTTAGAGAATTTTTTTTAATATAGATTTGGTCCTGCACTTAAAGAAAGATGCACTGGCATCGAAGGCAGTTCAAAAGACATTCACTAGTGTGATTCCTAGGATGACAGGTTAAATTATCAAGAACAGCTAAACAGGTTAGACCTTTATTCATTATAGCTTTAAAAGAATAAGCAATACACTTACGCAAGATAGAGGGGAATTAAAAGGGTGTATGCTGAGAATTTATTTCCACTATTGGGGGAATTTTGAACAAGAGGATACAGTTACACAGTAAGGAAAACTCATTTAAAACTGAGATGTAAAGGAATTTTGGTCCGATAGTAGTGCATATCAGGAATTCTCTACCCAGAAAGTTGTGGAGATTAGATTACTGAAAGTATTTAAAGAGGACAAAGAGATTTTGAGAAATACCTGGGAGCTGAAGGCTCTAATATGTTGGCACGAAAGGGGAGTTGAGGCCTGGGGCACATTAGTGATGACCTTTTTCAATGGCATGACAAACTTGAGGGGCCAAATGGCCTACATTTCTGCTCCTATTACTTATGTGCCAATCATTAAAACCAGGATGCAAGACACCAGAACTGTGGAGCATACATGTCTCAAGAGAGTTGTGGCTTTGGAGAAAGGGAAAGGAGTTGGCATGGAGATTGTTAATTCAAATACTAGCCAGTTGGAATGAACATGGTGGCAGAATGGGGTACTTGTGTTGGAGCTCGTCTGCTGTCCATTTCCTTTTTCTTAAAAAAAAGTGTGGTTTTTAAAAATCTTACAACATTTTAAAATCTTTTTATACTTGCTTGGATGGGAAAGGGGGAGCCAAGTCCTGGACTGGAGGGCACAGCAGGGGCTAAGCCCTTTTGTGGACTGTACGTGAGGCATCAAGTTTTGAAGCCCAGCTAGTCTGGAGACTTGGCCTGATACAGTCTGGAGACCAGGTGCTGACATGGACTGGAGTGGAAGGACTGTAAATTGAGTACTTTAGAAAAATATCCTTTTTATTCTTAAATTGCTTTTTAATTTTTTTTTCTATTTTATACCAAATACGCAAATATCTAGAGCTATCTATCTCATACCTAAGGTGGTGTAATAAGGTAGTTCTGTTATAATGTGTGTTTTGTTAACACAAATTGGCTGTAATCCAACTGCTGAATAGTGGATGCTGTCTGGATAATGTGAACTTTCTGCTGTAGAGGTATAGTGATTTTCTATAGCGAAGGTCACACTAGAATACGACTATCATGCTATAGGAGAATTACCTGTAACATGTTTTATCACAGCACTCATTTCCAATAGGTCATATCTAATATCAGGTCTAGGTTGAGAGTAGACTGATTGCTTTCAGTCTCCGTCTTTTCTTGATGGGATCACAAAAGCTATTTTCCAACCCACAGACATTTCTAGAATCTAAAGACTTTTGGAAAATAATCATGCATCTAATATGTCTGAAATAATTTCATTTAAGACACTAGGGTATGGTCATAAGGCCTTGGGTATTTGTCAGCCTATTTGTCAATCTATGGTGATTTTAAGCCCCTCCCACTTTTTGGCCTATCTTTGGGAAATGGTGCTGGTATTGTACAGTGAAGACAGACTAAAAATTTGTTCAATACTATACTAGTTTCTTATTTCTCATTATAGATTTAGTAGTTTTATTTGAGGACTAACAGTGGCTTCAGTGTTTTTCCCCCCCATGTTGGCTAGGATTCTCTCAGTCTCTACATTGTCCCCCTTTTTTTTTAAAAGAAAAAACAAATCATTTGTTGCTGATCATTAAAATCTGGTCAATCTCCTGACCTACTACAATTCCAGTTGATGTTATTACTGGACAATTCAGATCCCAGACTGCATTCTGCCTGGATAAATAAAAACAAATAAAAAAAAAGACAAGAAAAGTGATTCTTTACAAAGCAGAAAACCAAACCTGCAGCATTGTGTGCTCAACAATCAAATTAAAGTTTATTATGCAAAAGAAATCAAGATAAAATAGAATAAACCAAGTTATTTACACAATTCCAAAGATGTCAAAACACGATCCTATCTACTCCAACATTACTTCATTATACTAAAATATCAGAGATAGTTCTTCTCTTTATCACACTAAAAAGTGTGAATTAGAAATATTTCTTTTGATTCCCGGACTTGAGCTTAAATGCCTCTTCCTGGAGTATCATACAACTAAGCTTAGATTCTCTGAGCTTTGAATAAACCCTTGGTTTCTGCCAAGTATGGACTGCTAGCATTCCAAAACACTTGGTCGGGGACTGTAACCTAAAAATCTTAGTGAGGTAACCTACTTCCCAACCATACGGAATTCTCTTTCTTCATGAAGAGTTGCGTTTTTATATCTAACACCAAACAGGACTTCTGCAAACTGAAACCAAAAGTTTTCTAAGCTATGGGTTTTTCTCCTGAGTAAACAAATCAATTCCTCATTCTTCTAAGCCAAGGCCAAGCTTTATCAGGCTGATTCCAGGGATGGTAGGTCTGACGTATGGGGAGAGATTGACTAGGTTGGGATTGTTTTCACTAGAGTTCAGACAAATGAGAAGGGAGTGGGGGTCTCAGAACTTTATAAAATTCTAACAGGACTGGACAGAGTAGATGCAGGGAGAATGTTCCCGACGGTGGGTGTGTCAGATCCAGAGCCAGAGGTCACAGTCTGACAATTCGGGGTATACGATTCAGGACAGAGCTGAGGAGACATTTCTTCACCAAAAGAGTGTTGAGCCTGTGGAATTCATTACCACAGGAAGTAGTTGATGCCAAACATTGAATGTATTCAAGAGATGATTAGATATAACACTTGGCTGGATGAGATCAAACTTTATGGGGAGAAAGCAGGTTAGGCAATGGAGTTGGACAATCAGCCATGATTGTAAAGTATGGTAGAGCAGGCTCTGAATGGTCCTTTTTAAAGGCTGAATGGCCTCTGCCTGCTCCTATGTTCCTATGCTTTTCAATATTTACTTTGTCCAGTTGGAAAACTCAATGCAAACAAATTCCTATTCTTACAACAAAAACATACAATCAAATGGCTTCAGAAATACTGACAAGTTAATCATTAAACCCTCTCAAACAGATCAAAAACCTCACAGGAAACTCTAAGGTCTAAATTAAATGTTAAAACACATGTAAGACCACTAACCATACATCAGACAAATGACTGATCATTTCAGATTTGTACAGTGTTACTTTAAATTTGGGTTACAGGGAAAATGCAAGGAAGCAGATGCAATGAACATCAGATCAGCCATGATTTTACTGAATGGCAGTGCAAGCTCAAGGGGCTGAACAGCCTCTCATGCCTATTTCTTATGGTTTACAGTCTTATTTGGTACAATTTTTGTACACTACCTATATTCTAGTTTAAAAATACTGGTCAAGGATCCATCCCTCCCCAGTGAACCAAAACCAAAGTGCGAACATCTAACGTTATAAACAGATGGACCTTTACCATAAAGTTCTGGTTACTTTTGTCTCATTCGCCTACCAGGTCTAGAAAAGCAAGTGTACCTTTCTGGATTTGGAACATGCTACTCTAAGAAATCATCCTGAATGTACTAAGACCTCACTTTCCAAGCCAGCTTTGCTAAATTGATTCACTCGATTTGTATGTAGATGGAGTCACCATCAATACTGTAGTACCGTTCTTACGTGATCTTTACAGTCCTATACTCTGTCCTACAGTGTAACTATTATTCAAGGTACATAAATAACTCCTAACTGATCTTTTACCTTTCCTATGTCTCATCTTCTAGTAAAATGATTTTATATCTTTGTCTTTCAATCAAAGTGAATCTCACTACACTGATGGCACCCTTGATCAGAGCTACCCCATTACCTATCCTGGCCTTCAATCTTTTTGAAATGTTAAACAGCTTTCAATATTCAGGTCCCATCCTGCAGTCATGTCTCCGTAATTAGTATCAGAAGATGTATATTTATTTCTAACTGTGCTAACAATTCATCTGCATTGTTAGAAATGCGGTGTGCATTCAAGATATAGAGCCATTAACTCTGTACCATTTCTACAATCTCTGGCCTTGTCTACTGGCACACATTTGAATGTTCTGTCTCCTTAGATTAGATTCCCTACAGTGGGAACAGGCCCTTCGGCCCAACAAGTCCACACCACCCCATGCAGCATCCCACACACCTCTGAACACTACAGGCAATTTAGCATGGCCAATCCACCGAGCCTGCACATCTCTGGACAGTGGGAGGAAACCGGAGCACCCGGAGGAAACCCACGCAGACACAGGGAGAATGTGCAAACTCTGCACAGACAGTCGCCCGAGGCTGGAATCGAACCCGGGTCCCTGGCGCTGTGAGGCAGCAGTGCTAACCACTGAGCCACCGTGCTGCCCTAAACCTAGATGTTCACATTGTTTTTCATGGCAAGTGGCTACAAACCAGACTGGATAATACGGCTAATGTAGATAACGCCAAAAAACAGAAATTTCATTGGATTTGCCA
Organism: Stegostoma tigrinum; assembly: GCF_030684315.1. Classification (NCBI taxonomy): domain Eukaryota; kingdom Metazoa; phylum Chordata; class Chondrichthyes; order Orectolobiformes; family Stegostomatidae; genus Stegostoma; species Stegostoma tigrinum. The sequence continues at coordinate 36,901,481 of NC_081380.1, forward strand.
ATAGTGGTAGGTATAACTGAAGGAGTTCTGTGAAAGGGTCACCAGACCCGCAACGTTAACTGGTTTTCCTTCAGATGCTGCCAGATCAGCTGAGCTTTTCCAGCAACTTTGCTTTTGTTCCTGATTTACAACATCCACAGCTCTTTTGGTTTTTATTTTGAAAAATCAGATTTTGTGACAATCTAGGTTCATTCATTTGCTGCAAGTCTACCTGTAATTGTGCTTGTTAAAAATAAGATTACCGAGGGGCTTTATACAAAATACATTCAGTTATAGAATCATAGTCACACAGCATGGAAACAAGCCCTTCAGTCCAACTCATTTATACTGACGAAGTTCCCCAAGCTGAACTAGTCCCACTGTCTGCATCTCGCTCATATCCCTCTAAACCTCTTCTGTGCATGCACCTATCCAAATGTCTTTGATAGTTCTAAAATGTGTTTGCATCTACCACTTCATCTGGCAGTTCATTCCACATTTGAACCACCATGTGTATGAAAACATTACCCCTCAGGTCCTTTTTAAATCTTTCTCCTCTCACCTTAAAAATATGCCCCCTAGTTTTGAAATCACCCAACCAAGTGAAAAGATCTTTGCTACTCAACTTTGCTATGCCCCTCATGATTTTATAAACTTCTGTAAGGTCACTCCTCAACCTATGCTCCAGTGAAAAAGTTTCCAGCCTATCCATATATCTTGTTCAACCGGAAATAAGTGCACAAACTTCCTACAGACAATGAAAAAAGGATATAATATTTTAGCATTAATGGCGATTTATTACGGAGGCATGATATGCGTTTTCAGTACGAGTCAAAGCTTTTGAAAAAAATTGAGATGGGGTCCAAAGCCAACCTCAAGTACACACATAACAAATCAGTGTCCAATTAGGACTATATATTTAAGTTAAATATAAATTTCAGCTATCAGTATGTGGATGAATCCTCTAGAGAAGGAGCAAAACTTGATGACCTCTTGGGAAATAAGAAAGGGCAAGTGACTAAGGAATTGGTGGGGGAGCACTTCAGGGTCAACTGATCACAATTCTATTAGTTTTAAAATTAGTTATGGAAAAGGATAGACCTGGTCTAAAAGTTAAATTTCTAAATTGGAGAAAGGCCAATTTTGACTGTTAGGCAAGAACTTTCAAAAGTTGATTGGAAGAGGCAATTTGCAGGTAAACGGGTCGTTAAAAAGTGGGAGTCCTCCGAAAACGAGATAACAAGAGTCCAGCGGCAGTATGCTCCTATTAGTGAAGGGCAAAGTGGGTAGGTGTAGGGAATGCTGGATGACTACAGAAATGGAGGCTCTGGTCAAAGAAAAGGAGGCATGTGTCAGGCATAGACAAGTGGGATCAAGTGAATCCCTAGAACAGTATAAGAGGGCAGTAGGATATACCGGAGGGAAATCAGGAGGGCAAAAACAGAGCACAAGATAGTTTTGGCAAATTGGATTCTCCTTAATCTTAACAGATTCTACAAATACATTAAGGGCATAAGAATAATGAGGGAGAGTATAGGGCTCCTTAAAGATCAACAAGGCCACCTACGTGTGGAACCACACAGGTGGTTGAGATACTGAGTATTTTGCATCAGTATTTACTGTGGAGAAGGATACAGAAACTAGAGAACTTGAAGAAATAGAGTGATGCCTTGAAAAGAGCCGACATTAAAACGTACAAAAGGTGGATAAGTCCCTGGGACCTGATCAGGTGTATCCCAGAACTTCGAGAAGCCAGGCAAGTGATTCCTGAGACTTTTGCTGAGATATTTGTTTCATTGATAGCCACAGGTAAGGTACTAGAAGACTGGATGCTGGCTAATGTGGTGCCACTATTTAAGAAAGGTGATAAGGAAAAGCCAGTGAACAGTGATTTGAACAGTGAACTGACCAGTGAGCCTTAATGTCGGGGGGTGGGGGTGGAGGGCGGGGGGGGAAGATGGGTGGATTCTGAGGGAAAGGATTCACAGGTTGTCAGCATGGTTTTGTGCATGGGAAAGCAATTCTCACTAACTTGATTTGGATTCAGTGTTGTAAATGTCTGCACTTCAAAAAACTGATGCAGCATTATTCTATTATTTTCTTTAAGCATTTCTAACATACCAATATTCTTTAATGAAATTGAAGAATTATATTTAACACTGATCTTTGCTAAACAATCTCAAGACATGCAGACCTTTCCAAAGACCATGTCGTTCTCTTACAAAACAATTCTCATGAAAATTTTAAAAATTCACATCATACTATTCTTTGCTGTCCAGTTATGCACCTTCAAGAATTGCAAAATACTTGACTATAGATTTTATAAATCTTAGTGGAATATTGAAAAGTAGCAACATAGAAACACCAGAAGCTGGAAGACTCGACAAATCACCTGACCAATTCAAATGTGATAACATTCAATGACATTTGGCCTCAAACGTCTAACCAATTCCTTATTTTTCTATACCATTGCTCCACTTAGCACTACATAATTTCTGTAATAGAATCAGTGATTGTACTTGTGTCAGCACTTTAATGTGCGATGCAATCACTTTTTACATAATCTGGAAACGGGGATTGCTGCACGACTTCTGATAACCACTCTTGAATGAAATATATTCCATTTTCTCCAATCTAAAATAGGGGTTGCAGCATAAAAAAATCCAGCTGGGTGCATTTTCAAACTATTTCCCCAAAACCCTGTCATTCCAGAACCTGGAAACATAACTGGATAACGTGGATAACAAAGTGTGAAGCTCCTGAGATGCTGCTTGGCCTGCTGTGTTCATCCAGCTTCACACTGTTATCTTGGATTCTCTAGCATTTGCAGTTCCCAATATCACTGGATAAAGTGGGGCAGCACAGTTCATTTATGCATAAATTTAACCATCTGCAATTCAGACTTGTATTTCTGATAACAATTTAATTCATAGCTTCGTTACATTTCCTAAAACAACCATAATGCAACAAGTAATTTGACTTCCAGGCTGCAATAATGCTTTGCCCAATACTGCAATGCAACTTGCCTTTCATGGCAACACCTGCCAAGTAATGGAACCAACTCTTACACACACTTGTATAGTTCCTTATAAAGTTTCCACATTACAAGCATACACTACCTAACTGCAATCAGAATTTAGACAGTGTCTATTTATATGGGACTCAAGTGAACATCCAGCATCGACATGAAGGAGATGTACGAATGTGCAAACAACAAAAGCAGTGAAACATGGAAATTGGGGAGATTCATTTTGGGCAGCAGCAAGAGAGGAGCGGTGAATAGCAGCAGGGCAAGATTGGTTGCTTAGGAACCAGCTTTAGGGGCTGAATGACTAGTATTGGGGGGAAGATAGTTTCAACTTTTGACATTTGTAGTTTGTTATTCAAAGGAAGGGGGGATGCAAGGGATGTGCTGAGTGCAAGGGAAGATGGGTGGAGGGGAGTGTGGGGGGTGCGCGCGCGAGGGGAAGAATAGTGAGTGTCAATGGTGATCTCCTACGCAGGAAATATGTTCAGCTGCAGCTTCTGATTGACAATATGGTGTGGCTGGAGCTGCAGATTCACTCACCATGATGCTGACAGCTTTACGAATAGCATATTTAGCAAGTTGGGCCACAAGGGCCAAGTAGGCAGAAAGGCATTGGGTAACCGCCAGGAAGACAACAGCAAGTATGGGCAGATAATTCAGATGTCTCCTGTGGCCATCTCCCTCTAAACAGATATACTGTGTTGGATATGTCTGGGGAGAAGCTGCCTCTCAGGGGAAGTGGCAACAGCCAAGTTGGTGACACCATGATTGGCTCTGATGCACAAAAGGACAGGAAAGACTAGGACAGCTTTAATGAAGTGAACTCAATTGTACGGGGTAGTAGGAAGTGCAGATGCTGGAGAATCTGAGATAACAAGGTGTAGAGCTGGATGAACACAGGAGGCCAAGCAGCATCAGTGGAGCAGGAAGGCTGAAAATGAATTTCTGAAGAAGGGTCCAGGCCCGAAACGTCAGCCTTCCTGCTCGGCCTGGTGTGTTCATCCAGCTCTACACCTTGTTACCTCAATTGTAAGGGGAACTGATAGATTTTCTGTGGCAGCAAACAATTCTCTCAAACGTTACATGGCCTTCCTGGTGCCAGGGCATTCCGAAAACTGAGTATCATTAGCCAGCAGTTGTGACATGTTGATACCACTGATGTGGGATTAAAAAAAATTTGCTGCAACAGGAATTGAGTTATGTAGTAGATTAAACAGGAAGACAATTAAATCTGTAATCTCTGGATTACTTCGAGTGCCATGCGCTGAGTATAGGAGTAGGAAGATAGCTATGGCTAAAGGGATGATCTAAGAGGGAGGGCTTTAGTTTTTAAATCATTGTGATGCTTCTGGGCTAGATGGGATCCTGTACAAGCTAGATCGATTGCACCTGCACCAGATGGTCCAATATGCTTGCTGTGAGGTTCTCTCATGCTGCTGGCTAGTTTTAATCTAATTTGGGGGTAGAGGAATGAGGCAGAGCAGATTTAACATTAGGAACAAGGTCTAATCAAGTTTAGAAACAATGTTAGGTCAGTACAATAGTGGGCAGAGAAGAAATGGACAGGATGAAGCAAACAGGAGGTCCAGAAAACTAAACTGTTTCTATCTTAAAGCAGGGAGCTTGCCTGGCAAGGTGTGGGAATATTATATTGATGCAATCACTAAGACATGGCTGAAGAGAGGATAGGACTGGGAGCTTGTCATTCCAGGATATAGAAGTTTCAGGTGCAATTTGAAAGGGGGTGGGGGGGCGGTGGTGTGCATTGCATTATTGAAAAGAAAATCACTACTGCAGTAATGGAACGAGGATGGCCTAGAAGGGTCTTCAAATGAGGCCATCTGGATAGAGTTCAGAAATAAAAAATGGTGATTACTTTGCTGGGATTATACTACAGGCCTCCCAACAGAGGGCAGAAGAGGAGCAGGAATGTAGGCAAATCACAAAAGGCATGAGAAACAGGGTTACAGTAGTAGGGGATTTCAACTTTGCTAATATTAACAGGGATTGTCTCAGTATCAAAGGATTAGATGGTACGGAATTTTTAAATCATCCAGGAGAACTTTTTATGCCAGTACATAAATAGTCCTATTGGGATGGGGCAGTGGTAAACCTAATCCTAAGTAATGAAGCCAGTCAAGTGGTTGAAGTTTCAGTAAGCGAGCATTTTGTGGATATTGACCATGGCTATAAATTTCAAAGTCATTATGGAAAGGGATAAGGATAGTGCAGAAGTATCTAAAATGAGAGAAGGCCGACTTCAATATAGTTGGACAGGATCTGGCAAATATGGACTGGGAGCAGCTACTTGCAGGTAAGTCTGCATTTGGAAAGTGGAAATTATTTAAAAGCACAACAGTGAGGCTTCAGGGCCAAAGCATTCTTCAGACTGAAGGACAAGGGCAGCAAGTCCAAGGAACCCGAGATGTCAAAGGAATATCAAGAGTTTATATCAAAGGAGGAAGCATATGTCAAGTATAGCACGTTAAAAAATGGGGATAGGCCATTTATTTGGAATATTGCGTGCAGTTCTGGTCGCCCCATTTCAGGAAGTATGTGGAAGCATTGGAAAAGGTGCAGAGGAGATTTACCAGGATGTTGCCTGGTCTGGAGTGCAGGCCCTATGAAAAAAGGCTGAGGGACTTGGGTCTGTTCTCACTGGAGGGAAGGAGGCTAAGAGGGGATTTAATAGAGACACACAAGATGCTCAGAGGATTAGATAGGGTGGACAGTGAGAGTCTTTTTCCAAGGATGATGACTTCAGCTTGTACAGGGGGGCATAGCTACAAATTGAGAGGTGGTAGTTTTAAGACACATGTCAGAGGCAGGTTCTTTACTCAGAGTGGTAAAGGCGTGGAACACCCTGCCTGCCAATGTAGTTAACTCAGTCACATTAGGGACATTTAAACAGTCCCTGGATAAGCACATGGATAATGATGGGATAGTGTAGGGGGAGGGGCTTAGATTAGTTCACAGGTTGGCGCAACAGAGAGCCGAAGGGCTTGTTCTGCGCTGTACTGTTCTATGTTCAAAAGTACAGAATGTGTAGGAGTTGCTCAAAAAAAGAAAATTAGAAGGGCAAAGAGGGCCACTAAGTATCTTTGGCAGATAGGATCAAGGAAAATCCCAAGGCTTTTTATAAGTATATTTAGACTAAGAGGATCATCAGGGAACAAATTCAACCTACTAGAGACCAAAGGGGAAACTTGAGGGGAGCCTGAGGATAAGGGTAAGGTCATAGTTAAATGAATACTTATCTATATTCAGATGAGAAAAGCATTGCAGCTGGGAATTCATTTGGGACGGTAAGGTTCTACAACATGTTAAGATTAATAACGAGGAGATATTAGATGTCTCAATGGTATAAAGGTGCATAAATCGCTGGGGCCTGATGAGGTGTATCTCTTCGGAACTCTTACATCAGACAGAAGATACAAAAGCTTAAAACACATATCAATAAGTTTAAGAACATTAACTTCCCTGCTATTAGACTTCTGAATGGACCTCTCAAATTTCAAATCCAACGTTGATCTTGCTTTTTGTGCACCTTCTTTGCAGCTGTAACTTCATATTCCTCACTCTGTTCAATCACTATGATTTATGTATGTGATGATCTGTTTGTACCGCATGCAAAACAAAACTTGAGAGATGGTGGAAGGATGATTGAGATTAGAAGCCTGCGGCCAGCAGTGTACCAGAGATTCATGCTGGGATCCTTGCTTTTTATTATGTACATCAATGACTTGGAAATGAATGTGCAAGTTTTAATTAGTAAGCTTGCAGATGACACAAAATTCATGATGATGTTGATAATGAGGAGGATGGTCTCAGGCTGCAGGCTGATACTGGTCAGCTGGTGAAATCAGGCACAGCAATGGCAGATGGAATTTCATCCCAAAAAGGCAAGGTGATGCATTTTGGGAGTTCTAATAAGGGAAAGATAATGGTCGCTAGGGAGTATTAAAGAACAAATGGGGCCTTGGTGTTCAAATCTATAGATCCCTGAACGTGTCAGGTAGACAAGGTGGAGGCGGCATGTGGAATGCTTGCCTTCATTAACTAGGGCACAGTATATCAGAGGAAGGAAGTCTCGTTACAACTTTAAAATAATGGCTAGGTTACTGGTGGAATACTGTGTGCAGACCTGCTCACTACACTATTGGAAAGACGAGATTGCTCTGGAAAGAATGCAGAGGAGATTCACCAAAATGTTGCCTGGGATGAAAAGTCTCAGTTATTAGAATAGACTGGATAGGCTGTATTTGTTTTCCTTGAAGCAGGAGGAGGCTGAGGGGGTATCTGATCAAGGTATACAAAATTATGAGATGCATAGACAGTAGATCATCAATCTTTTCCCCATGGCAGATATGTCCAAGAGGCAAAAAATACAGTCTGACAAGGTGAAGGAGGCAGATATTCTGACAACATTTGACTAACACCTGAATGAGCACTTAAAAGACTAAAGGCACAGTAGACTATGAATCAAGTACAGGCAAATGGGATGTGTAGTTTGGTGTTTGTTGATAGACATGGCAGGCTGAAGGGCCTGCTTCTATGCTGTATGACTATGACAAATCAGTGTGCTTGATCAGCACCTTTCCATACACTAATTTCTTCTATTACTGACTCTTGGCTGTCATCTGTATAATAGACAAGATGCACTACAGCAACTCCCCAGTTGTCACAACAGCGGCTTCCAAACCTGTCTCCTTCACTGAGAAGGAAGAGCACAGCAGACACACAGGAAAGCAATCAGTTGCAGGTTCCCCTCCAAGCCACAACCCAATCTGACTCGGGAGTTATATTATGGTTCCTTCACTCTTACTGGATCAAAATCCTGAACCAGATGGACTACAGTGGCTCAAACTATTGCCTAGCTACCACCAGCACCTTCTAAGGGGCAAGTGGGGATGGGCAATTGCCAGTGATACTATTATCCCATGAAAGGGTAAAGGTACACCAAAATCCAAAGGTATGGTACAATACAGCGTGAACATTCACAGATGAATTATCTAATCAATGCCACTAGAACAGGAAACCAAATTTGGTCTGATGCTCTGAAAACCACCCTGTAATTTTGAAAATAAACTTTCACGGGTGACACCTAGACTTGTCTATATTAATCAACTTTGTATTATTCCAATTTTAGTATATATATTTCCATTGTTGAGGATTTGGAAAAATAGAATACAGGAGTAGGCGATTTGGCCATTCAAGATGATCACGGCTGATCATCCAACGCAGCAAACTGTTCCTGCTTTCTCCATATATCCTCCACTCCTAGTTCCAATAACTATATTACATCTTTGTAGAATGTCTTCAATGTTTTGGCACTCTGGGTGAAGAAATTTCTTCTTGTGACCACAAAAGGCGAACCCCGTATCCTTAGGGTGTGACCTCCGATTCCAGAATCCCAGGTCATCAGAGAACATCTTTCCTGCATTTACTGCGACTAATCCTGTTAGAAACCTATAAAATTCTATGACATCTTCCATCACTCTTCTAAACTGTAGTGAAAATGTCTTAATTAATTCGATCTCTCCTTGTATATCAATCCTGCCATCCCAGGAATCACTCCAGAAAACCTCCTTTGTACTCCTTCAATAGCTAGAACATGCTTCCTCATAAGGGGACCAAAACACTGCACAATACTCCAGGTGTGCTATTACCATGTCCTGTACAGTTGCAGAAAGAGATCCCTGCTCATGTACTTGAATCCTTTTGCTATAATGAGCAACATACCATTTAACACCTTCACCTCATACATACTTTCCGCGAATGGTGCGCAAGGACTCCAAGGTCTCACTGCATCGCCTCTTTCCCAATTTATTAGCAGATAATCTCACATGTATCTACATTTACTGCAACTGCCATGAATTTGTCCCCTTATGTAACTTGTCCAAATCCACAGCAGCTCCTCACAGCAAACCTTCCCAGCTGTCTCATTTACAAACTTGGAGATATAATGCAGTTTCCTCAAGTTCTTAACCAACTTTCTGTATATGATTTGGCATTAAAGTAACTGTTCCAAGTTATACTTCTTGTTTCAGACTGCATGTGTCTCAGTGAGGATCCTTCAACCTGGTTGGTTAAGGACATTCACAATTGGTTGTCCTGTTCAGATGCCCAGATTCCACGCTGAGGCCATTGTGCTATTTCAGATTTGATCTGTGCAAATTCTAGGATGGCAGCACAAAAAAGTTTGTGGGTAAGTCTAATAAGACTAGTAACTGAAATTTTTTGCTGATCATAAAATTCAGGTCAACATATCTGTAAAATCTGATATACCTTTCCCTCAAAAACTATGCAATCAAATATAAATAATTAAAATTGTGGAATTATGGTTCTTAACATTATGACTAGTATGCAGGTGTACAACTTTGACAGGGAGTCAGAGTTCTCATACAGCAATTTACCGAATTTGTGCAAATAAATTTCGTACAAAGTAACAAAATGAAAAGTATTATACAAAGTAAAAACAATAATTTAATTGACGATGCACTCATTGATAGTAAAGTTTTAAGCTCTGTTGTGTTACATGCAGAATATCTAAGGTGAACACCTTGACAAGAAGATGCAAATGGGAGATCAGCAATTTAGGTCAGATTTTCAGAAATGTGAAAACTTGCAATTTGTCACTCCGGTTCACTTTTTATTCCTGAAAGGGAGATCCACATTTCAAACAGGAGATTTTGCTCAGGGTTCCCTCAGAAATTCCATTCTGACAGTATTTTCACAGTGCAGAACTGTTAGACGAATGCCTTCTTATCACAGCCATCAGCTGATGTATTCTGAAATCTAAAAAGGTCCCGATAGCTACTGCCAACCACAAGTACATATGGTATGTTGTTAGTATGCCAGCAGGCTAAGGTGCCAGATAGGTAGGACATAGTTACCAGTTTAGTAGGATGCCAGCTGGGGAGTTGCCCGGTTAGTAAGGAGCCAGATGAGTTGGGATTTGAGTATCAGGTAAGCAGGAGGCCAGCTAGGCCAAAGTATATTCTGTAACGATAGATACGATCATGGAGATTCTGCAGGGTCGCCATGTGCACTGCTGATGTAAAGTGGTGTAACAACAGTCTGTCCAGGCTTGTACTTTCTATAAGAGACTTTGTGGATTGAGTTGTTTCTATTAATCTAGTTTCAGACAATCTGGCATATTTTTCCACCTTCAACTAATTGATACACAGACGAATGTATACTACTGCCTCTGCGATGGAAACACACTCTTGAAACTTCTGTCAAGGTGTTCTAGAACTTTCCGAAAGACACCTAGTCAAATATGCTCAGTTAAAATATTGATCGTGACAAAACACAGGCACTGAAACCCTGAGTATGTTGTTTGAATAAACTCAAAAGTGAGTTTCTTTTCCTCCTCGATGTAAACAGATCAATGTAATGTCCATCCCTGCAGCCATGATGGGCTAATGGTCAAAAAGTAAAAGATGCTTCTCAATTTAGGTTTGTGCTGTCAGCATATCAAAGCTTCTATCTACAAGAGGCTACAGGAGATGTAACCAGATGTAATGTCAAATAGCAAAGTCTGCAACTGAAATTCCAACCACCTACCCAAGAAATAAATTGCCAGTCATTATAACATTGCAGCAAAATTCACACTGACATGTCAACCAACTGCTCTCCCAGGCAATTCAGTTTAATTACTCCAAGACGTGTGGCAGCATTCATGCTACTTCGAAGAAATGTTCTCCAACACTCCAGGTTAAATAATTGGCTCTATTAAACAGAAAATAATCCAATTTAAATAGAAAGGACTTGCATTTACCATAGAATCCTGGAGTACAAGAGACATAGTATGCTAAAGGGCCTGTTTCTAGCCTGCAGAACTAATTCAAGCCACATTCAAATGCCATTTTAAAAATATCCAATTATTACACTTCCTCTTAGTGCAGCAAATTTTGCATTTTAAATATATGTCCACTGTACTTTTGAAAGTTGCAATTCAATCTACTTTCATTATTTTTTCAGGTAGTATATGCTAGTTTGTGACTTGCCTCTATACAAATGGAGTCTGTTGATATACAGCAGGAGTTTTCTATGTGTCATCTTCTCAAAGGTTTTCCTGTAATTCAGGCGTACAATATTTTATTTCCCCTAGTCATTCTACCAATGATCTTAAAATATGTCCCTTCTGGTCACTAGCCCTTCTGCCCAACTACTATCAAAATCCTGTATGCAGTTTGGAACCTCATTCAATCTCTTCTTAAACCTTCTCAATGCAGCACAATGCCTGTTACAAAATCTGTCAACTGCATGTTTCAGGTGGAAGTACAGTTGAGGCACAAAAAAAAAAATCAGGCTTAGCTCGAAGTTCATATTGCTCAAAATTACTTTCAATGTCTATCCATATTTGAGTTACATCTAAGCATAAATTAAGTTCTAGACATTTTTAAATTGCTGCCATGGTTGATTAGAGCAAGTGTCCCTTCTGCCTCAACTACACAATCAACCCATTCTGCCACCTTTAGGGGTCTGTGGATAAGACTGTCATGTTTGAGCTTTCTGGGAGTCCTGCCATTCGATGAGTATTCCCTTGTCTTGTTACATGTTCCAAAGTGCATCTAATTATCAGGGTTAAATTCCATCCTCCACTGATCTGCCAACTGGCCATCCATTTTTTAAAAGTTGGAATCCTTACAGTGTGGAAACGAGTCATTCGGCCCTACAAAACTCTCCAAGGAGCATCCTACCCAGACTTAGCCCTTACCTATCACTTTAATCCACCTAACCGACACATCCCTGAACAGTATGGGCAATTTAGCCTGGCCAATCTTTCTGACCTGCGCATCTTTGGACTATGGGACGAAACTGGAGCACGAGAGGAAACCCATACAGTCATGGGAAGAATGTGCAAACTCCCCACAGACAGTTACCCAAGATTGGAATTAAACCCAGGCCCCTGGTGCTGTGAAGCAGCAATGCTAACCCCCGAGCCGTCTACATATCTACTGTATGTTAAGACCATCTTCCTTACAGTCAACAACCTGGACAGTAAGAGATTTCTACGGTATGCCACCAGAGACAGGACTCTAGTCACAGAAATGGCCTTCCACCATTACCCTGTCTCCTATCATTAAACAAATTTGAATCTAAATTACCAGTTATCCTTTACAGTCTCCCGTACAGGGCCTTGTCAAAGGCTTTGCTGAAATCCGTACAAACTACATCAACTGCACTAGGTGTGTAAAAGTAAATATTGATTCAGTATGGGGACGTACCTACTAGAGAAGTTGCAAAACTTGACCTACTCTTGGGGAAAGAAGGCAGGGCAGGTGATTGAGGCATCAGTCAGGGAGCACTTTGCCAACAACCATAATTCTACTAGTTTTAAAAAGGTGATGGAAAAGGATCTAAAAGTCAATATTCTAAACTGCAGGAAGGCCAAATTTGACAGCACTAGGCAAGAACTTTCAAGGTTGACTGGGGCAGATGTTTGCAGGTAAAGGAAGGCTGGAAAATGAAAACCCTTCAAAAATGAGATAACCAGAGACAGCGTATTCCTGTTGGGATGAAGGGCAAGGCTGGTAGGTGTAAGGAATACTAGATGACTACAGAAGTTGAGTCTTTAGTCTAGAAAAAGGAGGAAGCACGTGTCAGGTATAGACAGCAGAGATCAAGTAAACCCTTAGAACTGTATAAAGGTGGTAGGAATGCACTTGAGGATATCAGGAGGGCAGAAAGGTGACATGAGATAGCTTTGAAAAATAGGGTTATTCAGAATCAAAAAGGATTTTATAAATAAAGGACAAAAGGGTAACGAGGGAGAGAATATGGCCCCTTAAAGACCAGCAAGGCTGTCTACATGTGGATCCCGCAGGAGATGGGGGAAATACTAAACAAGTGTCTTGCAACAGTTTTCACTGTGGCTAAGGATATGGAAGATAGAGGGTAGGGAAATAAATAGTGACATCTTGAAAAATATTCATACTACAGGAGGTGGTGGCACTGGAAGGTTTAAAACGTATAAAAGTGGATAAATCCTCAAGACCTGATCAGGTGAACCCCAGAACTCTGAGAAGCTATGGGAGAGATTGCTGGGCCCCTTGCTGAGATATTTGTGTCATCGATAGCCACAGGTGAGGTGCCAGAAGACTAGAGGTTGACAAACATGATGGCACTATTTAAGAAAGGTGGTAAGGAAAAACCAGGGAAATAAAGCCCGTAAGCCTGACATCAGTGGTGGGCAAATTGTTGGAGGAATCCTGAGGGAAAGGATTTACATGTATTAGGAAAGGCAAGGACTGACTAGGCATAGTCAACATGGCTTTGTGCATGGGAAACTGTATCTCACTAACTTGATTTGAGTTTTCTGAAGAACTAGCAAAAGGACTGATGAGGGCAGAGCGGTGGACATGACAAATACAGTAAGGTGTTTGACAAAGTTCCCCAGGGCAGATTGGTTAGCAAGATCAGATCACAATGGAATGCAGGGAAAACTAGCCTGTAGGTAGAAGGGAGAGGATGGTGGTGCAGGGTTGCTTTTCAGACTGGAGACAGGTGTCCAGCACTGTGCCACAAGGATCGGTGCTGGGTCCATTGCGTTTCATCATTTATATAAATGATTTGGATGTTAACATAGGAAGTATGGTTAGTCAGCTTGAAGGTGACACCAAAATTGGAGGTGCAGTGGATAGCGAAAGTGGTTACCTCAAAGTACAATGGATTCTGCATCAGCTGGGCTAATGGGCTGGGGAGTGGCAGAAACAACTGCACCTCCCAGTCGCAAACCATTTCCACTCCACCTCCCATTCTTTACATGACATGTCCATCATGGGCCTCCTGCAGTGCCACAATGATGCCACCCGAGGGTTGCAGGAACAGCAACTCATATTCCGCTTGGGAACCCTGCAGCCCAATGGTATCAATGTGGACTTCACCAGCTTCAAAATCTCCCCTTCCCCCACCGCATCCCAAAACCAGCCCAGTTCATCCCCTCCCCCCACTGCACCACACAACCAGCCCAGCTCTTCCCCTCCCCCCCCCACTGCATCCCAAAACCAGTCCAACCTGTCTCTGCCTCCCTAACCTGTTCTTCTTCTCACCCATCCCTTCCTCCCACCCCAAGCCGCACCTCCATTTCCTACCTACTAACCTCATCCCACCTCCTTGACCTGTCCGTCTTCCCTGGATTGACCTATCCCCTCCCTACCTCCCCACCTATCTTCTTTTCTCTCCATCTTCGGTCCGCCTCCCCCTCTCTCCCTATTTATTCCAGAACGCCCACCCCATCCCCCTCTCTGATGAAGGGTCTAGGCCCAGAACATCAGCTTTTGTGCTCCTGAGATGCTGCTGGGCCTGTTGTGTTCATCCAGCCTCACATTTCATTATCTTGGATTCTTCAGCATCTGCAGTTCCCATTATCACCAGCTCATCCTCGCGTGCCTAACCTGTTCTTCGTCTCACCTATCCCCTCCTCCCATCTCAAGCCACGCCCCCATTTCCTCACTAACCTCATTCCGCCCCTTGACCTGTCCGTACTCCCCAGACTGACCCATCTCTCCTGACCTCCCCACCCATATTCTCCTCTATCCATCTTTGATCCGCCTCCCCATCTCTCCTTATTTATTTCAGAATCCGCTCCCCATCCCCTTTTTCTGATGAAGGGTCTAGGCCTGAAACGTCAGCTTGTGTGTTCCTTTGCTGCTGCTTGGCCTGCTGTGTTCATCCAGCCCCACACTTCAGTATCTTGAATTGTCCAGCATCTGCAGTTCCCATTATCTCTCAGGAAATTGGTCAGGCCATTTTTAGAATACTGTGCCCAGTTCTGGTCTCCCTGCTATAGGAAAGATGTTGTGAAACTTGAAAGGATTTAGACAGGGTTTACATGAATGTTGTCAGGGTTGGAGGGTTCGATTTACAGGGAAAGGCTGAAGAGACTCAGACTATTTTCTCCAGAGCATCGGAGGCTAAGGGACGACTTCTAGAGATTTATAAAATGAGGGACAAGGATAGGGTAAATACACAAGGTATTTTCCCCTGGGTGTGGGAGTCCAAAACGAGAGGGGATGGGTGTAAGGTGAGGGGGGGAAAGATTTAAAAGGGATCCAAGGGACAACTCTTTCGATGCAGAGGGTGGTGCATGTATGGAATAAGCTACCAGAGGAAGGGGAGGAGGCTAGTACAATTACAATATTTAAAAGGCATCTGGGTATATGAATAGGAAGGGTTTACAGGAAGATGGGGCAAAATGCTGGCACATGGGACTATGTAGCAGCATTGTGTACTATCTGCAAGATGCACTGCAGAAATTCAAAGATCCTCAAACAGAACCTTGTAAACCCACAACCACTTCCATCTAGAAGGACAAGGGCAGCAGATATATGGGAACATCACCACCTCCAAGTTCCCCTCCAAGTCACTCAAAATCTTGATTTGGAAACATATCACTGTTCCTTCACTGTCGCTGGGTAAAAATCCTGGAATTCCCTTCCTAATAGCATTACAAGTTGGTCTGTACATCTCTCTGGTTCTACTCTCCTCTAGATGCCCGATCACCACCTTGAAAATTTCAATCAAACGTGTCAGGCATGACCTCCCTTAGACAAAACCACACTCACTATCCCTCTTCAAACCTTACCACTTGAGGAGATTTATTTTTTCCTTTGGAATGTTCTCCAATAGTTCTCCTACCACTGATGAGAACGTCACTGGTGTGTAACTCCCTGATTTATCTCTACTACTCTTTTTGAAAAGTGGAATCACATTAGCTGTCCTCCAATTCTCTAGAACCTCTCCTGTGGCCTGAGGCAAATTACAATTTGGGTTACAACCCCTGTAATTTCCTTCCTTGTCTTTCACAGCAGCCTGGGACACATCATCAGGGAGATGTGTCCACTCATATGCGTAACAAAACCTCCACTACCTCTTCACTCCCTACATTAAACTGCTCAAGAACCTAAGTCCCTTTTCTATACCTGTATAGCCTCCTTCTCCAAAATGAAAACAGGTGTGAAGTTCTGGTTTCACACCCTACCAATGTTCACCTGTTGAATGCATAGATTGCCTCCTTGAGCCTTACTCTTTCTCAATTATCCTCTTCTCCCCGATATAGGGTATTCTGGGATTTTCCATAATATGACATGCCAGTGTTTCTTCATGTCTCCTCTTTGCTCCCCCAATCATGTTAGTAAGGGGGAACTAGGTACTTAGAAGTAAGAGGTGGCTGAGTATAGACAGTGGGAAGCATTGATGCAAAGGGAAGAGAGAGAATCTATTTCAGGCTATTTTATGGCTCAATCTGGACCACTTCAGGTTGTGCAAGAAGCAGGAACCAGATTAGAGATGGTAGACATGTAAAGGTGTGAAATTAGGGCAAATTGAAGTGAAACATGTTTGCTGCAAAGGCAGGTCTTAAGAGATAACACAAATCATTCCAACTCATTTGAAAGGTGCAATAAGTAGACAAATAAAACCTATCTTGCATAAAAACAATAAAACATACAACTTGAAGAGGTATAGTTGGTCCTTTTAAATGAAGAAACACAGTCTAAGTCAGATTTAGGAAGTCACAAGTTCAGTACCTACTCAATAATTAGCTGTTCTCAACTGGAATACAGTAGGTAAACAATATTCTTAGCACCTTGGGCTGGAAACAGGAAAATAAAGCAAGGTTCCTACTTTTGATTCCCATTCATTAATCCCTGTTTGGGTGTGTGGGTGGATATCCTATGAGAATAATATCAACTGAGAAGTTGCATATGCGAGATAGCCTGATTAATAGACAAGCAAGAGAATGGCCAGAATCTATGGGTAGCGTGGTGGTGCAGTATATTCTGTGTCTTCAGTAAGTACAGGGAAGATACTGAAATCAATGATTCAGAAAGGCACTTTTAATTTTGCATAATTCAAATCTGGGGCTGTAACAATAGTAGAAATTTCAAACCAAGTTGGAATTCGAAGCAAATAATTGTACATTTTATTTTTGATAAAATGTTACATTTGCTTAAGTACGAACAATTCCAACTTTTAATCAAGGATTGTGAAAGTATTCTGAATTCATTTTGATTTGTTTAAACAAATTGAGGGATCCAATTTGAACAGTGATTAACTGCAAATGCTCAAAACTCAGTTCAGTTAATCTCTTAATTATAACTGCTATGGAAATGTGATGTAAATATACATTAACTGAAATCAGCCCAGTGATACCATTCCTCTGAGAATTGCCTAAGCCTGAATCAAATTGTTCTTAAACTTGATACCAGGAGCCCTCAACAGGCTTTCAAACAAAACATCTGCACCAATACTTCTCACAATTCTTCAACAAATTCCATTGACTTCACCTTTGTCTCAGCTCAACATGTTGCTCGTGTTTCTTATCTTTTTGACTTTGTTAACCATATTCTATACTCCATAACCTCAAGATCATCCAAAACTGCAGCTTTCACACTGTCCCATTAAATGCCCACACGTTCACTCACCTACACTCTGCTGCTAGTTAAGCAATAGGATCTCCTATAGCCCTACAATACTCAGATTGTCAGGTTCTTCGGATTGTGGTCTCTTGTGCGTTTTCAATCTAACCTCTTTGCCATTGGTGGTTGTACCTTCACTTTCCAAGCCCTACCTGCTGTAATAGCCTCTCTAAATTCTCTGCCTCTGTTCCTTTCTTTCTTCAGGATGCTCCTTTGAAACAACTACGTAGCCAAACTTTTGATTGAGGCCCAAATAGCCTCAAGTATAAAATTTTGCTTCCTAATGCTTCTGCACAATGCCTTGGGACATTTTAATGCTTTAACTATATTGTGTAAATGTAAGTTGCTTGAGAATCACTAATGTTCATTGTGAACATTACAATTAGACATTTTGTCATTTAAACACTTATTTTAATAGGTCATTCTAATTTTGAAGTAGCAAGCCTTCAATCATGTAATTGGAAACTAAACTCAGATCAGATTAATCTGTAGTTTAATAACGTAACGTCAGCTTCTTGCACAAAATTAGCTGGATGTCAAAATAATTCTGTTAATTTAAGTTGAATGACTGAGAAATTTGCAGAAATAATTTGTTACATAACTGATTAAGGCCCGTCTCCAATAACCTCCAAAGGTACTAGGACTCTTGAAGGAACAGAACAAAGATGCCAGAAGCACTGATATTGTGCATCTCACCAGCCACAATATTTAACCTGGCAAATTAGCAAGGGTTAGGATTAGCAAATAACTCAAAATTTTAAATCAGTCAAGAGAAAAATAGCCTCAAGGCACAAGTTTACTGAACATGTTATTTTGGGGAATGATGTCTACAGTTTCAGAAGGTATATAATTTAATATTTTTAGAATTTGTTTCATAAAATAAATTTAACTTCTGTAAAGGGTTCTCATTTAAAAATAACCAGAGCTATTCTGGAACGGTGATTTAAATCTAACATTTTACCAGAGATTAGGTGCTTGTGAATCCTTGTGGTGTCAATGAAAAGATATTTATACTGAGATAACAAGATGTAGAGCTGGATGAACACAGCAGGCCAAGCAGCAGAGGAGCAGGGAGGCTGATGTTTCCAGGTTGGGTTTATGACATGTATAGCAATTAGCTTTGTTTTCAGTTCAAAAGAACCTAGAAGGAGCAATTTTTAAAGAGAAATTCAGTTCAGAAGACACTAGTGCTGAGTTTAGAAGTTTAGTTCCTCTTATAGATGGATGATTTGGGGCATACGAGGGCAGTTTGGTTAAAAATCAGCAGGTTGTTACAACTGAGAAAGCTCAGGCCTCAAAATTTGCTAGAAATTCACGCTGGCAGATTTGGAAAGGACTCATTGACTTGCTTCATTAGTTCATGGCAAGAGAAATTTCAGGTGTCAGTTAAGCAGAATGTTCAAGAGGGGTAGACTTTTGACTTATTTGGACTCGAGTTTCTAAAACTTTGTTTATCTGTATATTATAAAGATCATCACGACTGTCTTTATTTAGTTTATTTTTTTTCCTCGTGGAAAAAAAACTTCTGTTCATTTGTAAATGAAAATTGGCAACTTTGTGAGCATGTGCCTCACTGACTAACCATCTCGTAATCTAAATAAACAATTTAAAAATTAAAAAATTAAAAATCAGCTAGAGGGCCAGTGGCTTGTTAGCTCAAAAACAGCAGGCAGAATGCCACAGAAGTTGGTGAAGGAGAAGGCACTTGGGGCGCCGGTTTAAATGGAGATTCCCCTTACAGGGTGGCTTGCGGTTGCTGAAGCATGTTGGACCTCTGGGCCTGTCTGGAAAGTTGAACACGACCCATTCCAAATCTCCCACCGCTGGCCTGGCATCTGGAAAGCTGCCTCCAGGCAGTTAAACTGGTCCCGACAACTGTGGGAACATACAAACATGAGTGTGGAGCAAAAGTAGGCTACTCAGCCCTCGAGTCTGCTTTGCCATTCAATGGAATCATGGTTGATTTGACTGTTTCCAGCTCCACTTTACTATCTACATCCAATAGCTTTTGATTCCATTACCTAAACACGAATCAATCTTTGCCTAAAATTATTCTGACCTTGCCACACCACTTTCAGAGGCGAAAAATTCCAGTCACACAACACAAACTTCTCATCTCTGCCCTAATAGGGTACCACCTAATTTTTAAAGTGCCCCTACTTCTAGGCCCATTCATAATAAAAAAAAGTTCTACATTTACCTTCAAGACTTGTTCAAGATACTTTATTATTTAAATCAAGTATACGGCTCTGTAGGAAGGAACCCAGTATGTTGAACCTTTTCATTGCAAGGTAACCTGATCATTCCAAGTATCAACCAGTAAACATTCATCAAACCACCTCCAAGCCATTTACATTCTTTCGATACGACAATCAAATTGTATATAGTATTCAAAATGTGGCATCACTAAATTCCTGGGTAACTGAAGCATAACATTCTAGAACACCTAGATCCCTTTGCAATTTTCCACTTAGTACTCTGCATTTTTATTCCTCCATTTCTAGCTTCTTGCTCCAGACTAATATTTGTCATTTTTTATATTCTACCCAATCATGAGCCGCCTCTCACCTCTGCATAATTACATGATTTTTCCATAAGCTTGATATTATCTGTGACTACTTTACTTTAGTTAACCATGGATGGTAGGCCCTCTTAGGCATTTTCTTTATATTAGAGCTATACTTATTAGGTACAGGAGTAGGCCATTCAGCCCCTCAAGCTGTTTCAACCATTCAATGAGATCATGGTTGATCTGTAGCCTAACTCCATTTATCTGCCTTTGCCTCATATCCATTACTCCCTTTGTTAATAAAATGTTATCCATCTCAGATTTAAAATCAACAGCTAATCCTGGATCCACCAGTGTTTGTGGAAGAGGGAGTTCAAAACATCTACCACCCTGTGCGTAGACGTGCTTCCTAAAATGGTCTGACCCTAGCTCCAAGACTATGCCCTTAGTTCTATGCCCCAACCACTGGAAATAGTTGTTATCTACTCTGTCTCTTCCTGTTAATATTTTGAAGGCTTTGATTAGATCACTCCTAAATCTTCTAAATTTTAGTCAAAACAGGCTATTCCAAGTCTTCCGAAACATTGACGTAGAAGGCTGTCACTGCTTCTGTATAGATCCATCCAGTTCAATTCAGCTTGTTCAGTTTTTGTGGCCACATAATTGCCTTAAGTTTAACAAACTAGTCTTTAACGTACTCTTTTCCATTTCAAACAGAATGTAAAATTTAATCACTGTCGTTGTTGCTACCTAGAGTGCCTTTACTGAGGTCATTTATTAATCTTGTCACCTGAAAACCTGGAAGCTGGCAGTCATCCAAAAAAATCCAGTTGGCCTCTTAACAGACCTTAATAGGCACTTAATTATTTGGATTAGTTACCCACTGCATATGACTGTCCATTTAATGCCATAACTACAAAAAAAAGAGCGAGGGATCCAGCATGCAAACTGCTGGCATTATACTTAGTATCTGCCAGCCTCCAAACCTCATGCAGCTGGCACCCAAAAATCAAGTTGAGCACGTGGACTCACAGATGATGACGATGTTGATGACGATGACGACGAGAATAATGTTGACTATGATGATGACAACGACATTTGCAAGGGACAACTGAATCATATCCCATGTATAAGCAGGTGCCAAGAAAATTGTATCAAGAGTATTAAGGGAATAAAATATCATTTCAACTATTTTTAAATTGATATTCCTCTAGATTGATAAAGGTAAAGTAAAACTATTTTTCTATCAAGTAGAGAAGTGCAATTCATAATTTTAGGATCCTTCATCCAATAAGCAGTGCTGCTCAACGACAAACTAAGCTTAGTAGAATCTTACCTGTTTATGAGGACCCCTGAGTATGTGAGCCTTGGCACCTTCACATGCTGTCCGCATGGCTTCTAGTGATGGAGTACCCAATAGATCTGTGATCAAGTCCAACTGCCATAGAAATATAACCCACCGTTTAGGATCGTCACAAATGTTGCACTCTATTGATCAGTAAGATTCTTTTAAAATATTAAAGTTTGAAATTGGTATGTATAAATCATTCTAAGCAGAGTCATAAATTATTGATAACGATTAACCTTTCAGCTCAACTCTGAATAATTCACTTGTGCCATAGGTCTGGATAGAATTAAGGAATTTTGAGTTTGTAAAATAAAGATCAAATTACTTGGTTGAACTTCAGCGTTTTTGAACTGCAATGCTTTGATTTTTAGTAAACAATTTTAGAGATCTATCAAATGTATCTTTTCTTGCACAGTGACAATCAGAACATCTATTATCAAAAAAAGCTAAAAATTCACATTCAATGTTAATACTGTCACAAATATATAGACTGTAGTGCCTTTGGCAAAGTTGAAATTGTGCTAGATTTGAAACAAGAATTTCTACAGGCTGAGCCACAGGCATATACTAAATTCTGGTGATCAGTTGTGACTATATTACATAATATTTGCATTTATACAAGTTGTTACAAACAACAACATGCATTTATCCACAGAATATAGGAAACCAGCTCAAAATACTTATTCACACCAGTTGCATAGTAACAAATGTAATCCAGTACCACACCAACCAGCAACTTACGTAATTCAATTGCTCACTTCACTGTTAGAATGCATATCAATTGAACACACAAGTAACTGAAAATACATTAAGTATAACTGAGAAAAGCTACTTTCTACATTAAGATACAATTGCACAAGACTAAAACAATGGCAAACATATCTTTGAAAGACATTATAACAAGTTTCATGGAATAAACTTAATTTAGGCACACAAATTTTGTTGTCAACACTTTACCTTACACTACTTTTTTTTTAAAACCTTGAAATTGTATTGTTTGAAAGAGACAGCCGTGCAGCGGCGATCTCATTGAATTAGTATTTCAAGCAGGCTAATACCCTGGGGCAGATGGCTCAAAATGACCAGGTCAAGTAGTTTAATTTAAATTCAGTTAATAAATTGGAAACAAAGATAATCTCAGTAACGATGATCATGACAACTATCGTAGATATTTTTTCAGAATCAATTTCACTATAATTGTTTAGTTTAGGAAGGAAATCAGGTGTCCTTAGTTGGCCTGACCTACAGGTGATTCAGAATGGCAAGACACTAGTTCAAGGGCAATTAGGTAAAGGTAACAAATACTGGTTTTACCAGCAACCATCCACATCCCGTTATAGAAAACGATTTGATTTTGCAGATTATTGTTCAAGCTCATATGTACTGTGATTTTATATTCCAGCAAAAAGCCACAATCCCTGTACAAGTCGACCATCATTCCACACATTGATTTTCACTCAGTTACCTCTTTCCTGCTGGCAATGTTTATGAAAAAAAAACACTTTTGATTCAGCACTCAACTTAGTCCTGAGAAAAATAACCTATAGCTGATTTTACCAGGAATCCTTCAGTTAATACAGGAAGGGCTGATCAGGCAGCACTTCGTTGGGCGAGATTGGTTTCTTACCATAAATTAGTTCTGCAGTTGACAAAGCAGCTTTCTAACTGACAGACAGGTCAGACAAGGATAATGGGAACTGTAGATGCTGGAGAATCCAAGATAACAAAGTGTGGAGCTGGATGAACACAGCAGGCCGAGCAGCATTTTAGGAACACAAAAGCTGATGTTTTGTGCTCCTAAGATACTGCTTGGCCTGCTGTGTTCATCCAGCTCCACATTTTGTTAGGTCAGACAAGGAAGTACTTTTAGTATTGGAACATCAGCACTGGACATGATTGGAGGGGAAGGCAGATTCAGGACTGGATGCAACAGGAAACAAAAACTAAGCTTTACAAAGAATTCTTTTGAAAAAGAAACGGAAGAGATGTTGTTGGAGGGTACCTATATACTCATTTGTGCAATCCATTTTAGAACAATGCAGTTGGGTCATAATGACACACGCCAGTTTACAATCTTTACTTCAGAAAATGCTTGCAACTGTTCCCGCCCCATTAATATCCATTTTTGTGGTTTTATAACTCCAGGAGGACACCATGAGACGTGTACAATTTTAAAGTGGCAACAAAAAGGAAGCACAATTCCTGATACAATATGAAAACAAATGTCATGCTGCTCAACAATTGACTCTTACTAGTCAAAATCAACAATTGTTAGACTGTCCTGGACATTGCCCTTTCAAATCTTTGTACTATAGTAGACTCCTTTCTTATGTTAATGAATGTACTGATAATATTTATAAATAGATATGCAAGATCTATGTTAGTTCAAATACCAACTTTTGAAAAGCTGATATTTACACTACCAATTTTCAATTTTTCTTTTCACCTATCTATTGATACCATGGTACCAAGATTAATGGTATAAAGTTGATACTCAAGTCAGTCTGTAAAACAAAGTTTCAAATCTCAATTAAACAATCTGAATGGTTAAGAACAGTAGGTCTTAAATGTGATGTTACAAAACCGCTACAAGAGATGGTAAATGAAGGCTCTGCAGAGTCTAAAAGTGAACTTATCCAAAGGGTACACAGGTTTTATGCCCTTAAAACACAAGGCTCCTTATCTTGAAGGAAAAATTCACGTCAATCAGCTGGATTACCTGTTGAATGGGACTTTGAGCCTGGAATAAGATTCTACGGCCTAAAAGTTCTGCAAAGATGCACCCTACAGACCAGATATCGATGGCATTAGTGTAATGGCGGCTACCCATCAGGATTTCTGGTGCTCGGTAATACTGAGTGACAACTTCTTGGGTCATATGACGGGACTCATCAAGTTCTTCTACTCTGGCAAGACCAAAGTCACAAATCTGCAAGAAAACAAAATATTTTGGAACACTAGCAACAAATTTCTTCAATCTATAATCTCAAAAGAAAGAATGGTTACACACTTGCTTTCTGGACACGAGTAATGCTCATCAACTTTAAAAACAATTGATTTCACCATGCCATGTGTTTTGCACTTGTAAGGTCAAAGCTACTATGAAAACAACACTTTGAATTTTAAAGGAGCTTGATGAGCAACAAAGAAACCTGAATGATACGCTTAATATTAAATTAGAGGAAGGACATCCAGCTAAACAATCTACAGTTAAAATATAAAAGTTGAATTACAGAAATATGAATCAACTTTTTTGAATATTATGCTTCAAATATTAAACTAATTTAGTTTCAGGTTAAACAAGTCAAATATACATTTAAGAGGCTTTTTTCCAATCTGTTCATGGAATATGGGCATCCTGCAAGGTTAGCTATTACTGCTTATCCCTAATAGCCCTTGAGGGGTGACAGGCTGACATTCTGCTATGTTGGCTTAGCTGGCGAGCTATGCATCCAAATGATCTAAAGTTCAATCCAAAATTCAAGTTCTTATGCTCTTACATTAATACAGGTACAAAATTTGCATTGATTAGCTGATTTAAAGGAATAACCGAGCACAATTAGTTTCTTCACGGTTTAGGCAGACAGGAAATTGTAAGCCAAGATTCTCATTGATGAGTGCTACTCTAAAACCTCAAAGGCATACTTGTAGCTTGGGGGAGAAAAAAGGCTCAGACTCAATAGGTTGAGAAGATTCCTCTACACAAACAGCCGGTCAAGACTTTCTGGTTGGGTGCACTGATGAGGAACATCCAAATAGACCAGCAAGGAAAGAATGCTAATGGAACTATGTTGTTGATTTCAGAAGAGATGAACAAGGTTAACATTTAAAAAAAATTAACATTAATTTAGCACAACTGCCCAGATTTGGTTTTTCACCCTTACTCAGAATAAAAAGGTTTAATAGGATTTAAATGTGTTTTAAATTTTCAAATTGGAGATTTTGCGGTTGCTCTGCAGATTAATTTTATGTGGTTATTATAAACAAAATTCATGAGCCACATAGATATATATTGGCAATTATATGGAACTCGAACTTCTCCCATCAAATGACAGACTGCAGAGCATACAGTAGCATCATTTTAGTGTATAAAGTGGAAATGTTTTTAAGAGGGAGGAGAGGAAAAGACAGAACTTCTAAATGTAGTCACTTATTGATTAGCATTAAATCACAGATTCAATGCATAAATTTAAGGATATGGAGAGGCTGCTAAACTGAAATAAGGAAGTTTCTTTCTTTAAAAAAAACTACATTTACATACTGTATTCTTCAACTATTTTCTTTCCCAAATTGCATCATCTTACATACTATGCTCCTTTCTTACACTAAACCATTTAAACTTGAATTTTCTAGCAAAGTCTCACAATAAAATGCCTGCCCAGAAAATTGTTAATTTAGCAACGGGTTTAATTTGAAATCGAAAACACAGGTCAAAAAGAAAAAGACATCAAACCTAAATTTCAAATACCAAGAAATGGGCTTTGTTGCTCATCGGGGTACCCTCTTCAGTTAAAACTGTACACAATACATCAGCATAAGGTTTGACCAATGCTTATATAGCAACAATGCAATTCTTTCTTAATGCTGATGGTTTGCCATTTACTGCAGGTCATGCTGTACTGATAGTTTATACTTATCCACTCCAACCCTAGTTAGATCTGTTACTGTTGCAGTATTGCTTCACTTGAATCACTCGTTCAATTTGTTTCTGTACTAAACATTTTACATATTTGTAACACTGATTTAGTATGATCATTTAAATCAATGATCTAAATATCAAATCTCTCTCGTCAGGTTACATCATTCATTGTTATTTCAACTTCTGCTCTCTACATGCCTAATTCAATGTGAATATCTCCTTTAGCATTGCTTAAAGATAAGAATGTCTTGCAAATAACTTTATCAAGACAACTCATTTACACTTAGTAGAAAAATTTCTATTTAAATTCAAAAATTCCTTTTGTATTATGTGTTGTGCACTTAAACAATGCATTACTAGTGTATTGCACAAATAGCTAAGGCCCAATATCATTTCCGTATGAAACAAGCTTGCTGTACAACTGAATCCAAGTATGCAGATGTATTCAATCTTTTATAGTCATACATTCCCTTTTCTTTATAATACTGCATTTTTATTTCACATTTGAAATCACAAAACAAACTTTTTGAAAGTAACATTGGAACAGTGTTTCTAAGCAATACAAGTTAAGGAATTGGGAAGTGTAAAATTAGGATGACAGTGGTGGGAAGTGGTAATCATTGCATGACCATTTTACACTGGCAGTTCCTTTGTAAACATGACAAAAAGAATTTAGTGCTAAAACAGAGACGCGTGACCCAGCACAAATACAGTTTATATAGGCAGAAGTAGGCACAGGTAAGGTTTTTAAAGAGCATTAAATATAGCAGATGAAAATCTTTGGAGGTTTACAAAAGTGGATAGTGAGAGTGCATTATATTTGGTATGTTCCAAAGCCATAAATTATATACTCTACAAACAAGTGCTCCATAAATACATACATCCTGAAGAAAATGTATTTAGAGCGGAAGCTAGTGGCAAATATGAATAACATCAAGACCAAATCAATGTTGAGACACTGTTGTGATTTGGTCCTATTTTGATTATACATTTGAGCCATCATCTATATCAGGATATTCAATACCATTCCTTAATGCGATAGGTGGGATATGCTCTTTTATCCCATAAAATGCAAAATACTGGATTATGCAGGATGGTGGTGATGAGTGGGGGTTGGGGGTGGGACTGGGACTGACAAGGAAGCAAGGGAAACAAGTTGAGTATTGTGAAATAAAGCAAACCAAATGAACAGAGGACAAGGTTGGAAAATAATTTAGTTTTCATCACTTCCGAGAAGGCTCTAGTGTTATTTCAGCAATGATTTGGTGTCACAACTGAGTGTGGAAAAAGCTTGCTTTCTAGCTTCATCAATTTTGTATCTAACACTATACTTCAGCACCCAACCGGACAGATCAGAAAGAACTGCAGCATGAACTTCAAGTAGATCAGTGTACACTTTCAGTATCTTGTTACAAGCGTTTTATTAAATCCTGCAAATACTCAGGCAGCATCTGTGGAAAAGAGAAAAACAGTTTCAGATCTGTGACCTTTCATCAAAGCCAAGGAAATTTAGAAAAGAAATAAGTTTTGAGCAAGAGAAAAAGCAGGTAAAGGAGAATAAAAGGTTTTTGATATGGAGTGCAGGAGGAATTAAATGACAAAAGGTTTCATGGTACAAAAGCTAAAAGGGAACGATAGCAGAAGTGAGGAAACTAAGAACTACAACGGCATAGTAACACTCAAAACACTTCTAACCTTCCTCCATTATCTTGAAAAGGACATCCACTGTAATGTTCTCTTTCCACAGATGCCATTTGATCTGCCAAGTATTTCCAGGATTTTATTTAAGATTTCCATCATCCACAGTATTTTGTTTTTGCTTTGTCAGACTGACTGAATCTCCATTATGGATGAAAGCAAAGGTCAAACCCAAGTTCAAAAGAAATGTACACAATCTGAAAAAGGACTAGCTGTGTAGATATGATGCAAAGCTGCATACCCTCAAAGCAGAAAAGAATAGCTCACTGCCACATCTATGACTGCTTACGTCCATTATTACAATTCCACCAATCCCAACTCACGTAAATGAACTGGAAGAAATTGCTGTGAATATATAAAAAATGCAATCTGAGATCTATTTTGCATTAAACATATGTTGAATTTCCAGTAACAGCTGTACAAATGTTTAGTTTATGTAAAGCAGGCATTTCTCCATTAAAATAAGACTAATTTCATTGTACGTACAATTAATGTTATTTGGCGATTTCAAACTCCAAAACCGACTAATTATGAATGGGGCTGATCTCTTAGTAGGGGTAAACAACTACACGAGATCCAATTGAAAGGTACTATGTGGAAAGGAGATTTTTACATGACAATTGACATTGATAATTATCTCAGTTTAATCAGATTTGGTAGTCACTTACTCTAAAGTAATTGAACCAATTTAAAAAAGCTTATAATTGCTTTGTACATTTGACCAGATAACAACAGTCAAGTTGTTAAACGGGTAATTTCTTGGATTTGTTTAGATTGCCACCCTACCTATGCTTTGGAAGAAAAATTGCTTGGAGTTGTCACAGAACTCTTCTGGCTCAGAAGGCAACAGTTCAGCCCATCACATCGACACTGGCTCTGAGTATTATGCCTTATTCCAAATCTCCTACCTTTTACTGTGCAGCATTCAAGTTATTTGAATAGAAACAATCTAATGCCCATATGAGTGCAGCTGAACCAGTCTCCATCACAATGGCAGGCACTGCATTCCTACTTTATCCATTCATTTTTATGAAAAGGTTTTGCACATTGCATTCGCTTCTTTTACACGTTACTGAATCTGTATCCTCTCATTCTTGATGCTTTGGCTCTGGGTCAAATCTCCTTTTGGATTTTTCCTTTCCAAGGAGGCTTCCCAACTTCTCCAAACGATCTTTGCAACTGTAATTTACTACATATGAAACCAACATTACAAAGCTCTTTTGAACACTCTAATGTGTTCACATTTTTTAGTGTGGTGGTCAACTGTACACAGTACTCCATCTGAGGTCCAACTAGCACCTTGTTCAAGTTCAACATTACTTCCTTGCTCTATCCCTGAATTAATAAAATCAAGCGTACTGTAATGTTTATCAATCATACTCTCCACCTTTCTGGTCATCTTTAATTATGTACGTATATACACCTAATACTCTTATGCTCTGCACCTCCTTTAGAACTGCACCCCTCAATTTATATTCTTTCCATCCTCTTCCTACCAAAATGAATCACCTCATTTTCCTGCATAGAACTTCATCTGCTACTTATCTGCCCACTCCAACTTACGTTCTTTTGAAGTTTTACCCTGTCCTCCTCCTCGGTTTACAATGCTTCCTAGTTTTGTATCATCTGCAAACTTTGAAACTGTCCCCTGTACACCAACATCAAGACTAACAACATATCAGGAAGTGAGGGGTTGACTCCAGGGAACTCCACTCAACTTGTCTGGAATCTGAAAATATTAGTTATTCTGTATCATTGTTAATGTGCATTGTATCCTGTAAACTACAACTTTGTTCACAAGATTGTCATATGACAGTGGATTAAATGTCTTTTGAAAGTCCATGTACTTCACCTCAACAGCATGCCCTCATCAACTCTCATCTCTAACTAAACTTGCCAATAAAAGTTAGTCAAAGAAAATTTTCTCTTTATGTAATCCATGCTGGCTCTTCCAAACCAATCCACATTTTTCCAAGTGACTATTAATTCAATCCCAAACTTTTCAACCAACTCCCCCACCATTGAAGTTAGACTGACTTGTAGTTACTGGGCTCATTCTTTCAACTGTTTTTGAAAGAGGGCAGAATATTTACAATTCTCCAGTTCTTTAGCATCTTGCCCAAGACAATGATTATGGCCGGTTCCTCCACAAGTTCCATTCTCACTTCTTTCAATATCCTTGGATGCATACAACCGTACAGCATGGAAACAGACCCTCGGTCCTTGTCAAAACATCCTAATCTGACCTAACCCCATAAAACAGCATTTGGCCCACATCCCTCTAAACTCTTGCTATTCATGTACCCATCCAAATGCCTTTTATATGTTGTAGTTGTACAAGCCTCCAACACTTACAATGGCAGCTTCTCCTTATGGTCCTGGTGCCCTGACAATTTATCCAATACCACCACCGTATAAATTTTGAACCCTTCTCATGACAGAGTTTCCTCTTGTCACCTTGGCAAAAACAAATACAGAGTATTAACTGAGCGAATCAGCCATAGGCCTATTTCCATATGTAAATCCTCTTTTTGGTGTCTAATCAGCCCTATCATTATGTACTGCCCATAGAAGACTAAAGAAATTCTCCGATTCGGTGGCTGCCAATTTCCACCCCCCCCCCCCCCCCGCCATAATCCTTCTTTGTTTCTCATTTGTTTTTGACCACTTCTGAACTTCTGTGCTCAGCCTTGTTTTCAAGTGGATTTTTTAGCCGACACCCATCATAAACACACTTTTGTTCTGGCTTATCTTAATTTCTTTACTTTTCATCCAGGATCACTGGATTTATTTGCCCAAAGTAAGTTTTTTGAAGGTAGTCCATTGTTCAGCTACAGTTCTATTTGCCAAGCTTTGGCTCCAAATATTCGGCCCAACTCTATTTTTGCCTGATTAAAGATAGCTGTCCCCCGGTTGACTATTCTTACTTTGAATTACCAACTGTTCTATTTGATAGTCATCTCAAACCTTTATATATAATGATCAGTCTCCTAGGTATTTATCCATTGATATTTAATCTACATGGTCTATTTCATTCCTAGAACCAGGTCCAACAGTGCCTCTTTTTGCTTTCTCCAAAGAAAGTGCCGGACTTGCTCAGTTTCTCTGGGATTCTCTGGTTTGTTTCATATTTCCAGGCACCAGCAGTATTTATTCAAGTGCCTCCTTTCTTGTTGGACTAGGTAGATACTGTAGAAAGTTCCCCTGAACTCAATTTAGAATGCTTCTCTTCTTTACACTATTACCATCCCAGACTATTTCTGGGAATTAAAATGTATTAGAACTACAAGCATTTACACCTAATTTCCATGCAGTTTTGCTTTGCTCCATTTTAAAAAAAAATTGTTTACGTACAATTGACATCTTATAATTTGCGTCACTAACTGATCAACAACGTATGTTCGGCTTGATCAGAGTGGAGGCTTTGATCAATGTTGTCAGATGTATGTTTAAAATCTATGCTGCCACATGTAAACATTCAAGTTAAGCTCCAGTTAATGCAAGTGTAACTTACAGCATGAAATTGTATAAACAGTCAGTTCATTACCCATTCTTATCTCCATGTTGGAAAACATTGACAAAATAAAAAAGCATATGTATCATAGCTTTTTGCCTCCTTTGGAAAATAGGTACCCCTTCCAATTTTCTCTCCTCCCTTAGGCATGGTACTAAGCACCTTCAAGAATAAAACAAAAGATTATTCGCTCGAGCCTTAGCATGCATAGGGAATGGCCCTATGGGACATTAGCATACATTGATTACTGAACGGTAGCAACAAGATAGGCCCAAAATTGACCTCTCTAACCAAAGCAGGCCAGAGCAACTGATGTAGGTTCATACAGAGAAAGAATGGCCGTCAAATTTGAAGCCCAAAGCGGATCTCCTTGGTTCAGCTAAATCTATTGATCTATCCGGGAACTTGTGCCAAGAGCTTTTCCAAATCAAACCAACAATTATTTTTGGTCAATTCAGAAGTCTGTAACTGAAATAAATGCCATTGAGGCTAACGTCCGAATTTGTGCATACAGTGCATTTTACTATGGAAATGAATTGCAAAGTTGTGTACTGATCCACAAAATCTGGGATAATTAAGGTCGTACCATTCTTTTGTAAAACAAAAATATTGCATTAAGTGAGATAACAAGGTATAGAGCTGGACAAACACAGCAGGCCAAGCAGCATCAGAGGAGCAGGAAGGCTGATGTTTCAGGCCTAGACCCTTCTCCATTTCTGAAGAAGGGTCTAGGCCTGAAACATCAGCCTTCCTGCTCGGCCTGCTGTGTTCTTCCAGCTCTACACCTTGTTACCTCAGATTCTTCAGCATCTGCAGTTCCTACTATGTCTATCGCATTAAGTGGTGCTTACAATGATTTCTTATAACAGCCATAAAATATTCTGGTTTTGGTTCATGTACCAAACATGCTGTAACATTTTTTCCAGTAAGTTGTTCCTTGCTTGATTTTATTGAAAATTGCATCAGCAATTCTACACAAAGTAGCAATTTTGGTATATACAGAAAAGGAACATACACTTCACCATATGAATCAAATGGAACACTTACTTTAATTAGCTCATTAGCTCCTACTGGAACACAGTTTTAGTTAATACTGTAGTAATGTAGACTAAACTAACCTTCAGGACACAGTTGCTGTTCACAAGAAGATTCCCTGGTTTAATATCTCTGTGTAAAATGCCAGCTGAATGCAGATACTTCAACCCTAAGATTAAAAGTAGTTAAATAATTAAAACTATGCAAGTATTTAAAATCGCACATCTGTCAAACTATATTCCCAAGAAAAAATTTTTTAGTGTCTTAAGGTTTCAAAAGGAACTAAATAAACATAAGTTCCTTTCTTTCGCGAGGGCATACATTAAAAAAGTGCAAGGTTAGTCAGTATTTAGAAGAAAGGTTAACACCAAGTGGATTCTGAGATATGATCTGCTTATTCTTCCAGTTGCCTGTGCCCTCCTGTGGTTTCCCACCATGATGTTTCACTCCAGGTTTTCTGGACTTTGGTTCTTTCAAAAATTTCATAACTTGGTCTCAAAATATTATACTATCACATATACATTACAATTTAATTCTTTAAGATAGTTCCTGCATAGTGTGCATGCACTGGTATCAGTGAATGCAGCCTTCTACCAATTTTAGTGCAAAAGCTAGGTTCGCATTCCAGTACTTCATTGTCAAAGGCAAGTCTTTCAGATGAGATGTTAAACTGAAGCTCTATCCACCATCTTGGGACAAGCTTGAAGTGCACCAAGGGTTACTTCTAGTTTCCTGCCCAACATTTATTGCATTATTTTTTGATGTTGATCATCTGGTCTTTAGCACAATATTGTTTGTAGTAGTGTGGAGTGAACAGACTGACAACTTTTGTTTTATTAAATTGCTGACTGCACCTCAAAAATGCTTGGCTGAGAAGTGCCAAAGTGCCTTAGGACATCCTCAGGTCATGAAAGGAACTACATAAATGCAAAATTTTCTTTCTCCAAAGTGATAAACACCTTGATTAATGTTAGCTTTTCTAAAACAAGATCATGAAGCTGTTCAACGTGGAGCCCAAGGTCAATCTGTAGTGTTAGACAACTACATTAGCTGAAAAAAAAAATGAAGATTTTTTTTAGCATCAATATGAACTTCCATATTTGATGCAGCATGGCAAGACAGTCTAGATTTGATTAAGTTAGATTTAGACATGTAATGCTTGACCACAAACACTAGTTTGTCCTTACATTCTAAGTATTATTGTTTCACTATACTAAATCTAGCAATTTGCAACTTACCCATTGATGGTGGAATCCAAGTTCAAGCCATCATCTCATCCTTATAGACTCTGGCAAACTTCAGCTCTTGGCAAGTTTCAACTCATCCATAACCCCATAATCGATAGTTCATCTTGAAGTCACATCAGCATTATCCTATCCTTTTTAATCTCTATTATCTCAAAATGACAAATGGCTCAACCTAAATGTTTTCATCCTTCCTTTCAAACTGCTCCTCGGCATAAAGTTGTTTTGCTGTGGCAATCAACTCGTATCCAAACATCTGTGTTTTGTATTGCCATGCCTTTTGCATTTATTTTTACATAATTGTAAAATTCCATTTACAAATGGAATTTCAAGGTACTTGAGGGGAGCATTTTTAAATGAAGAATGACACCAAGCCACAAAAGGATATATTAGGCCAGAATGACAGAAGTCTAGTCAAAGAGGAGTAACTAAGTGATGTCTTGAAGGAGTAAACCAAGGGAGAGAGGTGGAAAGATGTAGGGATGGTATCCCAGGCCTTGGCGGCATAAGTAATTAAAAGCAAAGCAATGATGGAGTAATTATAGGGAATAATAGGGAATGCAAGGGAATCAGAATTAGTGCATAAATGTTTGAGAGAGGCAGGGCTGGACATGGATTGGCATGGACGAGTTGGATCAAAGTGCTTATGACTTGAAAACTCTATCCATAACATGTTGCTTGAGCACAGCCAAATGTGAGTCAGCAAGTTTGTTGAGATCAGAATAAGAGACACTTGCTGAATGTTCATATAGTCAAGTTTAGAATAACAATTAATGAGAGCTTCAGCAACGTTGTTTAAAACAGGCAAAATTAGGCAACGCTATGGAGGTGGAAATCAGCTAACTTTTGTGATGGCGTAAATGGTCAGAATTCCATCTAGGATCAAAATGCAACATCAAGGCAATGAACGGGCTAAATATCAGATAACAAGGTGTACAGCTGGATGAACACAGCAGGCCAAGCAGCATCAGCCGAGCAGGAAGGCTGACGTGTTGGGCCTAGACCCTTCTTCAGAAATGAACCCGTTCTGAAGGAGAGTCTAGGCCCGAAACATCAGCTTTCCTGCTCCTCTGATGCTGCTTGGCCTGCTGTGTTCATCCAGCTCTACACCTAGTTATCTCAGATTCTTCAGCATCTGCATTTCCTACCATCTCTAGGGCTAAATCTCAGTTTGTCTACGTGACAACTGAACTAGGAAGTGGGAGGTTGGAATGTGGTCTGAAAATAACATCTTCAGTCTTTCCAATATATAACTGGAGGAAGTTTATGCCCAACCAATACTGGATGCCACAATCTGATAACAACAGTTCAATTAAAGGGTGGTAGAAAGGTAGAGCCACGTGTCATCCAGACACATGAAAACTATTCCTTGCCTTTGGGTGATGTCATTGAGGGGCAGCATGCAGATAAGGATGGGCCAAGGAGAAACATTTGTGGAAAACCAGAGGTAGCAGTATGGGAACAAGAGAAGCTACTGCAAGCAATTCTTTTTATGATTAGAAAAGAAAAGAACAGAGCAGAACATGAGAACATAAGAAGAGTCCCAACCACTTGCATACCAGATGTGGTAGTGGAGGAGGATAATGCAGTCAAATATCAAGGCCTACATGCTGGTCAAGGAGGACATGAGAAAAATATTATCTGTGTTAGTTACATGGGATGTTACTTGTCACTTTGGCAGAGTTGTTTCAGTACCTTGGCAGGATAGAAACCTGATTGGAGGGATTCCAACATGGAGTTCCAAGAAAGACAGAAATGGATTTGGGAAGTGACCTATGCAGCAACTACATAAGAGTTCACCATTGCCAGTCCTTCCAACCTTCACAAGGTCCTTTAAAATCTTACTTTAACTACAACCCATGTCGACCTGCACCTTTTTCCCCCCCTTTCCTCTTTTGTTTAGGATCTATTTTTTTCCTCTAACAGAAGGCTGCAATGTCTTCCTGCTGAAGTCTTTTGCAAACAGCTTATATGACTAGTATGGGATAGGTCTAGGTCTAGGCCCGAAACATCAGCTTTTCTGCTCCTAAGATGCTGCTTGGCCTGTGTTCATCCAGCTCTACACCTTGTAATCTTACATGACTAGTATGCATCGCCTTTGGTTGGAAAAACTACCAGATGATCTCAAGTGTGATTATCACAAACAATTTAACACCTGTAAATTTAAGAATCCAGTGGGTGGAAACATTAACAATTCCAACGCTGCAAAAATGCACTTGTGCAAATTACTCCTACATACAGGATTCAAAGTATGTAGAACAATATACACAAACCAAGAGATGCTCTTGATGGCATTCTCTTAATAGAACTGTGTTAAAGGGAGAAACCAGACAGGAATTTATTTCTTCCCTTCACTCTCTAATACTCTGTTTGGACTTCCTGGACTGCATTCCTCTACCAGACAAGTATCATGATGTTTGGTCTTTGTCAACATCACTAAAGCTGCAATAACACTCCATCATAAAATAATACTCCATCATAAAATAACACAGAATATAGCAACATGTCCTGTACCTCAACGATGGAGACATGCATTGATTCACCATGCCAGAGATTTTCTAATTATTCTAGCACTTGAAATACTAAAAGTTAAAATCCACTTGTATACCGCATCCAATAACCCCATGATGTTCTAGAATGATTAGATGAAAAGTGACAATATTTCAGAAGTAATGTGCGATTACACAACACCCAATTTGCACACAGGAAGATACTATAAAGGAACATAAAATATTAGTGCTATTGATAAACTAATATGGGCCACAACACTATGCAGAACTCTGCTGCTTTTCATTAGAAGTACCATTCACACCTAAAGAATTGACAGATTATTCTACCTAAAAAGACTAACAGTGCAGTAGTCAGTCAGTTGTCAGCTGAGATATTTGCCTAGATTGTGTTCAAATGCAAGTTGTGTCTTGAACCCCAAAACTCTTCAGTCAGTAAGGTTAACACTGACCTACAATTGATTTAGTTCTACATGGCTTGTTACGTATGTAATATTAACGTTTTACATTGAGGATAAATCCTGATATAAATTTTACATAGCACTGAATGTTTACCCACCTCTCAAAATCTGGTACAGGAAAACTTTGACATGATCTGAACTCAATGGTTGTGGAGACACGATGATCTTGTGAAGATCACTTTGCATTAGCTCTGTGACAACATAGCTGAGGAAGGGAAAAAAGTCAAGGAGAAAACACTAGTTGCATATATCAATTCCTAATCATTGTAGCTGCAATTTGGACACTTTAGTTACTGTTTCCAGCGATGAAAGTTTAGCAGGCCAAGTTGGAATAAAGACATCATACAACTTTTGACAACTTCAGAATATTCCAATGTGCTTTGCAGCAATAAAGTACAAAATGAAG
The DNA here is from genome assembly GCF_030684315.1 of Stegostoma tigrinum. Lineage (NCBI taxonomy): Eukaryota > Metazoa > Chordata > Chondrichthyes > Orectolobiformes > Stegostomatidae > Stegostoma > Stegostoma tigrinum. Next base: position 36,938,278 of record NC_081380.1, read on the forward strand.
CACGATGTTATGATAGAATTTAACTGAAAGCAGACTGACTTAAAAAATAGTCAATATTGATAAATATTTGCATCAAAATACGTAGAAATAAAGCTATTAAATGGGCAGCAAAAACATAGTTGCTGGAAAAGCTCAGCAGGTCTGGCAGCATCTGTGAAGGGAAAAACAGAGTTAACGTTTCAGGTCTAGTGACCCTTCCTCAGAAGGGAAGGGACACTGGACCAGAAACGTTTACTCTTGTTTCATTCGCAGATGCTGCCAGACCTGCTGAGCTTTTCCATGTAACCTTTTGTTCCTGATTTACAACATCCGCAGTTCTTTATTAAATGGGCAAACTTCCTTTAGTTATATCAATAATCCCACTGATTAGAAATCTTGCTTAACTGCAACACGGGTTCAGGTAACTTTCTAATAATTCTCTGAAAACAGAATTTAGATAGAAGCTTTAATATTTAATTGTATTTTAATAGGACTTTAAAAAAATGAACTGAGAGTCCTTACAAAGGTTCAAAAGGCAAATGCACCCCTGATGTTCCAAAGAGCTTACAGACATTCCAAGTTTGATTTTCGATCTCTGACAAGATCTCCTTTCAGCCAAGTTAATTTTTAAAAAATCAACTAACAAACTGGGGGCTCTAACAGGAAGGTATGCATGTGGATGTCAGCTGTGATGGAAACGAGTTTGTCATCTTTTATGGTCAAAAACTTTAACATTCATTTTTAGGCTGGCAAAGGATAAAGACAGAAGTCCAGCAAAAAAAATTCTCTCATGAAGTCTTAAACTCTTAAAAAGAAACAATTAAAACATATCCCAGGGTAACTCGGATTGATAAAGCAAACTAAAATAATAAGAAATAATTAAATCAGAGTCTCAGTTGGGAGAATCTTCAATGGAATCCAGATTTCTTAGGATCCTCTGAATTGAAAAATACAACAGAAATGGTAGACTTTTCCCAAACTTGTGTTTATAGAAATACTTTTATTTGTAAACAGCTCATTTTCTTTCCCCTGCAAATCACTAATGGCAAAAAAAACAATATTTTAAGCAGATCTGTAGAATTCATAAGGTGGCATTACTCAACAGGATCAAACTCTAATGGATGACAACAACAAACATTATCTGTGCCAAAGACAGAAGATCAACCAGATTTTATTGATTTGGAGATAGTAGGAACTGCAGATGCTGGAGAATCTGAGATAACAAGATGTAGAGCTGGATAAACACAGCAGGCCAAGCAGCATCACAGCAGGAAAGCTGACGTTTCAGGCCTAGACCCTTCCTCACCATGTTGCCCTGAATTAATTTAACTGATCTTTCCCAGTTCTTTGCAGCTCACTGTCATCTTATTACTCGCATATTTGCAATTTTGAGAATTTAGGCTTCATTACATTTCAATAATCTACAAATTGAGCCAAACAATGTTAGCATGGACATTAAACATGCTTTTCTCACTTAGGCAACTGTGCCTTATCTGAAACGTTACATACTCATTTACACATCCAAAAAAACTAGCTTCACTTCTCCTGCTGACTGTTCTTTTACTTCACAAATTTAGGCTTAAACTGAATTTGGCCCAAAACGTCAGCTTTCCTGCTCCTCTGACGCTGCTTGACCTGTGGTGTTCATCCAGCTCTACACATTATCTCAGATTTTATTTATTTTTGCTTTAAATGGAAAGCTGCTGAGAAAAGAGGAAATGCTTTTGAAACAAGTGTACATAATCAACAAGCTAATGTGTGACAATTTCAAACAAGCTCACATGCAATGAAGCAATGTCCAAATTAAGAATGTGAAATTTTGTTTAAAACAGTCAACTTCAGGCTAAAAGAAAACCATGTTCAATGCTACAAATAATTCAAAACAAACTAGTTCACAATTTGTACTGCAAGGAGGCAGCCACGTGCCCAAGGTTCATTTAAATTGTGTAAACACGCGCACACACACAGTTTATAATATCCGAAATGAAGCTTCATTTATATATATGTTTTAGATGCTAACTTCAAAATGGAGGCCATTTGTTTTTACTTCTTGAATGAAGCAACTGGCAGAATAGTAAATCTCAATGCCGTTGTGGAGTGTGTCATTAGCCAGTCCAGGTTTTAAGTTATAGTTAAAATCCATGAAAAAGCAGTGTAAATTGTTATAAAACACCACAAAAACAAACATCAGTGAAAAACTGTAAAGCCAATTATTAGTTCTAAAGCTACTTACATTCATAAGCCACTTTTATAATTCTGGATAATCTGATTTTACTGTCAATGCTACTGGACTATTTTTGCAACAAATACATGGCCATATATTTAAATCTTCCAAACAAAGTTCATAACGACAGCTTTTGAAAAATGGCCCAGCAACTAGAATAGTAAGTAGCCAATGTTTACTGTAAAAGCCAGTTTATTCTGCATGATATGCCTTTTCCAGTCCACAGCTCCCTGAAGTTATCCACACAGCCTCATATACGCATTATCACAGAGTAAAGCTTATTTAGTACCTTTCATGCTGCTGTACAACTTTGTGGGAACATTGGTTGTGACATTCCAAATGCATAACTTGATTATGAAGCAAACTTGTAAGCATTGCAGTCCAGTTGAACAAATTCACAAACTGATCTATGAATTTATCAGCAAAAACTGAAGTTGCTGGAAAAGCTCAGCATGTCTGGCAGCATCTGTGAAGAGAAATCACAGTTAATGTTTCGAGCCTGGCAATCCTTCCTCAAAACTGATACTAACTAGGAAAATGTGATCAGAGATAATGGGGATTCTGCAGCATCTGCAGTTCAAGATAACAAAGTGTTAAGCTAGGGGAGTGGGGGGGGGGGGGGGGGGGGTTGTTGAAACGGGCAGGGCCCTGGGATGTTAGGGTGGCTGTTACAGGCCAGATAGAGATGCTTGGCAAAACGGTCACATAGTCCATGTTTGATCTTACTGATGTAAAAAGACCATGTTGGGAGCACTGGATGCAATAGACTAGGTTGGACGAGAGAGATAATGGGAACTGCAGATGCTGCAGAATCCAAGATAATAAAGTGTGAAGCTGGATGAACACAGCAGGCCAAGCAGCACAAAAGCTGACATTTCGGGCCTAGACCTGAAACGTCAGCGTTTGTGCTCCCGAGATGCTGCTTAGCCTGTGTTCATCCAGCTTCACACTATTATCCAGGGTGGACGAGATGCAGGAGAAGCTCTTTCTCTTGTGGAAGGGCTGTTTAGGGCCTTGAATGGAGGTGAGGGAGGTGGTTTGTGGGCAGGTGTTGCATCTTTTAAAGTTACAGGGGAAGGTATTGGGTGGCGGGTGGGGAGTGTGGCATGAAGGACAATTGGAGCCCTATTTTTTAATTTTTGGGGAGGTGGATGTGGGGGGAGGGGGGGGGGGGGGGCGGAGAAGAGAAAAAAAGAATGGGGAGAACCAGAAGGGTCACCGGACCCAAAAATGTTGTTAACTGTTTTTCCCTTCACAGATGCTGCTAGACCTGATGTGCTGAGCTTTTCCACCAACTCTGTTTTTGTTCCTGACTCTCAGCATCCACAGTTTTCGGTTTATAAGAGCACTTGGAGTTGGGCACATGTCAGACAAGGCTGGTGTGGCAGACTCCATTCCCTGAAGGTTCTTTGTAATGCAGATGAGTTATTAAATGTTGGTACGCAAGCTGTCGCCAGAAACAGAGGTCAAGAAAGGGGAGGGAGGCATTTGAGCCAGACGAAGTGAGTTTGAGGCCATCACAAAAAGTTGTTGGTGAAGTCTATCAACTGCTCCAGTTCAGCCTGGGTGCAGGATGCAGCACTGCTGCAGTCATCGATGTTACAGCTGAAAAGTTGGGGAACAGCACCGGTGAATGTACTGAAGAGGGACTGTTCAACATAACCGACAAACAGGCAGGCATAGCCAGGGCCCATGGCAAACCCCTGTATTTGGAGAAAGTGGAAAGAATTGAAGGGAAAGTTATTGAGGGTGAGAACTAGTTCGGTGAGGTGAAGGTGGTACCAAATGGGACTGCTGGAGTGGAAAAAACTGAGGGCCTGTAGGCAGTCCTTGTGGGGTAAGAACATGTAATAGGGATAGAACATTGAAGTGGCAAATGGATGCTCAGGGTCATTTTTGCAGGTAGAATGTAGATATTCTGCAAAGTGGTCATCCTGTCTACGTTTTGTTTCCCCAATGTAGAAGAGATTACATTATGAACAGTAAATGCAGGAGACTGGATTGACAGAAATGCTTTTTCACCTGGAAGGTATGTTTGGCCTGTTAGATAATGAATTTAGAATGTCGGCTCACAATTGCTACAAGCATGTCCCAAGTAGAAGACCTTCTATATGTCTTCTGAAGAATATAGCAAATCACATTCTTGAAAGTTATACATGGGAATAATTTCAAAATGCTCCGAATCTTAAGGCATTCATCTAACACTTCTTTTTAAAGGAAAATATGAAATGAAAATTTCAACCAACTGTTAAACTTTCTTTGCCACATATTGAAAATGCTATAAGATTTCCATTCTTGGCATATAACATCCTCGAACTTCCAACTAACCATCATAACAATTCTTAGGTTAAGGCTGAAACTCACCTGCACTACCCATAGTTTAATCACAAAACTGCTACACATTAACAAACCCTTGACATGAGCTATGAGGTGCCATTAATTTGAACAGCAGCTCCCTGCTTACTGCCTCTGGATAATTTAATGAGAATCTGAACATTGGAATAAGAGCCAGGGCTTGGCTTGTGCTCCCAATTTTCTCGTGCTTGAATTCACCAGCCATGAACAGATGGCGTCTGACAGGAATTTTTTTTGTAAAAAAATGCTTCTATAGTTTAATAAGACTGGCTAGGCCTGGCTTCAGTGATTTTGAACATTTTAAAACAGATTTTCTTTCTGCTTTATATTGCAGATTAATGCACTTGCATTTCGAACAAATTAAAAAGCCTTAAAATTACATCGCAACTTATTTTAGATTAAAATGTAATTTAAACCAAAAAAAACACAGAGCAATACTTAAAATTTTTTTTGGTAATTTTAATGCTCTGTTCAAGTGCTCCTTTAATCCGTGAGCCGCAAAAGACACTTTAGCTCAAAGTTTTCAAAAAAGGCGCAGTTGTTGTCAGTAAAATTTCCTATAAGATATATTGAAAAGGTTCAGTTCAATAAGAGAGTAAATGTAAGTGCATGTATCTAAAAACAGTCAGATTTTCTTTTGGTGGTTTAATAACTAACATCTCAGTTTTTGACACAGCAATACAGGTATAATCCATTTTCAAATGAACACTAATATTTGTTGAAACAATTAAAGTCAAAGTTTATGGCAAATTGCACAGGTCTCATTTAAAAAAGTCTTATCTACTTAAATCAGCACAGGCTTAAAGACTTGCAAAGAAAAACTCATGATACAATGAATCAGCTGTAACCATCAGAGTCTGTAACTCTATCATATCAATGTCAGAATGTCCAAATTTATCAATCCAGCCAACTGGCTACTTGAACCACAAACCTGTTCCCACGTATTTTTGTTGCCTGGACTTGGATCATGCTAGTAACTCAACTCTGAAAGCATTAAGCATCAACTGTAAGAGATTGGAACAAAAAAGTTGTTGGAAAAGCTCAGCAGGTCTGGCAGCATCTATGAATGAAAAAAAAGGTTAACGTTTCGGGTCCAGTGACCCTTCCGTGGTCCCAGTGACAAGTGGTGTCCCACAGGGTTCAGTGTTGGGGCCGCATCTGTTCACTTTACATATTAATGATGTGGATGCAGGGACTGGGAGCATTCTGGCAAAGTTTGTCGATGATACGAAGATAGGTGGACAGGCAGGTAGTACCAAGGAGGTGGGGAGGTTGCGGAAAGATTTAGACAGTTTAGGAGAGTGGTGCAGGAAATGGCTGATAAAATTCAACGTGAGCAAACGCAAGGTTTTGCACTTTGGAAAAAAGTATACAGGCATGGGCTATTTTCTAAACAGTGAGAAAATTCGTAAAGCAGAAGTACAAAGGGATCTGGCAGTGTTGGTCCAGGATTCTCTAAAAGTTAACTTGCAGGTAGAGTTCGTGATTACAAAAGCAAATGTAATGTCATTTATCTCAAGAGGGTTGGAATATAAAAGCAGTGATGTGCTTCTGAGACTTTATAAAGCTCTAATTAGGCCCCATTTAGAATTCTGTGTCCAATTTTGGGCCCCACACCTCAGGAAGGACATACTAGCCCAGGAGCGTGTCCAGCAGAGATTCATACGGATGATCCCTGGAATGGTAGGTTTAATGTACACTGAATGGTTAAGGATCCTGGGATTGTATTCATTAGAGATTAGAAGGTTGAGGGGAGATCTAATAGAAACATACAAGATAATGTATGGCTTAGAAAGCGTGGACGCTGGGGAGTTGTTTCCATTAGGCAGGGAGACTAGGACCTGTGGGCACAGCCTTAGAATTAGAGGGGGTAAATTTAAAACAGAAGTGAGGAGACATTTCTTCAGCCAGAGAATGGTGGGCCTGTGGAATTCATTGCCATGGAGCGCAGTGGAGGCCGGGAGGTTAAATGTCTTCAAGGCAGAGATCGACAAATTCTTGATCTCACGGAATCAAGGGCTACGGGGAGAGTGCAGGGAAGTGGAGTTGAAATGCCCAGCAGCCATGATCAAATGGCAGAGTGGACTCGATGGGCCAAATGGCTTTACTTCCACTCCTATGTCTTATGGACCCAAAATGTTAACTCTGCTTTTTCCTTCACAGATGCTGCCAGACTTACTGAGCTTTTACAGCAACTTGGTTTTTGTTCCTGATTTACAGCATCGGCAGTTTTTTTGGCTTGATGCGAGATTGGAGTTGTATGTTGGACAAGGCTGGGTGGTAGACTCCATTCCCTGTGGGTACTTTGTAAAGCAGCTGAGTTGTTAAACATCCGACAGCTTTCAAATATATTTTTCAGGTGTTGGTCCACAATTGCTCAATTTATTAGGTCAACTTCTCAAATTGCCACTGTCAAAATTTAACAACCTCTGGGTAGCTGGTCAAGTGTCGTGACTGCTACATCCATAAATTAAATTCAATTATATTTCCCTATGTTTTAGAAGTACTAAACTCAAAAATCATTCAATTTAGAAGTAATTTTAAAAAACCTGTCCGTTATACAAACTCCAGGATCAAACATTAATATTTGCGTAACATAGAAGCCAGAATTGCACATTTAAACAATTCCAATGTTTCTAGATTATGTTCATAAATTGCTCGGCCATTTACCCATCTCATTTAAAATAAATTTAGAGCAACTAGATGAATATCATTTCCAATCTCACATTTGTTATCATAACTCACCATCAAAAACAGAATTGCTATGTTAAAATAATTTTTGCTGCAAATTATAGGTTGAACATTCAAAATTTTATATTTTAGCCCGAGCACTTAATTTTCCAATTTTGATAAAACTAACAAAGTTCCTTCTACAATACGGTTTCTTTTTCCTAGAAATCTATCCACCTAGCCTCAGGTCACTGGCTGCATCGTAAAAGTAGACCTTTTTCAGGATGGGAATTACAGGATGTAGTTTTATACCAAGAGTATTTTGTTAAAGTATTTATTTCTGTAAAAAGGTAGAGTTTCAGATTTTTAAACTTTGCTGTAACATTTCAGATTTCATTGCCATTAAAAATAGCACTTTTAAAGTTATAGCTACTACAGTGAGAACTGCTGACAGCAGAAAAACAAACAAGTTTTTCCACAATGTCTTGCTATACACAACACTTATCATAAAAGCACCAGTGTGAAGTTAATGTTAAGTAAAAGATGAAATTCAAATGACAAAGAAGGATTTAAGAAAAAAAATAGTATCAGATAATGGGAACTGCAGATGCTGGAGAATTCCAAGATAATAAAATGTGAAGCTGGATGAACACAGCAGGCCAAGCAGCATCTCAGGAGCACAAAAGCTGACGTTTCGGGAGTTTGTTGTGCATGCCCGTGGATTTGCAACAAACATTAACACTACAATCTATAGTTACTAGAGACGGAATCTTGACCTGTTTGAATTCTCTCAATACTGTATTGGGTTTTCAGTCTCAATATTTTGTGTTCAAGTCCTGGGGATGGGACTTGAACATAAAGCCTCTCACTCAGAACTTATTTTTATAAAGAGAAGTTGCAATGGCACTCCCAACTTACTGGCACCAGTACAGAAGATGCACACAAAAACCTATTCGCAATCCGAGATGCAGAACTGGTAGAGGGCAACATACTTTATAAACAGCACAGACGTGTGTTATATTATCCCAGAAGTTCAAAGCTTTGACAACAAAACTAGCATTTTATATGAAATACTCTGAAAGCAATATCTCGACACGAACTTGAAAATAGGGCACATTAGTTAGAGCAAATTCTTGACATTAAAGTAGAAACTTAATAACTTGAGCATTTGAAGCTATGGTGTTGGTTGTTTCTGTTTTTTTTTGCAAGTTTTTAAAAAGGCATTTTAATATTTTGGAACTTTGCTAGTTTTTATTGTATCTTCCCTCTATTCCCCCTTTCCATGTGCTACCCGTCATCATTGACGAGAGGTAAGTAGGTAACTTGCTAGGAATACTTTGCCAATACCACTGGCAGCTATTAGATCATTGTGACACAGCTCCTTTGTTTTCTTCTTCTGCCCTTACCAATGGGAAAGAGGCTGCGGTACAAGGTGCCTGAGTTTGTCAACAGCTGATTGCAGCAAAAATTATGAACACACTGGGTTTTTATTTGTTGATGTATTTTTCTAAAATGGATTGTGGGATGCTATCAGCTAGTGTTTTCAAATGAGTTTTTATTGAAGTCCCTTGTTTTTGCAATTTGAAATAGTTGAATGCCTTCCAAAGTTACAAACTAATTTGTTTCGTGATTAAAAATTGCATACACAATAACTACAGCTCTTTTACATTGCACTATGCTAATGCAATTGAATTCTTGCACAACTGAGGACAGATCAAATATAGGTTAAAACACTTTGTACTGAAAAAGGAGAATTTGTGTACGAATGGATATCACATGTGTTTTGTAAACACATTAGCATCTTTGTTAGAGACTGTAGGAATTGCAGATGCTAGAGAATCTGAGATAACAAGGTGTAGTGCTGGATGAACACAGCAGGCTAAGCAGCATCAGAGGAGCAGGAAGGCTGACGTTTTGGGCCTAGATTTCCTGAAGGGTCTAGGCCTGAAACATCAGGGTTCCTGCTCGACCTGCCGTGTTCATCCATCTACACCTTGTTATCTCAGTATCTTTGCTACAGAAGTATTCAAATAAGTTATATAGATCAGAATTCAAACAGGTTATTATTGACACTTTGAGGCACTTCTAGCCTAATTGTTGACATTCATGTATTATGAAAGATAGACAGGATTTGAATTATAAACTCAACTGTCTTGAATAAAATATGCAGGTGGTCCCTAGAAACTGTTAGACTCCCAGTGATTCTAACTGAAATTAAACGCATACAAATATTGTCTCAAACCCGCTGGATCAGAAACCAACTAAAGCAGAGAGTGGAGCATAAACAAACATTAATGGAGTATATAGGCATTAATTCATGGCACTGCACAAATGTCACTGCAACTGTCTGTCAATTCAACTTCCTTCATGTTAGCTTCAAGCCTGTTCCTGATGATAGTCTTTGAAAAGTCAACCAAAAAAAATCATAGGGTGATTGTGTATGCGTATTGCTGCCAAAAGACACATTTTACAGCTTTTCATCCTGCATTAATCAGGATATCTGGTTCCCTAATGAGCTTGGAGTGCACTAGCTTAATGATTGACAGTTCACTGCTATGTTTTGTTTAAATTTCAACCAAGCGAGTTGACACTGGTAAAAAACATTGTCCTGAGAATTGATGGTAGTCACCATCATCTTGGAGGTCCAACAGACGCAGTGAGAGAATACATCCTTGCTGTCTGCAAAGGGGAGGGCTTGGTATCTTAATACATGTAGCTTTCAGTGTACGCAGTTGCATACATTGCATACACAACTGGTAATCCTAAATTTGTTGTCCGCATGTTCTTGACACTCAATTATCCAGCAAACGGTGTCCAACTAGGAACTGCATCTAACATTGTTTCCAACGTTGAGTTTTGCAAGCATGGGCACACTGCATACCACTGAAGAGATGCGCTGTTGGATACAATCCACAAGTCTTTGGTACAACAGACTTACCTGGCATCTTCACTGGCAGTGAAATGCATATACAACATTACTTGTGTGTGATGGACTGAAGGTAATTCTGGCTTGAAAGGAGCATCCAGTTAATGAAGAACACATTTTGTACTACACATTATCAGCATGAATCAGCTAGTTTCATCTGTTGCTCAAACTTTTGAGATACTTTAAATGACTGTCGAGTCCTCATGGTAATGAGGACTCTAAACAGATTGTTAGTGTAATTAATGGACTTCTGCTATGATTCTTAGCAAGTTTACAATTTATTTCCATTTAACCAAATAAATGAATGGCTAAGTATATGAAAAATTCTTAAGTATTTGCATAATTTATTTGAAATTACAGTTGGAGTAGAATATTTGTATGCGTTTAATTTCAGTTAGAGTCACTGGGAGTCTAACAGTCAGTTTCTAGGGACCACCTAAAATTGGAATTTTAAGCTTATGACACATTCAGCTAATGCTATAAACTTTAACATGAATCCAATTTTTGCTCCTGAAGTTTTCAGTTCATTCCCTGTATTTTGTTGTTACTTACAGTTCATTATCAGAATCCCTAGTGTGTGGAAACAGGCCGTTGACCACAACAAGTCCACACTGACCCTCCAAACATTCCACCCAGACCCATCTCCTGACACTTTTACTTTTGAAGTAAATCAACACAAAGCACAATTGTTTACCACATGACATTACCAGCACTTTTCAGGGCCTTCAGAAACTCAGTTTATCCATTGTCAGTGCCAGGAGTGGAAGCAAGGAGTATTTCACACCAGCTAGCCTAATATTTGTCAGGAAACTACGTGGGTCAACAATTAAGGATACGGTGGCTAAACATCTTGAAAATCTTTTGTTGATCAGAGGATGACGGATTTGTGAAAAGTAGGTCAAACCTGACAACTTTCTGATTATGATTAAAGTAGCAGATAAGGGTATATATGTTTATGAACTTCTGGAAGGCATTTAATAAAGTCCCTCAAAAAAGACTATTAAAGCTGATGGAACTGAAGTTAATTGACTTTGGTGGAAGTTGGCAGAGCCTTATTATTTGAAGGAGAGATCATAAACTGGATGCTACTCTTGGTGCCCAGCTAGATTGTGTTTAGGTTTCAAATATTCAAAGATATTTATTAATGTTCGGGCAGAAAGTCAAAGTTCCAAGTTTATCCATGACAGAAAAATATATGAACCATTGAAAATAGTGTAGATGAAAAAAAGCACATTTATAACTTTGTAATTTTAAATAAAATGACTAAATAACAACACAAACGTCCACTTTTATGGGAGTCAGTAAGCAGCTTGAAAATACTCATTGAGCTGTAAGTAGGATTCGAAAGGCAGACATACAAGTTTATAATAATTACTGAACAACTTTCTAGCCCACAGCAATTAATGTTATGGCTGCAAAATGTCAGATTTCAAGATAAAATAGTTCCATAAAAGTAACAAAGCACTGACTAAACTTAAAAAGGGAAGGATAATCTCTGTTCACTTCCTGGCTTGCTGTCCGGGAATTCGGCAAAGTAATTTGCTACTTATCCCAGTCAATGGCACCACTAATGCTGAGCACCAAAAATCTGAGCTGATGCCAAAAGAAAATTAATTGAAGACCAAAGGGTAAAATTCAGATTTACAGGTCTTTGTAGCCTTCTTGAAGATCAGTAATGAGCATCGTGGCTTCACTCCTGACCACAAAACCTCGTCCATTGCATTTAACAATTCTTCACGCGTTTGTTAGGGTGCAGGTCAAAATCAGAACTCCATTAACTGAGCATTGCATGAATTGGAACTAACTTTAGTCCGGATTACAAAGCACACTAGTGGAAGAAGTTAATGCAGAATCAGCTGTTCTGACAAATTAACTGAAAAGGAATCTGCATGGTATTATGAGTTCACACTTTTTCACTTTTGATTGGAGGGAACTTGACTGTGGAGTTCTCTCTAAACTTGAGCACTTGGTGGGGCAATGCGGGGTCTGAAATGGGTAGTGCTCAATTTGAGAACAAATATCTCTCAGATTTGTAAAGAAGCAGCATGACAGAAAACTCAGGAATATTGGCTGAACAGGTTATTGATAACAGGAAAATAATATTTAGTATCAGAGCCTGTTTCCTTTAAGCCTCTCAATAATGACAAGGTTTTCTTGTTGGCCACATCAGTACGTGCATTGTTCATCCTTAACCAGCTAATTGTATGTCAATTTTTCAGTTACTGATTTATAGTGATCTGATAAGGTGTAAACAAAGCTGTCAAAACCAGGTTGTGGAGGTGCTGGTGTTGGACTAGGGTGGTATTTCACATAAACCTGTTGGGCTGTAACCTGATGCCGTGTGACTTATGACCAAATTCCACATTGACCACTCCCACACTGCAGTTTCCAGTAAGCAAGGGCAAGTTCCAATTTAGTACTGATATTATGATCGTGTGCCATCTCTGGGCCAGAAGGTGTGGGTTCAAGTCCCACTTGCTTCAGAGGTGTGTCATAAGATCTGACTAGGTTGACTAAAAATATCAAAAACAAAATCTCACTGTTCATTTTGATGGGGAATATTGCTCATGCTTTGTATTGAATGAGCTGACTTTAGACAACACAAATACAAGTATGACAAACAGACTGTCAACAACCAAACACATCTTAGCTGTGGTGAGGAGCATGCCTTGCAAAAAAATCACTGTTTCTACTCTAACTACTCCAGGATCCTGCCTGGTCTTTGTAGCCTTCTTGAAGGTCAGTGATGAGCACCACCGCTTCACTGCTGACCACAAAATCTAGAGCATTGCATTTAACAAGCAAGGAAGTGAATAGAGATTATCCTTCACTTTTTAAAAGTTTAGTTAATGCTTTGTTACTTTTATAGAACTATTTTGTCTTGAAATCTGACATTTTGCAGCCATAACATTAATTGCTGTGGGCTAGAGTGTTTTTCAGCAGTAATTATTATAAACTTGTATAGAAGCAGCATGACAGAAAACTCAGGAATATCAGCTGAACAGGTTATTGATAACAGGAAAATAATATTTAGCTATATGTGCGCATGTTAGGTAAAGGGAAATACCAATTCAACTGTGATGCTTCCAAAGTCAAATCATGCCAAGAACATTCTCGTGGCTCACAAGTAGATTGCCACCAGGGAATAGCAACTGTGGCACTGACACTTAGAGAACTGTACACTAGCATACTGGCTGCTTTGTGACTGAAACCAGCTAAGACAAATTTAAATTCGGCTGTAGCGTTTTACACAAGCAGAAAGCTACTTTCACAAATGCAAATAAACAGAAACAATACTTAAGTTTGTTTACTTAATGATGGGAAAATCCCAGAACCAATCATCTTCACATTTGGATTTAAAGTGGTTAGTCTGCAGCAGGGACACTCATTGGTAAGGTGCAGGCACTATTGTTTGTACCTCTTCACAAGTACCTAAGGGGTTCGTATAGAGGTCAGCTGTGGAGGAGCCCTAACTTGTCCTGAACATATTTTTAAAAAGTGCCACTCCTGGCATGGTGGTTCAAAGCATACCATTTGACTGATGGTATTTGTCACATTGAGTTTGACAACTTGTTTTACAATGGGGTGTTGAGATGGAAGGAGTGCAATAGATGGATTAAGCAGGTCATTACCTAGAGGCATGGGAAGTGCAGCTCAAATGGTTTCAGCTCGTGGGTTTTTGCCAGTAAGAGGATGTAGGGAGATTACTGTTTACAAGGAAAGAAAGCTAGGGAGGTGCTGAGTGGAGGATTCTAGTTATGATGGACATTGTGATATTCAACTAAGTATCAACAAGACATGAGTAATAATCAATGCCTGTCAGGTGCACAGTACACTGCTGCAGAGCAGAATAGAGCAAAGGCTGAGGCCTGGTTTGGTGTAATTCAGCATCCCATGTAGATCCAGCAAGTTTAGTTAAATTGTTTATGGCTTTGACCTTTTTCCCCCACCCTCATGTGTTCTCAGAAGGACAAAGTCCTATCCAGCATCACTTTCAAATCCTTTGAGTTGATTTCATTCTTTATTCTCTGTCCATCCATGTAGATGTTCAATTTTTTTGTTGTTATTGGTGTCGTGGAGGTGGACTACAGCGAACTCCTCTAAAAGCAGTGGCATGTGACATACCATGTTCTGCAGTAATCTGTCACCTTTGAAAATATGGTCCAGGATACAGAAAAATGGAGCCTGGGAGCCACAACAGATGTTTTCAGCGTAAATGACCTTACAAGACCTTACAAGACATGGCTGCTGGCAACTGATGTGACACTGATAACTCCTATTTGTAATTACAAAATCTAGGCCGATGTCTATTGGTTAATCTATTTCAGCATAGAGAACAAGTATTTGTGAATTGCATGGGAAAATGTTCTGACACTGAAATACATCCAAACTTTTTTAAAAGATGAGTTTCAAACCCTAGCCTATATAAAAACTGCAATTATTTAATGTTAAATTATAAATCTGAATTGTTGAAATACATCTGCCAAATTTTATTAAGTTTTCATAGATGCCATTGCATGCCTTTTTAATGGGTTAAGAACTTTTGGAAGAAGCAACGAGCATTTAGAACTCGAGCTGTCAACAATAAAATGACTAGCATTTGCAGATTGTCGCAACATGAGTTTAGCAATGAGGCATGATGAAGCAATTTTATCCATGCCCTTTCTCCCAAATCCAAAATGAACTCAAGTGCCTTTTGGCATTTCTCCTGGCTAGGGTTGAAAACATTCTGGACAGCTGAAGGTGGTTCAATTTTCAATCACTGACAGCTGAGAAGTCAAGTAGCTCACCTGGTCCTGTGATCACAGGGTTGCTTTGAGCACAGTAACCCATATACTCCAAGGCACAATATATGGGTTATTTCAGTACAGCTAACCCATTTTCTCATTCTTAGTTCTTACTATCTCTTACTCAGCTTTCCATTATTTCTTTGTTTATCTATTTTTTCATCTCTCTCTCTCTCTGGGCTGTCTCCTACCAGCTCATCTTTCCTCTCGCTAGTGCACATCTTCACCTTTGGCATAAATACTAGATTTCCCTAGCTACCAATAATTCTGAAGAAATCACCAAACTCGAATTGTTAACTGTTTGTTGCCAGACCTGCAGATTCTCTCCAGCAATTCCTGTTTTTGTTTCAGTAGCACTACACCTGTGTTCAAGTTCTTTTGGAAACCATTTTCAGTGTAAGTATGAGTGCCAATACCTGATCATGTGCTGGGGTTCTCACAAAAATCAACTCGGTCAACATTAAGGACGATCTGTACGTCTAGGGATTTGCATTGCAGGATAAGACAAAGATTTTAAAGCACACAAAAAGTAGAGAAATATATAGATAGCTGGCTGCCAACATGACATCTTTTAACTTTTGGAATGATACTTTTTGCTGTGCACACAACTTCAGGAGTCTGAGCTTATGACTCTTGCATCAATTGGAGTCAAAAACAAAAATTCCTGGGAAAAAAAAATACCTGTGAGATGAATAGAGAATTAACATTTCAAGTCCACTGACTCTTCAGACTCAAAACTGGCCCCAAAACATTTTACCTGCTTTCTTCCCATGGATGTTTCCTGCCGAGTTTCACCAGCTATTTGAGATAATGGGAACTGCAGATGCTGGAGAATCCAAGATAATAAAGTGTGAAGCTGGATGAACACAGCAGGCCAAGCAGCATCTCAGGAGCACAAAAGCTGACGTTTCGGGCCTAGACCCTTCATCTGATGAAAGAACTTCATCTGAAGAAGGGTCGAGGCCTGAAATGTCAGCTTTTGTGCTCCTGAGATGCTGCTTGGCCTGCTGTGTTCATCCAGCTTCACACTTTATTATCTTCACCAGCTATTTGTTTGTTTTGGATCTCCAGCATCCACAGTTCTTTGTTTTATTACTGTAGAACTCAGTCAGCTAGACACAATCGCAGAGGCTAAGTTCTTTTCAAGAACTCTGCAGCAATATCATACAGCTATTGTTATTTTTTCAGGCTTAATAGTTTCTCCAGTTGTGATCTGAAGGGATTGAGCCTAAATGCTCAGCATTTTGTTGGATTTTGTTCAGTTCAAAGTACTCAAGACAAAGATATTTGTTCTGTGTCGCCCATGAATAAAACAATCAAAAGCAGTACTTTGCTCACACAGGATTACTACTTTAGAACATTTTAAGCATTCAGAAATTAAATGAAAAAATATGTACAGCACTTAGTGCAGATTTTGTTCACTGTACCTACTGCAGGTACCCTAATCATCTGAAATAAAAATTCTGGTTTCCAAAACTTTCAACCTTAAAGGATTCAATGATTTAACAACAATTCAAGGTAGCTTGTCCACCACTGAGTCATACAGTGTGGAAACATTTGCTTTTTTTTGGGGGGGGGGGGGGGGGGTGCGCGGATTAATACAGTTAAGGATGGGCAACAAACATAGGCCTCACCCCAACCCCTCTCCGAAGGAGGGTCTAGGCCCGAAACGTCAGCTTTTGTGCTCCTGAGATGCTGCTGGGCCTGCTGTGTTCATCCAGCCTCACATTTCATTATCATAGGCCTTCTACTGACAGATATCCCATTAAAAAATAAAAGGTTGGAAGTAAAGGACACAACAACACGAATAGCAGATGTGTTCTACTGCTACAAAAAGAAGCATGTTTTAGCCTTCCTCTTCAAACTTAGAGCTCTGTACATAAGACCCTAGACCCGAAAATGCCTCTGCTGTTTTCCCTCATTGATTGTGCTTTATCTCATCGCACTTCTATAATTTTTAACTACCTTCCAGTTGCATGTCATCCCTGGTGCTGAATCCCAACATTTCTCTCCCCACATAATTGCACTAACACTGCTGATTTAAATTCCCACCTTTCTTCAGTGCTTATTTCCTCTCCACATTCCAAATTTCCTGATCTGCAACAATACTTCCATTACCTTCTGCTCTTCAACCTTGCTTGATTCTAAACAGCACAATGTTTTGACTACCTAATTAGTAATTCAGCAAACTAAGTTAAATCTTAAAATGTTTTTCATAAACACACATTTTAATGATCGTAACAGTTGTAGTACCCGTTATTCATCATGCGGTGCGCATGATGAATATTTTCAATGTTAAAAAGGTGCCAAATGTTGATAAACCATACAAAAACAAACTGCTAGAGAAACTCAGCAGGTCTGGCAGCATCTGTGGGGAGGTCAACTTTGAGTCTAGTGACTTCACCAGAACTGGCTCTGGTTCCGGAAGGTATAAGCTTCAGCCAGTGTGTTTTACTTCATGTCAGTTCACGCGATGTTGGATTTTCCAAAAAAGAGCTGTCTTAAACATCCAAGTGTTTCATTTTTTCCTCTTGATTTAAAACTAGAAATTGAATAGGTAGCTGAAAGCAGTGGTGATAAAAAGAATGGGAACTGGGTGAGTACATACAACTAGATTACTTTTTATCACAAGAAATGCAACACTGCTGAGTGGATAAATTGTGTTAACAGCTACAACTGTATATACACAAAGTCCTGTTTCTAACTTCAGGTCTTCACTTGCCAGTCTCTTGAATAAAGTTTGCGGTTATAATAAATTACATAACAATAAGTGAACACATGACTAATATGCCATTGCTTTGTACACCGGATTGCATTGACATTTTGGGATTTTGTTTGACAATTTTGCTGGTACAGTTGACACGCGGCAGAGTGGAACAGGTTCACGAATGATGCTTGGTTCAGACAATGCATGATTCCATATTCATGATAAATTCAATTCCCTGCTTTGCCAACAGCACAGTGATACTGATGGGAAACAACAATTTATAGATTTTTTTTTAAAAAATCAGCCAATTTTGAAGCAGGTTGGTCTTGAACCCAGGCCTTCTGGCCTAGAGGTACGGATACTCTCTCAGTGCCACAGGAGCCCTAACAATTGATGCATTTGCCATTCTCTATTTTGACTGACCTTTCTACTGGTTTCTTTTGGCCCTACACAGACTACACTACAAGATGAGCAACCACCTCCTCTAAAAAAAGTGCTGTAGAATGATTTTATTTTCAGTAATCAGAGGGGGCAGAATGGGGAGGGAACCAAAACATTCATGAGTATTTATAAGCAGCATGACTGTCACACTGACACTGCTTGAAATATAGCCAATACATTGATATTAATTATAACTGTTACACACATTTTCACCCCATTTTAAAAGAATCAATGTATACCGTAAGCTCACTGATCATGTGCTTTGGCATTTTAAATCACCCTGTTTTGCAGCTGACCTGTACATTTCTCATAGTTCAATTTTTATAACCTTCCACAATTTATTATAGTAGGGAATGATCTCAACTTAAAACAATGCTGATCATATATTTGTACTCTGCCATTCAACAGTGGAAATTTAAGTGGTTAAATCATTGAAGTGTTACAGCACCATGCAAAAATCAACATGGGAAAACACATGATAATCTGGAGAAAAAGTACACAGAGGGGTCAGGTGTGCTTGTTAAACCCCTGAGTAAATATACTAAGTATCCATATCCAGGGAGAAATTCTCTTTTTTGACTTGAGCATTTCTAACCCACATGTTTTGTGATCAAAGCCTTCCTCGCCCAAATTGGATAAGATGTTAAAAGATACCTTGCCTGGCCAAATCACATTTAGTTCACTGTGTCTGCATAACAAAGTATTAATCTCATTCCAAGGTGCTCTCAAATGTGATTAAACAGCACAAGTACGAATTGTTAGTTTTTCAAAAATCTTTTGGCTTCTCACTGTCTGTAATAATTATGAAACAATACAAGTCATCAGCAAGTGACCAGAAAATCTTTTTGCAATATTAAGGTTCACAAACAGTTAACCAATTTAGTTTTCAACAAAGGTTTTCCAATAAAATCCAAACTATATTAATGACATTCTAAAAAAACTTACAGCAATTTAGCAAATATTAAATTTGACTGGTAGGATACATTTCCTCAAAGTAGTCAATGTGTGGAGGTTGGAGTATGTCAAGCGCAGAGAGTACCTGGAACAAAATAGAAAATGAAATTAATGTCCATTAAATGGAC
Organism: Stegostoma tigrinum; assembly: GCF_030684315.1. Classification (NCBI taxonomy): domain Eukaryota; kingdom Metazoa; phylum Chordata; class Chondrichthyes; order Orectolobiformes; family Stegostomatidae; genus Stegostoma; species Stegostoma tigrinum. The sequence goes on from NC_081380.1 coordinate 36,957,449, forward strand.
AACAGCAAAAACGTATAGAAACTCTAAGATAGGCACTATAAGTGTGTAAGTGGCTCTGCTCTTCTGAATGCAAAATCTGGGCCATTAAACGCATGAAAGGTTAAAGTCAAATTACATTTTATTTTAGACCTAGACAGGCTAAAGGACTTGGTTCAAAATGCTAGTTTCTTAAAAGCTTACATCTAGAGAAGGTGGTAAATTGAATCAAAGAATTAAAATAATCAAGGGAAAGCAATAACTACCAGGTTGGTGTTAACAAATTAGCTGTAAAGTCCTTTGTCTATAGAAGGTACATTTAGGACAATAGCTTTGTGCATGCAGAATTGTCGGTAATTTTGAAAAGAATTTTGTTGTTAACTTATATTTGCTGTCTGTATCATTTTATTGTGATGATATTACAGAAATTAATGTTTGTGTTAATCGAGATTGATAATTGAAGATATTGATGAATTGTATTTCTGTGCAAGTACAAATATCAGTGATATTGTTATGACATGATAGCCTGAGCTATTAAATAAGTTTGAGAGTAGTTTTTAAAGACTCCTTTTTCAAATAGTATGCCCTAAAACTCAAAGTAGCCTGAGAAAATCTCAAGAAAAAAATATTCTGACCCCAGTTTTTAAAGGTATGAGCAGCCCCCTAGTATTTTCCAATTAGCGATTTTTGTCAACAGACTCTCCATAGGAGATAAAGTACTGACATAGAGGGGCACCACAATTGAACCCAGTGTTGTGCTCACTATATACTACACATGGGACTTCAGTTTTCTTTTGTGGTGCAGAATTAATATAGGACACATAGACCAATTGTGATGGCAATAGTAAATAATAAAGATCACTCATGTTTGGGTCTTGTTTTAATACTTCTGGCAAACTGACTATCTCAACAATTGAATAAAAATAGAAAAATAAATGGTCTTACAGATGCTGAAATTATAGGTGGTAACAAACTTGATTTATAAACAGTCAAGCAGGACAGATGCTAAGTCATGTCAAAAAAGTATATAAACCTCAAGTTTCACTTTTAAATTTGTCAATCTTAACACAGAACAATTTGGTTACATTCAAATAAATCATGGCATAACAACATAATACCCAAAACCTTGGAAGGTTCATCAGTATGGAATTTAACGACCTCCGAACTGGTCACAACAGGGAGTGGAAAGCACTTCAGTGGTCAATCCTGGTGTGCAAAAAATCATTTTTGCAAAAATCTATTAAATTTTCATCCAGCACCAAGGCAGCATGTAAGTACCAAATGTTTCAATTACTCAAGTGTCAGGTAGAGTTTACAAGAGAACATGTTAATCACAATTGTCAGGACAGAAGTTAGGAATTTTATTTTTTAAAACCCATTTTCAAATTGGATCCAAAGGAAACCTGCATCATTCTTATTTGAAAGTACCAAAAGTAGGAGTTTCATGTTTTCATTTCAGTTCTTAAGGTTAGGCCTGATTCAGACCGCGAAGAGAGATTTTTTTTTAAAGCACTTAACCACTAGACACAAGAGATTGGGCAACCTTAAATCATTTGCTATCAGACATCAATCTACATGACAATATGCAATAGTTTGAATATCCTACAAAATTCTCACTTGGCTAAGCAATACTGAGATAAATTTTCTGCGTTAGGACTTTATAATAATTACTTTACATCAAACTACTGCTATAGGAGAACAAAAACTAGAAATGCAAATAAATGATCAAGGCTAAATTATATTCAGCATATTGTGGCACAAAGATCAGATCTACATCTCAGCCATATGTCACAGCTGTTTCAGGCATCTCCTCTGGGTGGTATTTGATGACCTGCTTTCAGGTGCCATCAGTACTGTTGAAATTAAAATGTTTAAAAACATCTGAGAATTACTTTTAGCTACATTCAAAGCCTTCATTTGTATGAAGTAAATTCCCTCTTTTGAAAACAACTTTAAAAAAGAGCTTTCAATTCTGCAGATCCAAGCTTAAAACTTGTGATGTTTCCTCTATTACAATGATAACTGAAACATTTATTTTAACAATACAAGATTAACGCGTTACATTCTTGAGCTAAAGATTGCCAGGCTGCGACAATCTGCAAATGCTAGTCATTTTATTGTTGACAGCTCGAGTTCTAAATGCTCGTTGCTTCTTCCAAAAGTTCTTAACCCATTAAAAAGGCATGCAATGGCATCTATGAAAACTTAATAAAATTTGGCAGATGTATTTCAACAATTCAGATTTATAATTTAACATTAAATAATTGCAGTTTTTATATAGGCTAGGGTTTGAAACTCATCTTTTAAAAAAGTTTGGATGTATTTCAGTGTCAGAACATTTTCCCATGCAATTCACAAATACTTGTTCTCTATGCTGAAATAGATTAACCAATAGACATCGGCCTAGATTTTGTAATTACAAATAGGAGTTATCAGTGCTTGCCATCTAGAGTTACACACAGCAGCTTTTGATAAATGCACATAGTTAATAAATAAATCAGGGAGAGACCGTCAGGCTTGCCTCCTTCCTCCAGTAGCTTTGTTAAAGTAGACTAAGACACACCATGTCAAAATACAAAAGGAAAAGCTGCAGGATTTACATGATTGATACCCTAAACTTTCCAAAATTATTTAAAGATTAGTCATTCCTGGTGAAAGTAATTTTATAAGTCCTAATCATTAGTCAATTTATCCAATACTGAAAATCAACAAATTTAGAATTGCAGTCCTCTAGCTTGTAATTATTGAAAATTTTAAAAAGATACTGCAAAATATGTACAATGCATATCTGTACAAATATGTATTTTTAACATTTTTTGGATTTCGATTTTAAAATATAGGCAAATAGATTCTAGTCGGATTTTGAGAGCAATTGTTTTGTAAAACATCAGTGTCATTTGGACAGAGACTTACATACATTATTTCTAAATGGTGCAGAATTGCAGTCAAAGCCTGGGAGAACCCCTGTGGTGTTAAATTGATAAAATGTTTAGACTGTTTTTTTAAGAAAAAAAAAATCAGATAAACATATTAAAACAATTAATTCAGATTTGACTTCAGAATAGAAAGTTCAAAGTTTTAGTCAGAAGAACTCATTTTAGTTCTGAATGTAGACTAGTTTCTCCAAGAAAGAAAACAAAGAAATTTTCCAGTTCAGGGGAACCAGTCACTTCAGCAAAAATGATTTATAACCTGTAAAGCTTCAAAGCCAGGAGAGTTTGGATAGAAATCCTCCATTAAGAAAAGTCTGTGCTAACAGATTCAAGGGAATCATTTAAAGATATCTCAGCAACGCTGAGGGAGAGAAACTGGAAACGTGAAGATAGATTTAAAAAGCCAACATGAATGTGTACTTCTGTCTCTGAAATGGACAATATTTGGAAACAAGTGGAAATCTTGTCTGTGTGTTTGTTTTAAGATTTAACAGTCTTTTGACCTATAGCTTTGTTTCTTTTCGCAAGTTATTTTGTCTTGTCAAACGACATATTTCAATGAGCAACTACAGAAATACAGTCAACACGGCTTTGAGAGGGGTAGGTCATGCCTTACAAACCTTATCGAGTTTTTTGAGGATGTGACTAGTAAGGTTGATGAGGGTCGAGCTGTGGATGTGGTGTATATGGACTTCAGTAAGGCATTTGATAAGGTTCCCCATGGAAGGCTCATTCAGAAGGTCAGGAGGAATGGGATACAGGGGAACTTAGCTGCTTGGATACAGAATTGGCTGGCCAACAGAAGACAGCGAGTGGTAGTAGAAGGAAAATATTCTGCCTGGAAGTCAGTGGTGAGTGGGGTTCCACAGGGCTCTGTCCTTGGGCCTCTACTGTTTGTAATTTTTATTAATGACTTGGACGAGGGAATTGAAGGATGGGTCAGCAAGTTTGCAGATGACACAAAGGTCAGAGGTGTCGTTGACAGTGTAGAGGGCTGTTGTAGGCTGCAGCGGGACATTGACAGGATGCAGAGATGGGCTGAGAGGTGGCAGATGGAGTTCAACCTGGATAAATGCGAGGTGATGCATTTTGGAAGGTCGAATTTGAAAGCTGAGTACAGGATTAAGGATAGGATTCTTGGCAGCGTGGAGGAACAGAGGGATCTTGGTGTGCAGATACATAGATCCCTTAAAATGGCCACCCAAGTGGACAGGGTTGTTAAGAAAGCATATGGTGTTTTGGCTTTCATTAACAGGGGGATTGAGTTTAAGAGTCGTGAGATCTTGTTGCAGCTCTATAAAACTTTGGTTAGACCGCACTTGGAATACTGCGTCCAGTTCTGGGCGCCCTATTATAGGAAAGATGTGGATGCTTTGGAGAGGGTTCAGAGGAGGTTTACCAGGATGCTGCCTGGACTGGAGGGCTTATCTTATGAAGAGAGGTTGACTGAGCTCGGTCTCTTTTCATTGGAGAAAAGGAGGAGGAGAGGGGACCTAATTGAGGTATACAAGGTAATGAGAGGCATAGATAGAGTCGATAGCCAGAGACTATTTCCCAGGGCAGAAATGGCTAGCACGAGGGGTCATAGTTTTAAGCTGGTTGGTGGAAAGTATAGAGGGGATGTCAGAGGCAGGTTCTTTACGCAGAGAGTTGTGAGAGCATGGAATGCGTTGCCAGCAGCAGTTGTGGAAGCAAGGTCATTGGGGTCAGTTAAGAGACTGCTGGACATGCATATGGTCACAGAAATTTGAGGGTGCATCCATGAGGATCAATGGTCGGCACAACATTGTGGGCTGAAGGGCCTGTTCTGTGCTGTACTGTTCTATGTTCTATGTTCTATGTTCTAAATGTAGGATCTATCAAGACAGGCTTCATTCTGGGATCTCATTTGACATTAGCTGGAGATAGAACACAAATTAAAAAAACCTAACAATTCTGCACTTCTCTTTCCCTACCATCTTTGTATCACTTTACACATGATCTGACATTGAATTAACTATTTAAACTTGCACCTCCTCGTTCAGATTCTGCAAGTATCAACACAAATCCTTAACTCTAACTGGCTGAGATACACAGTTATATAGACTGTTCAAATGGATTAAAGGTTTCCCTTACAGGACAATGCACTGCTTTGGTTGTCTAATCTATGCAAAACCCAGAGCAAAAACACAAAGTTTAAGATAGACAGTAACGGTGTAAGTAGTGCTACTCTTCACTGCAAAATCTGGACCATTATACTCATGAAAGGTTGAAATCAAATTACAATATATTTTACAACTAGACAGGCTAAGCCAGGCATCTAAAGTGAAGAAATTAACATGAACCAAACAATTAAAAGAGTCAAGGGAATGTAATAACTAACAGGTTGGTGGTATATGCAATTGAAACACATCAGTTGTAAGTTGCTTTAGCTATGTAAGGTTTGTTTAAGATGATTGGTTTTGGCGCAGAATTGGGTCTGTAATTTTGAAAGAATTTTGTTAATGTATGCCCGTTGTCTATGTCAATTTACATAGAAGAAAGCGAGGTAGGTGTTGTGGCTTTGAATTTAATCAAGAATTGATAATTGAAGATATTGATAAATTCTGCTTCTGCGCAAGATATTGTTACATGCCGACCTCACCCATTAAATGAGTTTGAGAGAATGAAAAAAAAGAGGCTTTAAAAGCCAAAAAATACCCTCCAAAAATCAGAAAGCAGCCAAGAAAATCTCAGAAAACAAAAAAAAATGCTGACACCAGTTTCCATAGGTTCTAGCAATCCTCCAGCATTTTACTGTGGCTTTTATCAAAAGACTCTTCATAACAGAAAGTACTGACCTACAGAACACCACAGTGGAGCCTTGTGTTGTGTTCACAATATTACATGGGACTTTAATTTTCTTTTATGCGGTGCTCAGTTCGCAAGGATGAACAGATCAATTGTGATGGGAAAGGAGAATGAAGGTCACGTTCATGTTTGGGTGTTAATTTAATAGTTATGGGGAACTGAAGGATCTCAACAATTAAGGGTGGGGGAATTTGAGGGGAAATTATGGGAACAGAAGTAGGCCATTCAGTCCCTTTAGCCGGTTCCAATGATGTGGAAGTCCCAGTATTGGACTGGGATGGACAAAATCAGAAATCACACGACACTAGGTTATAGTCCAAAAGGTTTATTTGAAATCACAAACTTTTGAAGCACTACTTCGCCTGACCTCACCTGACAAAGGAAGAGCACTCCAAGAGCTGATGGGAACTGCAGATGCTAGAGAATTCACAATAACAAAGTGTGGAGCTAGATGAACACAGCAGGCCAAGCAGCAGCTTAGGTGCACAAAAGCTGACGTTTCAGGCCTAGACCCTTCTGATGAAGTCAGCTTTTGTGCTCCCAAGATGCTGCTTGGCCTGCTGTGTTCATCCAGCTCCACACTTTGTTATCTTGAGCACTCTAAGAGCTTGTGATTTCAAATAAACCTGTTGGACTATAGCCTGGTGTGTTGACACCAACACAGCTGATCTGTGGCTTAATTCCTTACACCTGCCTTTGGCCCATGTCCCTTAATAACTTTGCTAATAACAGCTTCTTTCTGATTTAAAACAAACAACTGATCCAACATCTGTTGCCATTTGCACAAGTGATTTCCAGCCATCTACCAACTTGTGTGGAAATGCTTCCTAACATCTCTTGTTGGTAATTTTTATAGTGCCCCCTAGTTCTAGAATCCCCAGTGGAAATAGTTTATTATCTTCTGTCTTTTCCAGTTGACACAGAATCGCAGAGTTATAAGTATGGAAACAGATGTTTGGTAGTTCATTCCACACACAAAGTACTGTATTAAAAAGTTGCCCCTCATGTCCTTTTTAAAACTTTTATCCTCACATCTTCAAAATATGATTCCCCCCCCCACCACCAAATTCTGAACTCCCGTCACCCTAGGGAAACAACACACATCAGCCACCTTATCTATTCCCCTCATGATTATAAGCCTCAATAAAGGTCACCCCTCCTATGCTTCAGTGTAAAAGTCCCAGCTTTCCCAGCCTATTTTTATATCTCAAACTCTCCATTCCCAGAAACAACTTGGTAAATCTCTTCTGAACCCTCTCCAGTTTAATAATATCGTTCCTATGAACAGGGCAACCAGAACTGTGCACAGTACTCCAAAAGATACCTCACCAGCATCCTGTACAACATCAAAACATCCCCACCTCTATTCACAAAGGTCTAAGAATCTTGAAGTCTTCGATCAGATCACCCCTTAACCTTACGGAAGGGGAAAAAAAAGACAAATTTGTACAATCTCCCATTTTAACTTAACCCAAGTTCAGGTATCATTCGTGTAAACCTACATTGTGTTTCTCCAAGCCCATTATATAGTTCTTATAGCACGGTGCCCAAATCCGTTGACTGTACTTCGGCTGGGTGGTGGTGATGTCTAACCAGGCTTCTGTAACTGCAACGTAACTTCTGCATCCTTATACTCCAGTCCTCTGGATGTAAAAGCCAACATTCCATACCTTTCTTGATTATTACCTACACTACCTGATGGCATTTTAAATACCTCTTCAGACACCCATTGTACTTACCTTCATACGATCTTTTTCAGTCCAAAATGGATAACCTCATACTTCTTTCGCCTAGTCTACCACTATCACTTTGCAATGTAATGTTTTCATCTACAATGCCACCTAGCTGTGTCACCAGCAAATTTAGTGGCGACTTTCTATGCTATCATCCAAATTTTTAAAATTGAGAATAATGGAGATCCTAACACTGATCCTGTAGGACACCTCTAGTCACATCCTGTCAATTTGGTATCTACCCTACTTTTTGTTGCCTGCTGCTCAACAAATTGCCCAGCCATGTCAGCACATCTGCCCTCAATTCCATGGGCTTCTACCTTGATTAATACACTTACATGGAAGTTTATTAAACGCATTCTGGAAATCCAAATAACCAAAATCCATACAAATATCCCGACCACTTCCTTAGTCACAGCTTCAAAAAAATTCAAAGATGTTTGTCAGGCATGATCTACCAGTCATGAATCCATGCTGGTTCATCCTGATCAACTGAAAACTTTCAAGCTGTTTAGTTACCCTATCCTTGGCTAGATGCCAATGATTTCTCCATCATTGATGTTATGTTAACAGGTCTGCAATTCCCCTTCTTAAAAAGTGGAGTGACAGGTGTAATTTTCCATGCAGAGGGACAGTTCCCATATCTTGGGAACTCAGATCATTGTTAGGATGTCTAAAATGTGCTCTTCACTTCCTTCAACATCCTTGATAGAAACCATCACATCCAGGATTTGTAACATTGATAAAGAGGAAATTAATGGAATTAATGTTTTATTTACATTAATTATATTCAGTCTGTTGTCCACAATTTTCTCAGGGTTTCCATTAAGCTATCCTCCTTTTCTGTAGCAAATACTGAGACAAAGTAATTATTCAAAATGTCTGTCATTTTCCCAGTCATTGAAAGTGGAGGTGTTGTCAGTCTTTAGTAGGCCAACATTACACCACCTCCTATGTAACTAGAAACTTTTAAAATGGATTTTGATATCCCTTGCAAATTTCCTTCCAAAAAAAATCCCCTTCAGCTCTTTAAACTGCTTCATATCCTATTGCTGGTCTTTGCATTTTACCCATTCAACAGTATCTGTGCTGTTTTCTACATTTTTCTAAGCCCTCTCTTTTAGTTTTATGTTGCCCCTCATCTCAAGTTGTCTGTTTTTTTTCTGTGAAGTGGAGCTTTTTCATTTCAGAGCTGTAGATATTTTCTAATTAAATGTGCAGAGATGTTATTACACACTTCTGGAGCAGATAGATCTTGAACCTGGGCCTCCTAGCTCAGAAGCAGGGACCATACCATTGCACGAGTACAAACTGGCTGTGTATTGGATTAAACATTCCCTCATGCATCTCCCAATTTTGTTTTACCCATTAGCAGATTTTCCAGTTTATTGTAAACAGTCTGTCTCATCTCATTAAAAAGTCAACCTTATCTAAATTACCTAAACTGTAGTGGCTAATTAATGTATTCCACTTTCAAACACTACACTGAACCTGATCATTAATGATCATTATTTGGGAAGCACCCATGCACAATTTGGTTACTAATTAAATCTGGCTCATTATTCATTACTAAATCCAATACTGCTTGCTCCCTTGTTGCATCCAGGATATACTGATGTAGGAAACTTTCTTGGACACGCTTGTAGAAATTCACTACCTTCACAACAGGTTATCTGCCTCTCCTAAATCTAAGAGCCCCCTTTTAATACGATTTTGGCTTTGCTACAAACCTGCCTTATTTCTGCACGTATACAATCTAGTACTTCAAGGCTACTACCAGTGTCTATTCACAACACCCATTAGGTTTTAGATTCTTTATTCTTTCTCAGTTCAACTCGTATGTTCTCCACTAAATGCTTTTCCCTCATTATATCCTCTGCCACCACTAAAGTCATTTTGTTTCTAATTAGTAATGCTACACCACATTCTCTGCCATTTTTCCTATCTATCCTGCAAGTTTGATAACCTGGTATACGGTATTTTTGTTCTCAATCTTGGCCATTGTGCAGCCATGTCTTAGTAATGACTATTGTATCATAATCTAGTTGAATCTGTGTCTGTAGCTCAGTTAATTTATTCTTTATACTCCAAGCATTTGTATGTCCAACTTTTATTTGGGCCACACATTCTACTCTGCCTTGTCCCTTAGCACTGAAGCTTCAGTCATCTGTTTATTCTTACTCTCTTCTAGTTTAATCAATGCACTTATAGTTTTGCCATTACCCACCGTACCTAAGTATGAGATATAACTGTTTCTTTATTCTGATCTGTTACTGGATTTTGAACTGAATCAACTTTTGAGTCCTCCCCACCATGTACCAGCTTAAAGTCTGCGACTAATGGACAAGAACAAGTTAATAGGTCGTTGCCTACAATTAATTAAATAAAAACATATAAATGCTTTCAGTATGACTCTAATAACTTTAAACTGCCAACAATTTCTGCTAATTTCTTCCTCTTGACAAGTCCTGCGTACCTAAAGGAATTCAGAATGGTATCAGGGTCCTTCAAACATCATTCCCAGATTTCATATTAATAAAGCACATGCTTATTTCCAGTTGGAACTTACCTGCCTGTTTGCAGGCATGAATATCAGGAACAGAATCATGTACAATCATTTTAAGCCACTTTGATTTCACTGCTTCTCTATTCTTGTCAAAAACAGTGAACAGATGCAAACTCAGCCCACGGGAGCTCTCATAAATTAAGAACATGAAGCCTTGCTGAAGCTTTTCCTCAATCCAAGGATTATGGAACCCAATTTTGGGAAGTAGAGTGCAATTTTCAATGTGAGTACGTGGGAATTGAGTGAGTGGAGATTTTTAATTATCAATACCTTTGTAAAAATCTGATCAGTTCTGCACTTGCATTTAATTTAAGATTATTTACACCGTAAGTATGCTCAAGAACAAATCAAGGATTGGGTCACTTCAGACGTAGTATTGTGTAATGAGCCTTTGAGTGAGTTTGATGATAATTTGATAAAACTTCACCCAAAGTTTGAATGTGATCAATTCATTTTGAAGGGCCTAAAGCTAAATAGAAAATATAAATCTATGAATGGAAAGTTGGTTATGGTGGGTTAAGAAAATACAAAAATTTGAAGGTTGACAGGAAACAGCCTGTATGCAAAAAACTACTTTATAGTCTACAGCAGATATACACTTTTTTGGCACAAACAACTGATGGGAAAGGTGAATCAATGATGGTTAACAACTGCTTTAGATCAAAGGAGGTGGGATACATTCAGACACCACAAAAGTAGCAGTAAGCCTAAGGGGAGTAAACAATTCGGAATTGAGAAACTCAGAACAGAAGGGATTCAGAATGTATACCAGCAAGATAAAAAGGACTGTAGGTGTATGAAAAGGAAAGATAGCAAAGTCAAACAGAGGCAGGAGCTTAAATAGTTAAGATAAATGAGCTGAATTAGGCCATTCACACCATGAAGAAGCTGCGCTTGTTCAGCCTTGTTTTACTATGCACTTCCAAGTACTCTGTAATCGCATCCCTAGCACTGAACTCTAAAATCTTACCAATGACTGAGGTCAGGCTAACCAGCTGACAGTTGCCTGCCTTGCCCTCCCTTCTTATACAAGGGTGGTGGATTAGCCATTTTCCAGTCCACTAAAACACTCCAAATCCAGTGCCTCTAAGATCTCCTCAGCCATCTCCTTCAAACTCTGAAGTGTAGATCATCTGGTCCAAATGACTTATCTGACTTCAGACATTTCAGTTTCCACAGTACTTTCTCCATAGTGATGGCCACTATACTCACCTCTACCCTGACTCATTTGAACGTCTGCTATTAAAGGATGCTGCTGCATTCCTCTGTGAAAATGGACACAAAATACCTATTCAGTTCCACCATTTTTGTTCCCTTTACTACTTCTCCAGCCACATTTTCCAGTGGTTCAACACGCACCCTTGCCTTTTATACATCTTAACAAAACTCTTGCAATCATCTTTTATATTAGCAGATAGGTTACCCTCTTATTTCATCTTCTCTATCCTTATTGCTTTTTCACTTGTCCTCTGCTGGTTTTTAAAAAGGCTTCCCACTAGTCTTCACCACATTGCATACACTTTCTTTTGCTTTTATACAGTCTGACTTCCCTCATCAGCCATGGATGCCTCGACCTCCCCTTGGTAAGATTCTATTTCCTACACAAGTACAATACTTAAGGTTAACAGCCATGACAGAAATTCATATGACTGGAATCACTACTACTGGCTAAGATACATTACCCCTGGCTGTATTACACAATCTACAAGCTACATTTCAGCATCTCACGAATCGATGGCACTCTTATCCCTATGACCTTCACCAATGAACGGCAACAGCGGTAATGCTGTGCGAACACCATCTTCAAACATCTGTTCCTTCTTTGATGTTGATTGAAGTTCCTGGGACATCCCACCCAATATACTGTCCTCTATAAACATTATCACCAACAAATGCTCAAGGAAATACATCCATTATCTTTCCAGCGTAATCAAGAAAACATAAAAATGCATCCTCAATAGCAACTCCAACCAGAGGGCAAATAAATAAAGGATTATTAATGCAACAAAATTGATTTTGATTGATTTCAACAACTTTCACTTTCAACGTTCTCGAAGACTGACTTCTGCCACTCGCTTTCAACAGAAATCCAATCACAAGTCTTTCGCTCTTGCATTTCTCTCAGACCACAAACGTTATCAGGTGCTAGAAGACAAAATGGTTTTCACGTAAGTTCAATGCAAAGTTAGGGATCCTCATTCATAGAATGCAGAGCAATCTCACATGTTACGAGACATTGCATCTAGAATCAAAAAAGTGGCGGTTTAATTTTGATTAATTTAATTTAAAAAGCAACAATACCATACAAAACAAACTTAATGATACTGAGATTAATCGACCAGCAGAATTAACAGTTTCTTTCCACAAATGCTGCCAGTCTTGAGTATTTCTAGCACATTAGTTTTTTAAATTTATGGTCACATGATAAACCTAGACATCAGCAATAAAAACAAATGAATTATCAGCTGAAGATAAATTATAATGATCCTTTATTGTTTAAAACCTAGTCCACGGGATAAAGAAACAAAAATTCTAAAAGGAAATGCACAGAATTAATAGAACTTCCCAGGTTGCAATTAGAAACAGTTTATTTATCTATATGCAAGAATCAATGCATACACTGCACAAACAATGCATCTTATCATGAAAAAAAAGGGTAGAAACGAACATATCCCAGTTTTTTTTAAAAATTCAATGCGCATTTGATATCCATTTTGGAATGACTGAACTACGAAAGAAGTTTGTTACTTATGTGCTTCGGAACATTAATCCAATGCATGGAATAAGTTTCCATAATTGTTTTTCCACTCCATTTATTTTCACATTTTAAACTCACTTACATTATCATGTTTGAAAAAGCAAAGCATCTTCAGCTCACGGAAGACCCTCTTGCAGGAAACTAGATTCTGGAAGACGTTGGGCATCTTTTTGAGTGCAACTCTCTTTCCATCCCTAGGATCCGTTACTGACCTGCATTGGAAAATATGAATTTTATAAGTTACCTTGAAGGCACAGAACCATCTTTCTTAATCACACCATAAAGTTATTAACACCACCATATTGACAAGCAGAGATGAATGTAAACCCTAGGTGTTTTTTTTTCCAATCACCTTCATCCCATTTTCAGAATCTTATTTGACAGAATAAGTACAACTGCCAACTGTGTCATACAGTCCTTAGAGTTTGTATTAGTTTTACAACGATCACTAACTCAAAGAATAGTGGTAGCACTACTGAGTACATTTTACTAAATATGTCATACTACAAATGACCAGTATAGTATTAGGAGAGCACACAACAATTACTAAATCTCATTAGATAGAACCTGACTGAGCTAGTGTTATTTATCTGCCGCAGTAATTTGGGCTGCCATCAAATATTCCAGATCATCCACATAAGCAAAGTCACTGCTGTTACATAATGACAATTCCATTATTTATTCTATATTTGCTCCAAGGTTTTAATGCACTTTTTAAAAATGCTGATAATTGCAATAAATAACTAGCTTAATCAGACACAAAAATATGGTCATTAAAAGGTTTTACTTGCATTTAAAAAATTCAAAACATTACAAAAACATTTAACAGGACAACAACTAAGTTTAATTTACTAGAAATTGCCAGTTGACCCCAAAATTGAATTCCAGATTGTTTTAAATTCAAATTGATTCCCTGCCATTTAAGAAAGGAAATCTGCCATCATTACTCAGACTGGCTATGTGAAACACCATACTAATGCAAAGCGGTTGATACAGCTGCTTTCTGAAATAGTTTGGCAAGACGCTCAATTGGTTTGAGATAGAACTGGACAGACCGTTAGAATCAACATCTAATGAAAAAAAGCACTCAAAATTACATAGATTGTACAAATTCAAAGATGGACAAGGGAACAAAGCATTACTTACTACCAACAAGGTACAGTGACTGCTGAACACTTGGAGAAAGCACCTTTTTTGCCTTTGCCACTCATTCCAGGTGGGAACTTCATTGTCCATTTCCAAATGTTGCACAGCTGAATCACTGTTAAATTAGCTGGTTTGGCACCAAAGGACCTAACACAGAGTGGGCCAGCAGTAGCTGATGAGACAACTAATACAGAAAAATCTACTATACAGGTTCCTATCAAATCTGCCTGTTGCAGATGCATTTTCAAGGCAGCACTGAGCACAGCAACTGTTTTAGAAAATAGGGGTCCTCCAATATTAGAAAGATGAGATGTTTTTGTTTTGTCAGGTCTGTGGAAATCTCTTCTCCAGGGAGCAGTGGAGGCTGAGTTATTGAATATTTTGATGTAGATGTAGATAGATAGACTGACAGGTGCAAAAGGGTATGGGGGTAGATGAGAAAAAGTGGTACTGAAGTCAACGTCGTATCAGCCACAATCTTATCACATTTTGGAGCAGGTTTGTGGAGGCAAATATCCTACCAACTGTTTCCAATTCATGCCTTTGCATGACCCTATGCTAGAGTTCCATTTGCATACTGAATACTCCCACCATGCTAAATGGGATACATCCATTACAGATTGAGCAGCTCTACAGCAGACATCCATGAGTCATTATAGGATAACAACAAAATTGTACTCATGATCAACCATGACTACACGGTGCAACATGCCCTTTTTCATTACCAGCAAACCAAACAGCCAACTTTTGTTCGAAAGGGGCACAGGAAGCATGTACAAGCAGCAGCAACAGGCATATCAGAAATGAGGTGCATGCTAAACAAACTTGTTACATTATGTACAGTGCTAAGGTATTTCCACCACCAGCAATTCAGATGAAAAAGCAAAAGCAAAATCTTGTGAATGCTGGAGATCAACATTTTTAAAAAAAATATGGAGAAATTTAACAGGCTTGATAGCATCTGTGCTGAGAGAAAAACTATAATTTATACCCAAGTCCAATATGACTACTGTTCAAAACTGAAGTGATGCAGAGATGTTGTGTGTGTAAGGAGGGGGCACAAATGGGGAGAAGAGTAGTGAGAAAAATGTTACTAAGGTTGGAAGGCAAGGGAGATAACAGAATGCTAGGCAATGATATAACAGAACGAAAAGAAAAGGAGACAGCAATGGTTGTCGAGAAAGACAGTGTAGTGACCCACAGTAGATTTTAATAGCAGGATAAGAGTCACCGCAGAGTAAAAACACGTGAACTAGACGCAGCCTGGCACAAGGGGAAAAAGTTGGTGAACTCTATGCTGTGCTGAGAAGGCTGGAAAAGAAATTGTTGTACCTCCAAGTTATCTTGGGCTTCATTAGAAGAGGACAAAAATGCAAGCAAGATGCTTTACGGGAATGGCAACCAACACTGGAACACTGAACAGAGGTGTGTCACAAAGCTTTTAGTTTAGTCAACCAAATAGGGGCCCTGCATTATGAGCAGAGAATATAACTGGATACGTTGAAACAGTTACAAGTATATTGCTGCTTCATCTGTAAGCAGCACGTGCAGCTTTTGACATTGAAGCAAGCAATAAAAGGGCAAGTCTTACACCTGTGATTTTAATTTGTATTTTTCACTTGTGGGGCCTGGGTGCTGCTGACTGGCCAGAATTTATCGCCATCTTTTTTCTCTTGTTAAGCGGAAGAGGGAGGCTTGTGACGATGAGACGTGATTGTTCAGATGAGGCGATGGAGAGTTACAGATTAGCTGGCAAGGATTTAAAGAGAGAGAGTTAAGAAGAGGACATGAGCAGACATTGGTAGGTAGAATAAAGGAGAACCCTAAAGCTTTTTATGGGTATGTGAGGAATAAGAGGATGACCAGGGTAGGAATAGGGCCAGTCAAAGATAGAATTGGGAAGTTGTGGAGATTGGAGAGGTGCTAAACGATTATTTTTCATCTGTTTTCACTGAGGAACAGGAAAATATTGCAGAGGAGATGACTGAGTTACAGGCTACTAGAATTGAAAGGATTAAGGTTAGTAAGGAGGAGGTGGTGTTATCAATTCTAGAAGGTGTGAAGGTAGATAAATCCACTGGCCAGATGGGATTTTTCCCAAGGATTGTCTGGGAAGCTAGGGGAGGAGGTGGCGGAGCCTTTGGACTTGATCTTTGAGTCCTCATTGTCTACAGGTTTAGTACCAGAGGACTGGAGGATTGCAAATGTTGTGCCCTTGTTCAAGAAGGGCAGTAGGGATGACCCAGGTAATTAGAGATCTGTGAGCCTTATGTCTGTTGTAGGAAAGGTTCTGGAAAGGATTATAAGAGATAGGATTTATAATCATCTAGCAAGCAACAATTTGATTGGAGATAGTCAGCATGGATTCGTCAAGGGCAGGTCGTGTCTCACAAACCTCATTGAGATTTTTGAGAAGGTGACCAAGCATGTGGATGAGGGAAGGGCAGTTGACGTGGTGTACATGGACTTCAGTAAAGCCTTTAATAAGGTTCCACATGGTAGGCTACTGGATAAAATACAGAGGCACAGGATTGAGGGAGATTAAGCAGTTTGGACTAGAAACTGGCTTCTGTAAGAAGGCAACGAGTGGTGGTTGATGGAAAATATTCAGCCTGGAGTCCAGTTACCAGTGGTGTGCCTCAAGGATCTGTTTTGGGACCACTGCTGTTTGTCATTTTTATAAATGACTTGGACACAGGCATAGGTGGATGGGTTAGTAAGTTTGCAGATGACACCAAAGTTGGTGGAATGGTGGACAGTGTGGAAGAATGTAGCAGGTTGCAGGGAGACTTGGATAAACTGCAGAATTGGGCTGAAAGGTGGCAAATGGAGTTCAATACGGATAAATGTGAGGTGATTCACTTTGGGAAGAATAATAGCAAGGCAGAATACTGGGTCAATGGGAAGATTCTTGGTAGTGTGGATGTGCAGAGGAATCTTGGTGCCAATGTACGTAGATCCCTGAAAGTTGCCACCCAGGTTGATAGTGCTGTTGAGGCTACTTACGGTGTGTTAGGTTTTATTGGTAGAGGGATTGAGTTCCGGAGCCATGATGTCATGCTGCAACTGTACAAAACGCTAGTGCGGCCTCACCTGGAATATTGCGTGCAGTTCTGGTCGCCCCATTACAGGAAGGATGTGGAAGCATTGGAAAAGGTGCAGAAGAGATTTACCCGGATGTTGCTTGGTCTGGAGTGCAGGCCCTATGAAGAAAGGCTGAGGGACTTGGGTCTGTTCTCATTGGAGAGGAGGCGGCTAAGAGGGGATTTAGAGACATACAAGATGATCAGAGGATTAGATAGGGTGGACGGTGAGGGTCTTTTTCCTGAGGATGATGACGTCAGCTTGTACAAGGGGGCATAGCTACAAATTGAGGGGTGATAGATTTAAGACAGATGTCAGAGGCAGGTTCTTTACTCAGGGAGTGGTAAGGGCATGGAATGCCCTGCCTGGCAACGTAGTTAACACACCCACATTAGGCGCATTTAAACAGTCCCTGGATAAGCACATGGATAATGATGGGATAGTGTAGGGGGATGAGCTTAGATTAGCTCACAGGTCGGCGCAACATCGAGGGCCGAAGGGCCTGTTCTGCGCTGTATTGGTCTATGTTCTATCTCGAGATGCCCTTGAGGTGGTAGTGTGAACTGCCTTCTTGAACCACCGCAGTCCACATGTTGCAAGTTGACCCACAATGCCATTAGGGAGGGAATTCCAATTTGACACAATGGCAATGAAGGAACAGTGATGTACTTTTAAGTCAAAATGGCGAATGGCTTGGAGGGGAACTTGCAGATTGTGGTGCTTCCACGTATCTATTGCCCTTGTCATTCTAAATAGAAGTGGTCGTGAGTTTGGAGGCTGCTGTCGAAGAATCTTTGGTGAATTTCTGCAGCCAATCTTGTAGGTAGCAAACACTTCCACTAGGGAGCAATGATGGACAGACTGGATATGGTGCCAATCAAGCAGGATGCTTTGTCCTGGATGGTGTCAAACTTGAGTATTGTTGGACCTGTGCCCATCTAGACAAGAGGAGTATTCAATCACACTTCTGACTTGTGCCTTGTAGATGACAGTCAGGAGGTAAATTACGCACAATATGCCTCGTCTCTGATCTGTTCTTGTTCCCACTTAGTTTACCTGCTAATCCCAGTTGAGTTTCTGGTCAATGGTAGCTCCCAGGATGTTGGTAGTGGGGAAGTCAGTCATGGTAACACCACTGAATGTCAATGGCCAGTGTTTAGATTGTCTCTTATTGGACAATCACTTTCTGGCATTTGTGTGACATGTATGTTAGTTGCCACTTATCAGGCCAAGGCTGGATACAGTCTAGATCTTGTTGCATTTGAACATGGGCTGCTCTGGCATCAGAAGCATCTCGTATGGTGCTGAACATTTGCACACAATCAGCAGATATGCTCACTTCTGACCTTCCGTTGGAGGGAAGGTTATTGATAAAGCACTTGAAAATGGTTGGACCTAGTACACTATCCTGTGGAACTCCTGCAAAGACGTCCTGGAGCTGAGATAACTGACCTCCAACAACCACGACCATTTTTCCATGTGACATATAAAGGAGTGTGGTTAAATGTAGCTGAGGGAGTTCATAGAATCCCTACAGTGTGCAAACAGGCCCTTTGGCCCAACAAGTCCACACTGACACTTGGAGCATCCCATCCAGACCCACCCCCTATACCCATCTAAGCTACACACCCCTGGATACTACGGGCAATTTAGCATGGCCAATCCACCTAACCTTCACATCTTTGGACTGTAGGAGGAAACTGGACCATCCGGAGGAAACCCACGCAGACACGGGGAGAAGGTGCAAACTCCATACAGGCAGTCGCCAGGGTGGAACTGAATCTGGATCCCTAGCGCTGAGGCAGCAGTGCTAACCACTAGAGGAATCAAAGAAAGGATAGAAAAACAAGGTGGAGGTGAGAAGAAATTGGAAGCAAAAGAGGAATTTTTCCAGTTCCAGACAGGAGATGGAAGCAGATCAAGATCTGGCAAATTAATCATAAATGGTGAATGATTAGAATAATTAAAGAGGCAGCTCCATAAACATTATATCCTTAAATGCCTGGATAGGCCAGCACATCAGTGCAAATGACAAAAGCTGACTGCTACTATTTTTGGCCAAAAGAGGAAAATCCATCTCTGCCTCACTGAAATCCCCAGAATCTCAAGTTTTAAAGCAAATTTGATTCACTGTGCTGTCAAGAAAAAGAGAGTCAGCTGGATATAGCAAAGGCTACAGGTGTGGACATTAATCCAGGTATAATGCTGAGGGTCTGTGTTTCAAAAAAATCAGCTGCACCTAATGTTTGAGCATAATTGCAATTCTTGCATCTGCTCAACAACACAGATATCTTGCTACACAAATAGAGAACACACACTATTAGGCAATTACCATCCATTACCATTATAATCTATTCTCAAAGTGACCAAAGATACTGTTGACAGTTGGATTATCCAGCATTTAAACCCCAGTAACCTGCTCAATGAAACATAATTTAGATTCTGCCAGCACCGCAGTAGAGCTTCCCCATTAAAAGTTGTCACTGCAAGGTGAGAAGGTAACTTTAAAAGCATTAATGCTCATTTTAGCATTGTAAATTCTGATGCTTTCCTCTGTCCAAAGCTGGACGGAAGCAGAAGGTCAGAAGTGGAGACATACACTAATGATCACATTATTCAAGACATCAGATACTAAAGCAGTCCAAGTTCAAATACAAGATCTGAATAATGTCCATGCTTGGGGTGACAACTAATTATCGCTCCACAAATGCCAAGCAATAACAATTTCCAATAAGAGATGATCTAACCACCACCTCTTAACCTTCAATGGTGTTACCATCATCGAGTCCACTCTGTCAACATTCTTGGGGTTACCATCGACTAGAAACTCAACTGGACTCACCACAAAAATCACAGTGGCTATAACAGCAGGTCAGAGGCGAGGAATACTGTGGCAAGTAACTCATCTCCTGACTCTCTAAACGTCTGTTCAGCAGCTACAAAGTGCAAGTCAGGAGTATGAAGAAATATTTCCCACTTGCCAGGATGAGTGCAGCTCCAACAATATTCAAGTAGCTTGACACAATCCAGGACAAAGCAGCCCACTTGACTGGCACCATGTCCTTAAACATCCACTCCCCATACCACTGACGCTCAGTAGTAGTATGTACTATTAGAAACACAGCATAAATTTACCAAAGATCCTTAGACAGATCCTTCCAAACACATGGCCACTTCCATTCAGAAGGGCAAGGAGAGCAGATTCATGGGAACATCAGCATCAGCAAGTTCCCCTTCAAGCCACTAACCATCCTGACTTGGAAATACATTTCTGTTCCTTCACGGTCACTGGGTCGGAATCCTGGAATTCCCTCCTTAAGGGCACTGCGGATCAATCTACAGCATGTGGACTGCAGCAGTCCAGGAAGGCAGTTGACCACCACTTCAAGGTCAACTAGGCCTGGACGACAAATTCTGGCCAGCCAGCACTGTTCAAATCCCACAACTGAATAAAAATAAATTGGACGGTGCCCCCCCCACTTCCCAACCCTTTCCCAAACCAAACTTGTGTCATTTTTAGCTAGAATGGCTATACAAGGCAGGGGGTGGTGGGGGTGTTCAGAAGCAGATTTGGATTTGATTAATTACTTTCACTGTACCTTGCTACGCGTGATAAGTGTTGTCTTGCATGCGTTACTGGCAGATCACGTGTGCATCAGGATAACAGAAAGAGTGGAGGATACAATGTTACAGCTGCTGAGAAAGTGCAGAGATAGATTGACATTAACACTAAAGAGGTCCATTCAAAAGTTTGATACTAGCAGAAAAGGAGCTATTTTTGATTCTGTTCATGTGTGTATACAAACTTTTATATCTTCTGCCCGATGGAGGAGGGTGGAAGAGAGTATAACTGGGGTGGGAGAGGTCTTTGGTTACGCTGGTTGCTTTCCTGAGGTAGTGTAAAGTAAAACTGATGTCAACGGCTAGGTAGCTGGTTTGCATGATGGGATTGGGTTGTGTTCACAACCCTCTTGTAGCTTCTTTTGGTCTTGGGAACAGCAGTTGCCATACTGTGATGTGATGCATCCAGGGGGCTACGGTGGAACTATTTTTAAAAAAAGCTTCTAGTAATATGATTGGGCTTAGTGGCTTTGATTCTAGTAAAGTTCCTTTTTTTTGAAAACGAAATTTTAAAATGAAAAGATAATAGGCTTCTCTTCATGCTCTCTGGACGTGACATCATCCTACTGGCCACTTGGGTCTCAATCTCACCATGCAGAGACTTCTTAGGGCTGTAGCCATTATCTAAGTATGCCAGAGCCAGCTTCTGCCTGACGAATGCCAATGTACCTTGGGAGCTTTGCTTTGAAGGCAGCCACATTCATGATTTTCATCTTTCCATTATGCCACAAACAAAAATGGAAGTTGCTGAGCTCCCTTCTTGATAGCTGCAAGTCATCCATGTTTCAGTCATGAAAAACGTGTTGTGAATACAGGCCTAAAGCGATATCTTATTACTAAGTCAATTTGATGTCAAAGCATGTCTTGAGTGCACCAAAAGGTGAAGGGACATTCCGCAGCCTGCATTACACTCTGCATCAAATGATAGATTGCCTGTCACCATAGACACAAGGAAACAGAACTAACTCTTCCAGCAGAATGTCATTTAGCATTCAGAGATAGCAAGAACTACAGATGCTGGAGTCAGAGTCAGTACAATGTGGAGCTGGGAAAACAGAGGTCAAGCAGCAGAGAAAGAAGGTTGAAGTCTTGGCTCAGGACCCTTCATCTGGACTGAAGGGTCCTGACCAGAAACATCGACTTAACTGCTCTTCTTGATGCTGCCTGACCTGCTGTGTTCCTCCAGCTCCACACTGTATTGTCATTTAGCAATTAGTTTGATAAGAACAAAAATGCGGCAGCTTGTCTGATGGCCATGGTTTCCTTGATGCGTGTACTCAGTGGTACAAGTTACAGGAATGGGAAAGGCAATTGTTGAATCTTTGTTATGGAAACTTAGTGTAACTAACATAGCATCAACAGCAAGGAGGTATTTTCTGATCATTCTGCTGCATCTATTATTGTCACTTTCAGTCTGGATACAATACCTACATGTTAAGACATGTACAAATGCTTTCCACATCAGACAGATGAGGATCAGGAACACAGGAGAAAATATTGAATGAAGTGCAGCTTGAGCAAAACTTTTTATACCGTTATTCATCAATAGTCATGTTCAAATTTTGAGGATATATTATCCACTCTCCAGTATTAAATAAGTACACATTTTGAAAAACTGAATTATGTTTGACTCACATCTGAAAGAATTTTAAGAAGTGGTTTGTGTCCTCTAGTTGAAACTGCCATTGAAACCAATGGATTTTAATTAGTTTAACTTTTACGCTGTTTACTGAGGGGGAAATCTACTAACGACTTAGATATTTCTCCAACCTCCCTTCCCCATAATCGAACAACTTCTTATTGTTTAGAAAGCAGTTGAAATCTAATTGGTTACTTAACTTTTTTGATTATTTGGTCCATTAGCCCATGGTTCTTTATCTCAGTCTTTCAAACTAGGTCCACAAGATGTGTATAATTGATAACCAATAATTGATGACTGCTTAATTTTTGAAAAAGGATCCAATTTAATTAAACTGTCTTTCAAAAAAAAAATCAAATGTTTAAACATGGTACAATCACAATACAGGTTCAGGTTCCACATTATTCCTTGCAAGATATCCCATTAAGACTTAGGGAAACTTTCAGACCACACAATCTTGCAAACCAAATCCAGATTTGCCAAAAGAATGGTCAGGATCTCTTGCGGGATAATGTGCTGAAACTTTGGGGTTTAGTACTCAAAACAGGTAATTGCTGTTACGGAGCTCAGCCAAGTGGTGAGGCCCATTAAACCTCAATTTTTAAAAATAAAATTGAGAACAAGGCTTAACCCATTGATCTTGGAGGCTTGGCTTTTATACTGAAAAAACTCACTGAAAATGTAGGTTCGATTTAATAAAGAAATGTGAAATCTAGGTGGTTATTCAGCTCTTTGAGCCTACTCCAACATTCAACATGATCATGGTTGATCCTTCTATCCCTCTGTCTTTAAAATCTGAGAAATTCTTCTCTTTCTTGAATAGATTCTGTGACTTGGTTTCCACAGCCTTCTGTGGTACAGGAATCCACATGTTCACAAGTGAAGAAACTTTTCCTCATCTCAGGTCCTAAATGGACTATTCCATATCCTAATATAGTGAGACTCCCGAACCAAGGAAGACATCCTCTTTGAATCTCATCTGTCTAGTTAAAAGCCCTGTAGTCTAACACTACAGAAATACAAGTACTTATTTTTCCGACTCTACAGAAATGAAAAATCAGAGGCAAACATACAATTTTCATATGAACCCATAGTTTATAGAACTGAGCCACAAGGCATAAATACGTAATTTCCATCTGCAAATGTTCATTTCATTGATATCCTTTTTTGTTTGTCAACACACACTTGTCATGATTTTAAATTTAATTCACCTTCAGTACTACAACTATTTGATTTTCTAAACAAGTCAACAAAATGCGGAAGAATGTCTACAACTGTGCTAATGATCCAAAATTTATTGAAAACTTCTTAAACATAGAACATAACAGCACAGTATAGGCCCTTCGGCCCTCGATGTTGTGCCGACCTGTCATACCGATCTCAAGCCCATCTAACCTAAACTATTCCATGTACGTCCATATGCTTATCCAATGACGATTTAAATGTACCGAAAGTTGGCAAATCTACTACCGTTGCAGGCAAAGCGTTCCATTCCCTTACTTCCAAGTAAAGAAACTACCTCTGACATCTGTCCTATATCTTTCACCCCTCAATTTAAAGCTATGCCCCCTCGTGCTCGCTGTCACCATCCTAGGAAAAAGGCTCTCCCTATCCACCCTATCTAACCCTCTGATTTTTTTTTAAAAGGAAGATTTCCATTTCACTTTATCAATGCTCCTTTCTGCAGTTGAACTACATCCAACATTTTGTTTAAAATGGAGACAATTACTGACATGCACCTTGTTTTATGAAATGTTTAGTACTTTATCTATAAAAACACTGCAGTCATTATATGGTATATTGGTTAATTTGCCAATAATTTTCAGCAACAACTGCTTTAATTCTGCACAAACAGTACCCGTGACCAGAGATAAGGACTGGCGCCAAGAATATAGGAATGCTTTCGTTTTCTTTGTTTCTAAAAAGCTTATTGTACGGAGCTATACTGCTGTCGTGACAAGTTAGTTATCTCATCTGCACTAGCTAATGAATCTCAGCCTTTTACTGATAATGCACAGCTGCTGTTATCTACATTCAAATGACTTTCCATGTGGTTTGGCATTTCCCCAATTAAGGCTGACTTCTTTGGCAAACAAATACTGCAAATACTCCAAAGCAGTACTATGTAGAATTTTCTACAACAAAATTTGAAGTGTGATTATCACGTTTGATGCTAGCAATGCATTAAGTCATTCAGCTAAGAAAATGAGCAAAGCTTCAGGTTATATAAGCACTCATTTTCTTCCACGACAAATTATTGTTCTAATCTAGTCAATAGGAAACACTATTCAAAAGTGAAAGAGATTGTGGAACTAATGATAACCATATTCAATACAAATTTTGAAATTTCAATCTAACCTTTCATATAGAAAACAGCTTGATCAGTTTTGATTTCAGTGCTATTATATTCAGTGTCATGCAAAAAAATTTAAAAACATTTAAAAGTAAAGCAACTTATCAGTGCTAACGCTTTTTCAGCTGATGTCTAACACATTCAATGTATGGTTTCTGCAAGAGTTCAGAAAAAGAGCCAAAAACGTGTCAAGTAGTCACACACTACATGGAGTGAAAATCTGTGACAAATCAAAATTTTAACTGCTTTCAAGTAAGCTATTCGGAGGTAAGTGTAAAAACACATCCTTAAGATTTTAAAAATTGCTCACAGCTTCAGTACTTGGCCAGCGAACAAGTTGTCTTTGAGCCAGTACGGGGAATGCTCCACGTACCTGCAATGTAGGTTTGGTGACACAAGAGGGTAGATTTGCAGATAACAGAATTTCACGTTCAATTAAAAGGGCTTCAAATGGACATTATAAGCATTTCTTACTTTTAATACAGATATCTCAAGTTATCAGGAAAACTAGGTCTCTTTCCCATATTGAGAAAGTGACAGTTCTTCATTAGATCACTCCATACTGAACCAAAGAAATTTTGATCATGAATCATTAAGTTTTTCTAGGTCCACATTTTACATCTAAATGCATTTTCTGTAACTATTTCCAATGTAATCCTGCTAAAGTAAAAAATGTAACAAACAAGAAAAAAAGAGCTGAGACCCTGCCAACATGCAGCTATTTTAAGTTGAATTATTTTCTTTTTAACCAATAATCTAAATATATTCTTGGACAAAATGGTTAATGTAATCCTCCTGAAACTTTAGCCATGCAACTTGTACTCCTGGCAGTATTCTAAAATGCTAATCTGTCATCCAGTACTTCTCTGAACTTTCAGAGACTAAAGAATAAAATTTTTATTGAGAAATGTAGTTGAAAAAGGTGCACATTTTAAATTTTGAATAAATAGGATACTTTTGTCCTTCGAGGATTATCAAAGCATGACATTCTTTAATCCTCTCAAAATGAGGAAAAAAAATTACACAGTTTCTTCCCTGTTTAATATGGAGTTTGAATAGTAAAAGGGGAGGCAGGTTCAGTGTGGATTGTTTACACCTTTGGGTTTAAACCAAAAGAGTTGCAGCAAACGAAATGTCTCTTAACAATTGAACAGTCAAGAAAATGGATTTTTGAGGTTCTGAAACAAAAACAATCACGTCAGGGTGAGTATTCAAATAAATTGCTAATTATCTTCACCATAGTAAAGAAAAAGTAGTATTAAGCTGTGGATTAAATGACTGACATTATGTTAGAACAGATAAGTTCAAATTTCAGTGGCAAACTTTTAGCCGTAGATCTTTTCTCAGCTTTAGGTAGGCAAGAATCAGCAAAATTGAACAAAATTTACTAAGTGCTGTCTCTTTTAAAGATTCCTTTATCATTTTATCTTTAGCATCTTGGCAAAATACATCATAGGTGATAATCCACTCAAGTCAAGACAACCGTCCACTTCAGCCAACTTAAAGGCTACCTAGATATTTTGGGAGCAGGTCCATGCATTGCAAAACTTAAAACAATGTTGTATGCATAGTGATTGGCATGTGGCATGCTAAAAAAAAGCAATTCACCATATTCTACATCTATAGAGCAGCTTCAATTTCTAAAGAGTGACATATATAGGTTATCATAAAGCAAATCAGAGAGATCAGGCTATTTGCAATGCCTTTCACTTACAGAGGATTCCATCACCTACTTGGAAATATAATGGATTACAGATTTAGAGACAACTTTTTTTTGAAGGTCTTAAAATAGGTAAAAGGAACCTCTCAATTTTAGCCGTGAGTCACTGATTTTGAATCTATAAAAAGCTTACCTTGTGAATAGGCGGAGGTACGCTGAGCAGGAGCGGACACAGGACTGGTGAGTGAGGTAATATATTTGTGTGGTTGCATTGCCCAAAACACTACTCGGGTAGTGTCTCCCACCCATCCTCCTCCTCTAACCAAAAAAAAGGTTCTGTGCACCTGATTGGTAAGGTAACAAGTTTATTTTTTAAACAGTCTTGGGAATTTAGAATAATGGGAACGGAGGTCAGGGCAGTTGAATGTTCCTCCTGCAGAATGTGGGAGGTAAGGGTCACCACTAGTGTCCCTGCTGACTACATCTGCAGGAAGTGCACCCAACTCCAGCTCCTTGAAAACCACATTAGGGAACTGAGCTGGAGCTGGATGAACTTCAGATCATTCGGGAGGCAGAGGGGGTTATTGAGAGGAATTACAGGGAGGTAGTCACTCCTCAGGTACAAGAAAAAGGCAGATGGTTTACGGTCAGGCGACGGAAAGGGAACCAGCAGGCAGTGCAGGGATCCCCTGTGGCCATTCCCCTCAACTAGTATACCGTTTTGGATACTGTTTTGGGGGGGGGGGGGGGGGGGGGGGTGGAGGGGGTGGAGGGGAAACGACTTACCAGGGGAAAGCGGTGGGGCACAGGTCTCTGGCACAGAGTCTGTCCCTGCTGCTCAGAAGGGAAGGTGGAAGAGGAGCAGAGCAGTAGTTATTGGGGACTCCATAGTTAGGGGGACAGATAGGAGGTTCTGTGGGGACAAGAGAGGCTCACGGTTGGTGTGTTGCCTCCCAGATGCCAGCGTGGGTGATGTCTCAGATTGTGTTTTTGGGATCCTTAAGGGGGAGGGGGAGCAGCCCCAAGTCATGGTCCACATTGGCACCAACGATATAGGCGGGGAGAGAGATGGGGATTTAACGCAGAAATTCAGGGAGCTAGGGTGGAAGCTGAGAGCTAGGACGAACAGAGTTGTTGTCTCTGGTTTGTTGCCCATGCCACGTGCTAGTGAGGCGAGGAATAGGGAGAGAGAGGAGTTGAACACGTGGCTACAAGGATGGTGCAGGAGGGAGGGTTTTGGATTCTTGGATAATTGGGGCTCTTTCTGGGGTAGGTGGGACCTCTACAAGCAAGATGGTCTTCACCTGAACCAGAGGGGTACCGATATCCTGGGGGGGGGACGGGAATTTGCTAAGGCTATTCAGGTGGGTTTAAACTAATTCAGCAGGGGGATGAGAACCAAAATTGTAGTTCGAGTCTAGAAAAGGTTGAGAGTAGGGTGGTCCGAAATAAAGTTTCAGGGAAGCAAGATGGCACCAGCAAGCAAGACGTTGGTTTGAAGTGTGTCTACGTCAATGCCAGGAGCGTCCGGATTAAGGTGGGTGAACTTGCAGCACGGGTTGGTACCTGGGACTTCGATGTCGTGGCCATTTCGGAGACATGGTAGAGCAGGGACAGGAATGGTTGTTGCAGGTTCCAGGATTTAGATGTTTCAGTAAGAACAGAGAAGATGGTAAAAGGGGGGTGGGGGTGGAAAGAGGTGTGGCATTGTTGGTAAAGGACAGTATTACAGTTGCAGAAAGGACGTTTGGGGACTTGTCAACTGAGGCAGGATGGGCTGAGGTTAAAAACAGGAAAGGAGAGGTCACCCTGTTGGGAGTTTTCTATAGGCCTGCGAATAGTTCCAGAGATGCAGAGGAAAGGATAGCAAAGATGATTCTCGATAGGAAAGAGAGAGACAGGGGAGTTGTCATGGGGGACTTCAACTTTCCAAATATTGACTGGGAACACTATGGTTAGAGTACTATAGATGGGTCAGTTTTGGTCCAGTGTGTGCAGGAGGGTTTCCTGACATAGTATGTAGACAGGCCAACAAGGGGTGAAGCCACATTAGATTTGGTACTGGGTAATGAGCCTGGACAGGTGTTAGATTTGGAAGTAGGTGAGCACTTTGGTGACAGCTATCACAATTCTGTTATGTTTACTTTAGTGATGGAAAGGGATAGGTATATACCACTGGGCAAGAGTTATAGCTGGGGGAAAGGCAATTACGATGAGATTAGGCAAGATTTAGGGAGCATAGGATGGGGAAAGAAACTGCAGGGGAAGGGCAAATATTAGAAATATGGAGCTTATTCAAGGAAAAGCTCCTGTGTGTCCTAGATAAGTATGTACCTGTCAGGCAGGGAGGAAGCTGTAGAGCGCGGGCCGTGGTTTACGAAGGAAGTGGAATCTCTGGTCAAGAGGAAGAAGGCGGCTTATGTTAGGATGAGATGTGAAGGCTCAGTTAGGGTACTTGAGGGCTACGAGGTAGCCAGGAAGGACCTAAGAGAGCTCAGAAGAGCCAAGAGACATGAGAAGTTGTTGGCGGATAGGATCAGGGTAAACCCTAAGGCTTTCTATAGGTATTTAAGGAATAAAAGAATGACGCAAGTAAGATTAGGGCCAATCAAGGATAGTAGTGGTAAGTTGTGTGTGGAGTCAGATGAGATAGGGGAAGCACTAAATGAATATTTTTCAACAGTATTCAGTTTAGAAAACGACAATGTTGTCGAGGAGAATACTGAGATACAGGCTACTAGACTAGCTGGGATTGAGGTTCACAAGGAAGAGGTATTAGAAATCCTACAGAGGGTGAAAATAGATAAGTCCCCTGGGCCAGATGGGATTTATCCTCGGATCCTCTGGGAGGCCAGGGAGGAGACTGCTGAGCCTTTGGCATTGATCTTTAACTCGTCATTGTCTACAGGAATAGTGCCAGACGACTGGAGGATAGCAAATGTGGTTCCCCTGTTCAAGAAGGGGAGTAGAGACAACCCTGGTAATTATAGACCAGTCAGCCTTATCTCAGGTGTTGGTAAAGTATTGGAAAAGGTTAAGGGATAGGATTTATAATCATCTAGAAAAGAATAAATTGATTAGGGATAGTCAGCACGGTTTTGTGAAGGGAAGGTCGTGCCTCACAAACCTTATTGGGCTCTTGAGAAGGTGACCAAACAGGTAGAGGAGAGTAAACCGGTTGATGTGGTATATATGGATTTCAGCAAGGCATTCGATAAGGTTCCCCACAATAGGCTATTGTACAAAATGTGGAGGAATGGGATTGTGGGAGATATAGCAGTTTGGATCGGAAACTGGCTTGCTGAAAGAAGACAGAGGGTGGTAGTTGATGGGAAATGTTCATCCTGGAGACCAGTTACTAGTGGTGTACCGCAAGGGTCGGTGTTGGGTCCACTGTTTGTCATTTTTATAAATGACCTGGATGAGGGCGTAGAAGGATGGGTTTGTAATTTGCAGACGACACGAAGGTCGGTGGAGTTGTGGATAGTGACGAAGGATGCTGTAGGTTGCAGAGAGACATAGATAAGCTGCAGAGCTGGACTGAGAGGTAGCAAATGGAGTTTAATGTGGACAAGTGACAGGTGATGCACTTCGGTAGGAGTAACCGGGGGGCAAAGCACTGGGCTAATGGTAAGATTCTTAGCAGTGTAGATGAGCAGAGAGATCTCTGTGTCCATGTACACAGATCCTTGAAAGTTGCCACCCAGGTTGACAGGGCTGTTAAGGCGGCATACAGTGTTTTAGTTTTTATTAATAGAGGGATCGAGTTCTGGAACCAAGAGGCTATGCTGCAGCTGTACAAAACTCTGGTGCGGCCGCACTTGGAGTACTGTGTACAGTTCTCGTCACCGCATCATAAAGGAGAATGTGGAAGCTTTGGAAAGGGTGCAGAGGAGATTTACTAGGATGTTTCCTGGTATGGAGGGAAGGTCTTACGAGGAAAGACTGAGGGACTTGAGGCTGTTTTCATTAGAGAGGTGGTGGTTGAGAGGTGACTTAATTGAAACATATAAAATAATCAGAGGGTTAGATAGGGTGGATAGGGAGAGCCTTTTTCCTAGGATGGTGACGGCGAGCACGAGGGGGCATAGCTTTAAATTGAGGAGTGAAAGATATAGGACAGATGTCAGAGATAGTTTCTTTACTCAGAGAGTAGCAAGGGAATGCCACGCTTTGTCTGCAACGGTAGTAGATTCGCCAACTTTCGGTACATTTAAGTCGTCATTGGATAAGCATATGGACGTACATGGAATAGTGTAGGTTAGATGGGCTTCAGATCAGTATGACAGGTCAGCACAACATCGAGGGCCGAAGGGCCTGTACTGTGCTGTAATATTCTATGTCGTATGTTCCAACTGGGTAGGTCTGTAGTAGCAGTAGTGCTTTTGATATATAGGATCGCCAATTTTTTTTTAAATTGTGAAAGTGGTACACTGGAGTGAAGGGACTAATGAATTGAATTTGTATTTTGATGCTAATTTTACTAGACTGCGCAAATATTTCTCAAAATAACTCTTTCCTCAGGATACACGAGCTGTTCTTTATAATCAGCCATATATGCCTGATTTAAATCAGTCAAGTTCAGTAGGATAACAAAGTGTGAAGCTGGATGAATACAGCAGGCCAAGCAGCATCTTAGGAGCAACAAAAGCTGACGTTTCGGGCCTAGACACTTCATCAGTCAGGAGTTCTTCAGAACTCTCAGACTTCCAGCATCCATACTGTTTTACTCTTATGATATATGCACCTATCCCAGCAGCTTGCAATTCTAATCATCCTGTCAGTGAGGTGAAGATCCAAGCCCAAACAGACAACCCATTGTGCAAAATCCCTAAAACAGGCTGCTCCAAAACAAGCATTTTGCCTTTGGCTCAGAAAAAGCCAACGTTTATATTAGTGAGGCTTGGAAGTTGGTAAGTTCAAAAAGTTATGAAACTGCAGCAGCAAAATTTGTTCAGGGGAAAACCCTGAACAAAGACAGGTTTGAGATCCATTCTGCTGAGATGACATTGGTTAATGAAGTAAAAATCAAAAACATATAAAATGCAACATAAACCCAACAGCTTGGTCACAGGGACTTGAAAGTAGCCAAAGCAGATATGAGGATGACTGGGGAATACTATGAAAAACAACTGATTGACTTATACCAAAAAAAAATCCAAGCACTTGCAACAATGGAAATCCGTGATGTGTAATGACAAGGCTGCTTTGATTGCACTCCTGAAATCAGCAGATGGTTAAGCACTCAATGTCCCATTGCATTGAAAACTACAGCAGTATTTGCTTGACAGACATCACCCAATTCATGTTCAACTCTCTCCACCTCCTATCATGGTCAAATTAGATGAAGAATCTTTATCACTTGAACTCAAAGGCCATTGCAGATGATCAGAAAGACATCCAGCAAGGTTGGAACTCCTTGGTTGTCATATTCCTAATGCCTCAAATTCATGACCTCCTTCTGTTAGAGAGGAGTTCTGTTCCGTGAAACTCAAATATAACGTTATGTAAAAACAGGTGACAGAGAGGAGACTGCAAAAACTGCAGGGCATTCTCATTTCTTGGCATCATGGACAGGCATTTACTTGCTTAACACTGAATACTCTCCATCATGAAATCCAAGCACACAGAGGACCTGAAGATCAGAAAGCATGGATTCTTTTCTTCCACTGTTAGCAAGTCATTACAAATGTAAGAGGGAAATTAAGGCTACACAAGGAAGGCACTACATTTACAAATGAAACCTGTGGCTTACATCTGGTTGAGGAAATCCTTATTTCTGTCTGATCCTTCTCCCCATGACATCTACTTCCCCAAAGGCACTATTTCCTACAGAAAAGTCCTTTTGTTTGCTTCAGATGCCCTGATCAATGCCTTCCCATACCACTGCAACTTGCTGGTTAAGGTTCTGTTATGCATTTCCCTGCTTGAGCATTACCACCCTAACATCTAACATAGCAACAAGTGATTCCTTGATGAGCAATTTTGTGATTAGCTGGTCGAATTGCATCATGATTAACAACGTTCAGGTCCAGTTTAGTGACAGCATTCTTTTCTTGCATCAAAAATCTGGATAAATGGGAAGTGCTAGTGATATTCAGCATTTGCACAAGACGATCTGATCCAGCACCTTCTCAGGGATCTGGGCTCAGTGGCAGATTACGCACAGTAGGATCTAGGTTGGTTCAGGCTCCAGCAGCCATATCAGTCACTTGTTTCAGTTTCCACATCATAGCTGCTCTTTATCCCACCTTTTTCCAGGATGGGAGCAGGCCTCCCCACATTTGCATGTATCCCTTGGGTCATCACCCCAAGATTCCTCATTGTTAGTTGATTCTATTTCACCAAAGGCATCACATACCAACCCTTTTAGGTTTTGCAGTACCACATTGTGAGCTGCTTGCCTTCACATCATTGACCAGACATCTGGTCTCAAGCAGCTCCCAAGAACCATTTTCCAAGGCTTTCCTTCAACTATTAGTTCAACGTGAAATCGCTTGGCCATCTGTGTCCAGCTGCATGACGACATTTTGGGGATCAAGCTCCCAGACATCCTGTCAGTTAATCCAATCCCCTACATTTGGATTTCAGAAGAATATGCTTGTAGCAGTTGGAAGGTGAGTCCAGTCAGGCTTGTGATCAAGGTTTATCTCCTCTACCCTTGTCTAGATGGATGCCACCTCAACACCTGGTTTAGCCAGTGATACTCAGGTCAATCCACCCACTGACCTGACCATCTCCATGAGAAAGTACCGTGATCCCAAGGAAATGGTATTTGGGAAAGACTAGACCTCATGAAAGACAGCATGGAAAGCAGTTTGTGGTTGAGTGGTGCTTTTATATAAAAAAGTGAACCCGCTTTTAATGATGCACTTGTCTCTTTTGTTTACTTTCAGGAGGAAAGGTGCATAGATTGTCATGCAGACTTCAGTTGAAATGCTCAGTGTCCATCATCTTGCTTGATAGAGGATGGTGTAGCTTGGCAGTAGGACTTGCAAAGCTACTATAGGATCTTGCTTACTGTGAATCCAAGATGAAACAAATAGACAAAACAATCACGTAATGACACTAGCTGTAGTTAAGACCTTTTGGTTACAAGTGGGAATGGCCTACATGAACTTGGTTAAAGACATGCCAAGTACGAGATCATGCTCAGTTCCATTGCTATTGGCGTCAAGGACAGTAAAATCCATTGCAAATTCCGAGAGGTGCCTAGGCAACCAGGGATCCCATGCTGGGGTGAAGTCACTCAGCTTTGGGAAAAAAAAAATCAACCTTTCAACAGTAAATCAAACACCAGCGTCAGCAGCTGGGCCTATAACACCATTTTTCTGGAAAGGACAGTCATCTTTTCTTACGTTGGTGTCCTTCCTTGATCGTGAACTACTACTGCTAAGCTCATGATACTTGACATTTGAAGTGGTCAGGAAGAGCCTGTCTTTTCTGGTTAATTACCAATCATTAGAGGGCGATGCAATCTACACCAGCACCCAAAGAGTTCCATACCTGTTTCGATACAGTCATCAAGTAGCACTAGGTTGCTGAATGTTTACCTTCCAATAACGATACTATCTACTGATGCCTATCAAATTAGCCGAAGCTGGATGATGTCTTCTTTCATGATAGATGGCAAAAGAAATCACACCTGGCTCAACTTTTGGTCAGAGATAAGGGGAACTGCAGATGCTGGAGAATCCTAGGTAGCAAAGTGTGGCACTGGATGAAGACAGCAGGCCAAGCAGCTTCTAAGATGCTGCTTGGCCTGTGTTCATCCAGCTCCACACTTATCTTGGCTCAACTTTTGGGCCTGGTATGAATTTCACTTGGATGTGATGACATCACTGAATTTTACTTGGAATGCTACCTTTGCACTGGAGCATGAGCATCAGCCTTAGAAGAGTTCTGCTAGGTGTGTTCCCTTCTGGATCAGTCTTCCAAATAAGGGTATCAGAATTTGTATTATTTTTGCCTGACCTACACCTGATCTGAAATTGAAACCGAGTGAGTGAGTTCAAGAGTTCATTTAAAAGGTTCCCAAGCTCAGATCTTGAATGTAGATGAGTGGTTGCCATCTGTAAACATTTCAGTTTCTACACTGGTTAGACCATCTCTAAACTTCTGGGAAATGGCTCATCTCAAAGCTAGCAGTTCAAGTTTCATAATGGAACAATTCTTTGCAACCCTCTGGCTTAATAATATGGTGCTCATAGTGATCGCCATACATACTTTAAAGACCTACCTCTAACTTAATGTATTTGGCCACAATTCTGTGCGTCTTCTCAACTTGCTTACTATCACTGCTGTATCAATTTACAAGATACTGAAAACTTACGGTATTAAAAGTGTGATTGAGAAGAGAGAATGGTCAAAAACTGGATGAGGGAAGGCATCAAATCAGCTCAAACCCTACCTTTCTCAATCCTGATTTCTTCGTCAATTAGAGATGATGCCTCTACCTTATCAAAACTTTATGCTCACTACAGGCAATTCCCATCACTCTACTCAAAACTAAGCCTTTCCTTGAAGGAACCTCATCTGCCTGCATCAGAGTTAGAAAGAACTGCTGATGCTGGAGTCAGAGATAACGGTGTGGAGATGGAGGAACACAGCAGGCCAGGCAGCAGAGGATAAGGAAAGTTGACCTTTCAGGTTGGGACCATTCTTCAGAAATAGGGGAGGGGGAAGGGAGCTCTGAAATAAATAAGGACGGGTGGGGCTGGGGAAGAGAGGTGGGATGGTGATAGGTGAGTGCAGGCAGACAGTGGTGGGGATTGGCCACTTAACTGGGAGGAGATAAGTAGGAGAAGATGGACAAGTTGTGTCATGTCAAGGAGGTGGGAATGAGAGAGAGGGTTGGTCATGGGATGACGTCAGTGGCGGGGAGATTTTGAAACTGGTAAAGTCCACATTTAGGCAATGAGGCTGTAGGCTCCCAAGGTGGAATATGAGGTGCTGCTCCTTCAGTTTCCGGGTAGCGTCACTGTGATGCTGGAGGAAGCCCAGGATGGACATATCACCCAGGCAGTGGGAGTGGAGCGGAGGTGGTTCACAACCAGAAGGTGCTGTCATGTGTAATAAAACACAGCGCAGGTGCTCTACAAAGTGTTCTATGAGCCTCCGCTTGGTTTCACAGATGTATAGGAGGCCACAATGGATGCAATAGACCACATAAACTGATGTGCAGGTGAATCTCTCTCTGTTGTGAGGAGTTTGTTCAGTGCCTTGGATGGATGCAAGGGGGGGGGGGGGTGCATGTAGGGGCTGGTGTAGCACTTCCTGTGGTTGCAGGGAAACGTGCTAGGGTTGGTGGGGAGTGTGGAGTGTGGAGTGGATAGACGAGTAGCAGAGAGCGGTACCTGTGGAAGGCAGACAGGGGTGGGGAGGGAAATATATCATCTTTGGTTGTGGGGTCAGACTACAGGTGGCAGAAGTAGCGGAGAATGATATGTTGAATATGAAGGTCAGTGGAGCGATTTGAGCGCATGGGTCAGCCAGAGCAGTCATGTTTGTGGATTTTGGGAAGGAGATAGAAACGAGCAGTGTGGAGTTGGGGAACGATGAGGTTGGAGGCTGTGGGCAGGAGGACACCTGAGGTGATAAGGTTATGGATGGTCCGAGAGATGATGTCTTGGTGGTCAGTGTCAGGGTCATGATTGAGGGGGTGGTAGGAGGTGGTGTCAGAGTTGGCACCTGGCCTCATCTACGTAAAGGTCAGTGTGCCATATCACTACTGCACTGCCCTTTCTGCGGGTTTGATAGTGAGGTTACGGTTGGAGCGAGAGAGAGGGGAGTGAAGAGGTTGAGGTGATCAATGTCGTGACGTCAGTTGGAATTGAAGAGGTCAAGGGAGGGTAGGAGGCCTTGAGGCATTGTCCATAAGGATGAAGTGTGTTGAGGCGGCTGAAGGGGTCTGTGGAATGTGGATTAAAGAAATAGACACAGAGGCAGAGCAAAGTGTTTGACGTCCATCCAGGAGGATGAGGTGTGATGACTAGTGTCACAATGCGCCAGCCAGAAACTGGAGGAGCAACACCTTATATTCTGCCTTGGGAGCCTACAGCCCAATGGTCTAAATGTGGATTTTACCAGTTTCAAAATCTCCCCACCTCCGGCCTCATCCCACGACCAACCCTACCGCTCATTCCTACCTTCTTTACGTTACACAACTTGTCAATCTGCTCTAGCACCTATCCGCTCCTCCCACCTCACTGATCAATCCCCACCTCTGCCTACCAGAACTCACCTACCTTCCCCAGCCCCACCCCTCCTGTCTATTTACTTCTGAGCTCCCTTCCCTATTTTTCTAGGGTCTCAACCAAACACGTCAACTTTCCTGTTCCTCTGATGCTGCCTGGCTTGCTGTATTCCTCCAGCTCCACTTGTGTTCTCATCTATTCGTCTGAACTGTGCATGAAAGCTGTCTTTAACACTGCACAGGGGGGAAAAAGTAGCAAAAGCAAGCTTATTTGTATCAAAATGAATTGATGAATAATTACCTCAGCTATCCAGATAAATGAATCTTAGGGAACATACAGGCCTTTAGATTTGCACTGGTTAGTGGTCTGAAATTCAATAGTGGCAAAATTTGAGACACACCAAGAATGTGAACACAATTCAGCACACAAAGTTTAACATTTAAAACATATCTTGCACAAATGTTATAACCTTAAAGATAGATAAGTTTTAAAAGGGAAATCTAGAATGTCTCAAGTTACAATCTCCAATATTAATTTTAAAAAGGTATTTAGTACAAACATCAGTGACCAGCTAATACTCTGCAAATTCTCTTCTCAATAGCTAACAATTTTGCATGATGGCTAAAAACAGTTAACTATGTAAATAAGCACGACAGCATATTAATATGTGCCTTTGGTCTCAAAAGTAAGAATCATGCAGACCAATGAAAACATGCCACAAATTATGTTACAGATATCTAAGACCTACCATCTACATTTAATTGCTGCACTGAATGAATCAGTGTAACTATGACGGTTCATTAAATTGTCACTCACTTGCTGAATTAATATGTATTTCTACGCTTCACTGGACTTGACAAGATAGGTTAGGCAACATTTGACAACAATATTTCAAAATGGAGAAAAATGTCAAACAGATTCAGGGTTTCATTAAAACATAGATCAATGAAACTTATCTGTTGACGTATTATTAAAACACATTCTAAAAGTATGTACACTGCATTTTAAAATTAGGAAATAAATAAAAATTAACTAAATATCATTTAATTGTTCAGATTATTCTCACTAGTGAGATATATAAAAATGACTTGTGGTTAAGTAGTCTGTTTTCAAATGTGAATGGCTATTTCAGCTTCAGCATTCAGTATTTCATTTTTCTGGGATGGTGATTGCAGAAACTTTTCAATATTGTATTTCCTGAGCGAGTGTCATTTGCCAAGAATCCAGAGATATTTGCCTGAGATCAATGATGTCTATGCTTTCAAAAATATCCTAACAAACTTCAGAACATTCTGTACCACATCATGTGCGCGTTCAGGAAGAACCTAGAAAGGGCTTTATGTTTGAAGAGAAAGAAAAACAAGAACCTCTGTTGGGAGAAATCCACTTTGTTTATCTTATCCTAAAGTGGTTATTTAAAGGACTTGCATATATCCCAATTACTGATGGTGAATGTTAACCAGTTACTGTATCTTTTTAACTAACGCTATTTAAACAAAAATGTGGTTAGTCCTTTTTATTTAAGATCTAACATGTATAGGGCATTTAATTCGCCATACTGGTAACTGGGAATATTTATTTTTAAAGTGACCCACGTAATAGTTTGACTAGAACAACAGTGCACTCCTCCAGCCTTGGACATGAATGTGTCAGTTATAATCAACTCTTTAAAAAAAAATTTCATTCATGGGATGCAAGCATTATTGGTCAGCATTACTGCTTGTCTCTAGGTGATGTGATGAACTGCCTTCTTGAACTGCTGCATTCCAAGTCGGGTAGGTTGACCCACAATGTCATGATTAATACAACTAATGGCAAAGTCTTGGTGGCTTGCTAGACCATTTCAAAAGGAAGCTAAGAGTCGAACACACTGCTGCGGGTCTGCAGTCGTATGTAGACCAGACCAGGTGAGGACAGCAGATGTTTTTCCCTGAAGGACATTACTGAGCCAAATAGGTTTCTCCAGCAATCGACATTGTTTCATGGTCATCAGTAGATTCTTAATTCCAGACAGTTTTTGATGAATTCAAATTCAACAACTGCTATGGCAAGATTTAAACCTGGGTCCCACAAACATTAACTGCGTTTCTGGATTAATAGTTCAGTGACAAGATTGCTAAATCATCTCTAGGTTTAGCAGAAGACCCATAGTAGTAGTATCTAGTGTTGGCTCTATGGAACATTTATTTAGTAACAATTCTTCTCTTTAAAATCACAGAATCGATAGGCTGGTTAACCTGATTTTGGTCATCAGTAAAATTTGAGTCCACTAAGGATTATACCACAGAATGCTTGGAAGCGCATTGTAAAATAAAGCTGAGTAGGCATAGCTTAAAATCAGAGAGAGGGGTCTTGTCTGACAATCCGTTAGAAATCTTTGAGGAAGCAACAAGCCAGTGGACATGATCTATTTGTATTTCCAGAAGACATTTGACAAGGTGTCACATAAGAGGCTGCTAAGATAGATAATAACCCATGGTATTAGGGGCAAGGTACTGGACAGAGGCTTGGCTGACTGGCAGAAAGCAGAGCGTAAGGATGAAAGGGTCTTTTTCAGGGTGGCAGCTGGTGACTAGTGGAGTTTCGCAGCTTCAGTATTGGGACAACTTTTCATGCTGTACGTTAACAATCTGGACGAAGGAACAGATGAGATTTAATGTATTTTTAATGCTCCTTCTCTCCTCATACACTGTCTCAACTTCCTGCCCGAACAGGATTGGGTGTTATATATGGAGGAGTGTGAAACATCTGTAAACACAAAAAGCATTAAGCTCTGTAATCTTTATGGCTCTACCCAGACTGCCACCTACCCCTGTTTCTGCTGAAATGGCCAGGTCAGTGATCCACAGTGTCACCACTTGAAATTGCATCCTGTCCTTATCATTCAGATCAAAGCTGTATCCTGTTCTCACTATAGCAGCGTGACCATATAGTCGTGATGTTTCAGATGTAGTAAATGTTTTATGTATTTGCCAATTCCAAAGGTATAAAAGCAGGGACTGTCCCCTGTTCGAGAGAATCGCTCACAATACTCAGCACTCTGTGCTGGGTTTCGTACTGCAATCCTTCGCAGCTTGTACTTGCTTAATAATAAAGGATCGTGTTTTTGTAACCAGGTCAGTGTCTTGCTCTTGCAATAAGTCCGGAGGGTCTCTGAAAATCGAACCTAACACAAAGGCTATTATTGCTAAGTTTACAGATGACAAAAAGATAGGTGAATGGGACAGGCAGTGTCGAGGAAGTGGGGAGGCCACACAAAGACTTGGATAAACCAGAGGAATGGGCAAAGTAGCAGCAGATGAAATACAACATTGGAAATTGAAAGGTTACACTCTTTATTGAGAAGAGGTGTAGACTATTTTCTAAACTTGAAAAAGTTTCTGAAAAGAAAGCACAAGACACACTCTGGAGTCCTAGTTCAGGAATCTTTTAAGGTTAACATACCAACTCAATTGGTAGTAAGGAAGGCAAATGAAATGTTAGCATTCATTTCAAGAGGGCTAGAAGTCAAGAGCAGAGAACTACTTCTGAGGCTGAGGCTGTGGCTGTCTATGGCTCTGGTCAGACTGCATTTGGAATACTGAGAGCAGATTTGGGCCTTGTATCTATGGATGGATGTACTAGCATTGAAATGAGTGTCCAAAGGAGGTTTACGAGAACGATTCCAGGTATGAAGAGATTGTCACACGAGGAACAGTTGAG
This sequence comes from Stegostoma tigrinum, assembly GCF_030684315.1. Lineage (NCBI taxonomy): Eukaryota > Metazoa > Chordata > Chondrichthyes > Orectolobiformes > Stegostomatidae > Stegostoma > Stegostoma tigrinum. The sequence continues at coordinate 36,997,645 of NC_081380.1, forward strand.
GACTCTGGGTCTGTATTCAATGGAATTTTGAAGGATTAGGGGCATGGGATTTGTTTGCAACTTGCAGAATAATAACAGGTCTGCTAGATACAGTGGATGTGAAGATGGCATTTTCAGTAGGAGAGACTAGGACGCGAGGGCCCAGCCTCCGTGAAGGGACAATCCTTCAGCACATAATTGGAGAGTTTCTTCAGCCAGAGAGTAGTTAACCTGCGGAACTCATTGCTGCAAAGGGCAATGGGGGCCGTGTCATTGAGTACAATTAAGATGGAGATAAATAGGTTTTTGATCAGTAGAGAGATCGGGGTTATGGGAAGAAGACAGGAGAATGGGGGTTGGGAAACGTTGCAGCCATGATCAAGTGGTGGAACAGACTCGATGGGGTGAATGGGCTAATTCTGCCCCTGTATCTTTTGGGAGCACAAGGCATACCTCCCAGTTAGGAACTGGAATTTTAGATTTCTTTAACTTAAGATTAAAACATTACTAGATCCTAAGCAAGATCGTAACATAGAGTTTAACATTTTGTTTTGCTTTTAAAAGTGTTAATATACATATTCATTTCAGTTCAAATCACAAGAACAGCAAGCTATTTTTAAAACAAACAGTCAGCATTCACAATTAACAAGTTGTTGTATGCCTTATTCCTACATACAAAAACAAAATATTTCCAATGCGCTGTCAGCATAGATAACTGCATAATTCACATCAATACAAGATGGATGCCATGCAGAATGAAATAGGCAAGGAGTCAATGTATTACTTACTGAAACAAAGAAGAACATGCATTTACACACACTGCCTTAAAATCTATAATTTGCAAGCTGCCTACTTCATTGATTGTGGTTTCGTAACTTATATTTTTCTGAAATACTCCAACTGAAATAAAACAAAGCTTGCTGAATTTTTTTTAAAAAACAAGCTGTACTATTCGAGCTCAGAGATAACAGTTGTGCAGTACAGGCAGGCTGAAGAGGATGCAGCCCTGGATCCAGAGCAGGAAATAACTGGCACAGCTGTTTATCGCTTGAAAACAACATGGATGATCAATATCACCAAGGCTATTGGGAGAATACTGAGGTGGTTCTGCAGACAGGCACCCTTTCAGTGATAACATTCAATGAACATACAACTCCAGGTCAGTGGAGGTTAAATTCTCAGATAGAAGGAACTAGAATTCTACTTTGAACTTCAGCACTTTAAAGGGACTTCATGCCATATATACTATAGTAGACCACCCAGAAAATCAGAGATGCATCTTTGTTATGTCTGCTAATGTGTAATTTATAGCTTATATTGACTGGATATTGCCTGTTAACTGAAGTTTGAATTTTTGTTGATTTTGATCTGATTGTTATCTAAGATTTAACTTGCATAAGTTTACCAAAGTGTGGAGCTGGATGAACACAGCAGGCCAAGCAGCATCTCGGGAGCACAAAAGCTGACGTTTCGGGCCTAGACCCTTCTTCTTGCCTGTTTTCTCTTGTTGGTGCTGTTTATAGAGCTTGGTTCATGTTACTGATCTCCATAAGGATTACAACACTTAAAAATAAAACATATTATAAAGTACCATTAATGTGAAACATTACAAAGACAATGTCACAAAGACACTGCAGAACAAAACATGACTGAACCATGTAATGATATATTAGGTCAGATGATTAAAAGCTTGGTCAAAGAAGGTTTTCAGAGAAAAGCAAGCTAGAACAGAGGGGATACAAGGAAGGAATTCCAGAACTGAGGGCCAAGGAATTGAAGATAGCGTCACAAGAATCCACAATTAAGAGGGCAGGTATCTTGAAAGGTTGTTGATTTGAAGGAGATTTAGGGATAAAGGTTTAGAGGGATTTGAAATCAAGCATGAAAATTTAAAACAAGATGCTGCTTCAACAGGACCCAAGACAGATCAAAATCAAAACTGAATCTTGTTCACCTATGGCCCCAGTGAATTAAGACAGAGGCAGAGCCTGGATTTAAAGAGTCACGGTTACATCGGGTAGACCATGTGAAAACAGCCTGGTCTGAAGGTAACGAAGGCATGAATGCTGAGCAAATGCAGCAAATTCTCACAGGCACAGATAAGTGGTCTCATTGATGGTGTGAATGTGAGATAAGTAGCTCATCTCAGGGTCAAATGTGTCAATTTGCAAGAAGATTTGTTTAATCTCAGATTGCTGCCAAGAAGGACAGAGTCAGCTGCTAGGAAACGGAGTATCGATTAAGGACTAAAAATAATACCTTCAGTCTTTTCAATATTTAAGTAATGGAAAATTTCTGTTCATTCAGAATTGAATAAGCAGACCGATAATTCAGCATAAGTTGAGTTGGTTCATAAAGGTTTGTAATATCATTTAGGAACATGGATTTAAGTTGAGGTCAGAGTTAGAATTGTACAACACAGAAACAGGCCTTTCGGACTAACTCGTTCATGTTGACCAGACATCCTAAATTAGTCTAGTCCCATGTGCCAGTATTTGGCCCATGTCCTTCCAAACCCTTTTGTTCAAGTACCATCCAGGTGCCTTTTCAATGTAATAATTATACCAGCCTCCACCACTTCCTGACAGCTCATTCCATACATGCATCACTCCGAAGAAGTTGCCCCTTAGGCCCCTTTTATATCTTACCCCTTCACCTTAAAATCTATGCCCTCTAGGTTTGGACTCCCCTAGCCTGGGAGAAAGACTTGGCTATTTACCCTATCCAATGCCCCTCATTTTATAAACCTCTAAGAACACACAGCTGTACAGCACAGGAACAGGCCCTTTGGTCCATTATGTTGTGCCAAATGTGATGCCAAACCAAACGAATCCCTTCCATCCGCCCCTGGCTCATATCCCTCCATTCCTTGCATATTCATGTGCTTATCTAAAGCCTCTTAAATACCCCTATCATATCTGCCTCCACCACTACCCCTGGCAGCTCATTCCAGATTCCTCCCACTAAAAAAAATTTGCCAGTCACAGCTTTGAACTTTTCACCTCTCAGTTTAAATGCATGCCCCCTAATTTTAGATACTTCAACTCTGGGAAGATTCTGACTGTCAACCCTATCTATGCATCTCAATTTTACAGGCTATCAAGTTTCCTTTCAGCCTTGAGAAAACAACCCAAGTTTTTCTAGCCTCTCCTTATAGTTCACACCCTCTAATCCAGGCAGCATTCTGATAAGAGATAATGGGAACTGCAGATGTTGGAGAATCCCAGTTAACAAAGCATGGTGCTGGATGAACACAGCAGGCCAAGCAGCATCCTAGGAGCACGCAAGCTGTTTTTTCGGCATAGACCGTTCATCAGCCTGAAACGTCAGCTTGCGTGATCCTAAGATGCTGCTTGGCCTGCTGTGTTCATCCAGCTCCACACTGTTATCTAGCAGCCTGATAAACTTCTTCTGCACCCTCACCAAAGCCTCCCTGACCTTCCTGTAACGTGGTGACCAGAGCTGAATGCAGTACTTAGTGCGGCCTAACCAAAGTCTTTTATAAAGCTGCAACATGATATCCTGACTCGGTACTCAATTCCCTTACTGAGGCAAGCTTGCCATATGCGTTCTTTACCGCCCCACCTACTTGCAAGGCCACTTTCAGATAGCTATGGACTTGAATCCCAAGATCCCTCTGTACATCAATGCTGCTCGGGGTCCTGCCATTAACCGTATACCTTGCCTTAACTTTTGATCGCCCAAAATGCAGCATCTCAATTACACAAATCAAACTCCATCTGCCATTTCCGAGCCCATATCTCTAACTGATCTATATTCTGCTGTATCCTTTGACAACCTTCAAATGAACCACAACTCCACTGATCTTTGTATCATCTGCAAACTTACTAACTCACCCAACTACATTTTCATCCAAGTCATTTCCGTATATCTCGGAGTCCCCAGTATGGTTCCCTGTGGAACACCAATCAGGGTCCTCCAGCCCAAATAAAAAACCTTCCACCGGCAAGCCAATTCTGAATCGACAGTGAAGTCACCATGGATCCCGTACATAAGGTCACCATAAAGCCACCCGTCAGCTTCCGACACTCCAGGGAAAATAGCCCCAGTCTATTCAGACACTCTATAGCTCAAATCCTCCAACCCTAGCAACATCCTTGAAAAGGTTCAGAAAAGATTTTCAAGTTTCACAACATCTTATAACTGGAGATGAGAATTGAATACAGTTTTTTTCACAAGTGGCCTAACCAATGTCCTGTAGGCCAAAAGATTTGAGCTGTAATTTTTAAACAGCAGAGTTCTAACATCATGTCCAAAAAAAACACGATTTAAAATAAATGATAAGGTTAACTACCCAGGTAGTTAATTGATTAAATGTTTACAAGGAATACATAAAGACAGACTAGGGGCCACATTCAGGTTTGAGGTGGGCAGAACAAGTTCATATCAAGAGAACAGTCTGTGGTAATCTGTGCTTCAAAGATGGAAAGTGGACAAAATAGTTTTAGCAACTTAAAAAGGAAAAGAAAATGTCAAAGTATGTCTATGTATCTCAGGGACAGAGAAATCGCATCTGGCAAACACAACAAACGTCAACCCTAAGAGTTAAGATAGGTGTGATACTTCAGTGGAGTTGAGTGTCTGAAGTATACTGCTAAGAATGGCTAAATTTTTCTTTTTGTTTTTAAGATCTGAATTGTCATATGTAGTATTTGTGTAATAAATGTTTACTTTTTAACAGTACATTGAATGTATTGACATCAGTCTGTCTGCCCATGACAGACTATGTTATCCAAATCACAAAAATAAAAATTAATGTCTATCAAGTCAGGTTTCACTCAGATCTGACCTGTCTAGCATTACCATAAGCTGGGATCACAACAATGGAAAGGCAACAAAACAGGGTGGTGTGGTCAAACAAAGAATGCATAACAAGTTAAAAATGAATGAAGAGGGGTAGCTATCTTTGTCACAGAGGCATAGGATGTTATTTGTGACAATGACAAGAACAATAGTCAGTAGGGGTAGAAATGCAAGTTTTTAAAGCATTCATGGTGGAAATAACAGTGTAGGTACAAAGACTACTTTTATCAGTGGACATACTAAGTTGCTGATGTGAGTTTTCACTTTATTAGTTGGGATAAATTATTAATGCTACACCTACATGCATCTTCAGCAAGGAAAAAAACTTCTCACTGAGGGCTGTTGGTGCCCAGAGTTTATAATGAAACTATCAAGTCATGTTAAAAAGGTAAATGGATTTGCAGCAAAGTGCTGTAACCTGCAAGGCTGTGGGCCAGTACGAGAAGGTGGGTTTGAATGGGTGGCTCATTTATTTTTCCCACCTGGCACAAGGGGCCGAATGACCTCTTCTTGCACAATAACATATGGTTCTATGATATCTGCACCACAAATACACGACAAAGCGAGTGTCCAAACTCTGCAGACAACAGTAGTTTGAGAGCATCTCACTGCAAGGATAATAAAATACCAGTGATGCTTGCATCCCACAAATGAAAAATTGCATACGAAATGTAGTAATTAAACTCTTAAAATCTTCTAGTCACAATGATCGGTCTTATATCTAGGTCAGAAACATCTGGTTAACTCCTACCTAGGTTTAGACTCCATGAATGCTGAACAATTATCAATTGATAAGGACATTACTCTTTCATGCAAAAGATTACAGCTTCTGGTTTTAGGATCTCACTCCTGTCTGCCACCCAAAAATGCTCTACGTCTTTATCTCAAAAAATTTCCATAAGCTAATTTCAACAACCTCCACTGTTTTCTGGGAACAGAATTATATATACTAACAACTCTCAAAAAAATCTCATCTGTCTTAAAACAAAGATCCTCTTATTAAGAGAATGACCATTCGTTATAATCCTGCCCACCCACCGCCAAAATGGGAAGACCCATTCCTCACATTCCCATAGGTTCTTGTATTTTAGTAAAATCAATTTTCATTCTAAACATGAACAGGTTTAGGACTAACCAGTTCAACCATTTTTTGATAAGCCAACCTCTTCACCCCAAAAGTGAGTCCAGTGGAACTGCTTTGTAGAAAAAAAACCAGCAGGAGCCAGAGTAGACCAATTGATGTCTAAAGACTGCCTTGCCGTTCAACATCATGGCTGATCTGTCCACGGCCTCAACTCCTCTTTCCTGTCAGATCATTGTCATCAACGCTGATATTTCAAAAATCTATTTACCCCCTCTAAATACTTTCAGTGACCTAACCTCCACAACTCTCTGGGGTACAGAATTCTAGACATTCCCAGCTCTCTGGTAGAAGAAATTCCTTTACATGTGTTACGCAGTAGGAGAACACTCATTTAAACATGTCCCTGGTGGAAACATCGTAACATTTACCCATCAGGTCCTTTCAATCTTGTTTGTTTCAATAAGATCACCCATCATTCTTCTAAACTTGAACAATTACTGGTCTAATCTGTTTAGTTGACCCCCTCACCTCACGAATCAGTCTAGTGAATCTCTTGAATAGCCTCCAATGCCAGTATATCTTTTTATAAATATGGGGAACAAAACTCCAGGTTCAGCCTCACTAACATCTTTTACAGTAGCAATGAGCCTTCTCTATTTTTAAACTCTAACTCCCTATAGTAAAGATCAAGATTTAATTTCCTTCCTTAAATTATTTGCTGCACTTCATACTAACATCGTTTCATGCACAAAAACAGCTACAATCCCTCTGCTCTGCACTTTTTTGGGAATCTCACTTCATCTAAATAATCAGCTGCCTTTTGATTCTTCCTACCAAAGTAAATGAACTTACACTTACTTAAACTCAATTTGCCAAGATTCTGCCCACCCAACAATTAAAGAAAAGTAAATTTTGACCATTATTGCAAAGGGGGTTGGAGTTTAAAAAGAAAGGTCTTTTACAAGTTTACAGGGTAGTGCTGAAGTGGCACCTATATAATGTGCACTTTTGCCCACTCATTCAACCTATCCACAATCCTTATGTCCTCATTATAAGATGTACCCCCACCTACTTTTGTACATTTACTAAATTTAGATATATTTTACTCAGTCCTTCTTCCAACTCTTTAGAGATAGTAAATAACTGAGGCCCTGGGGCTCATCCTTGTGCATTCCATTGCTCAAGTCTTTTCAATTGTTAATTCAGACTGTGCAATAACCAATCCTCAACCAATACAAATATATTATCCTCAATACCACGAGCTCCTACTTTATGCAATAAACTTCAACTTAGCATCTTATCAAACTGTTTTGACAATATAATCTTTTCTGGGAGACCAACACTGTACAAATGATCAGCAAACTCTGTTTAACATTAACATTCTTGAATAAGGTGGCGATATTAGTTTAACATTGAGTTTCAATCAACGTTGCTTGCCACAGATTTACTATTCTGAGGCCTACCTGCTCAAGATATTTTGGCCATATGCTTCGGCTCTCAAGCTAGTTCTTAAGTCCTCTTGGCCTACTCCCTGGTTCTGCCCAAGCCCTCAACGCCACACACTCGACCTAGCATCGGCCCTCAGTTCTGGACTTCAAATGCCCCCAGCAACTGCTGTTACACAGCTCCAATTCTGAACTTGCACTCAAGTTCTGGATTCCACCTAGTGGCTGAGGTTGGTTGGTCTCAGTGGTTCTGCCTGCACCAACCAGTTGTAGCCACTTGATGGAGCTTTGCCTATCAAAACATCGATCTGGTGAGTCATTTTCATATTTACAGACCTGACCTTTGTACTTACATTTTTAAATTGAGGTTAGCATTTAGGAAAGTACACCATTTCAAGTTAACACAGCGGTTTTCTACAGAAAAAAAGCCTTGCAATAGCCAACTGTTTTTAACTTTTGGTGATTTAATTTATTTCAGCTAGGAATTCACTGTACTGCACACAGTAGTATTTCAACCTCCAAATTTTTCCAAGCGTATGAAGGAACCTAATTCCACTCTTAATACTGATTTCAGTATCAAAGCCTATCAAAGTGAGATATTTTCAGGAAAACACCTCAGACTTACTGTACTCCAACATGGTTTCCTACCCCAGTTAGTGTCACAAAATTTGGAATATTTTCTTCCGCCCCTACAAAAGATCATTCCTTGGATCAGTACTACCAAAATTGATTGATTGGCCATTAACTTTACTGATCACCGAGCAGGTGCTGCCATTTTTGTTCAAATCTCTGCACTTTAAAAAGTACTTTGGCATTGAATATTTTAAAAATGTTTCAACTTTATTGAAAATTGTGCAAATGTATCAAAATTTATGCACACTAATAGTAAACGTCATAAATGCATTAACATATAGATCTTAATCTCGTAGCAAAAGGTCTTCGCTTAATCACAATTCCTGAACTGAAAGTCACAAGCAAACAACAGCACTGTTTTAATCTTTTTTCAAAAGTCAGCCAGAGATGTTATTATACACTTCTGGAGTAGGTGACTCTTCAAACTCAGGCCTTCTGGGTCAGAGGTAGGGACCACACACTTCAAGAGCCTCAGTACTATTTTCTACAAATTGTATCTAGACATTTGACTATGATGATTTTAAAACTAATTTCTTCAGCGTATTCTGATTTTGACCCAGCAACACTGAATGGTGATATATTTCCAAGTCGGGATGGTGTGTGGCTTGGAAGGGAACTTGCAGATAGTGTATCTGTTGCCCTTGTCCTTGAGCTTACTGCTCCTCCTCTTTGACTTTCACCATGTACAGCAGTCCTGTTGTCTCCTGTCTGACATACAATCAGCTATTTATAATTTAAATTCTTCAATATCTAGACCTTTTCTTTCATGTGAATTATGTAGCCATTATTTTGTCTGTTACAATGATAGATAAAACTGAGATATTTTCAACTAAAATTGCATTTATTAAAGAAAAATAGAATGGAATATTCAAGGATATACGTGCTATCGCAAGGACAGACTGGTGGGCAGAGGGGATGGGGTAGCCCTGTTGGTGAGGAATGATATTCAGTCCCTTGTGAGGGGGGACATAGAGTCAGGAGATGTAGAGTCAGTATGGATAGAACTGAGAAATTCTAAGGGTAGAAGGACCCTAATGGGAGTTATCTACAGGCCCCCAAACAGTAGTCAGGAGGTAGGGTGCAGGTTGAATCAAGAGTTGAAATTGGCCTGTCACAAAGGTATCACTACAGTTGTTATGGGAGATTTCAACATGCGGGTAGACTGGGAGAATCAGGATGGTACTGGACCCCAAGAAAGGGAGTTTGTAGAGTGCCTCCGAGATGGATTCTTAGAACAGCTTGTACTGGAGCCTACCAGGGAGGCGGCAATTCTGGATCTGGTGTTGTGCAATGAACCGGATTTGATCAGGGGCCTCAAAGTAAAAGGAGCGATTAGGAGGTAGTGACCATAATATGATAAGTTTTAATCTGCAGTTTGAGAGGGAGAAGGGACAATCGGAAGGGTCAGTATTGCAGTTGAGTAAAGGGAACTATGGAGCTATGAGGGAGGAGCTGGCCAAAGTTCAGTGGTACAACACCCTAGCAGGGATGGCAGTGGAACAACAATGGCAGGTATTTCTGGATATAATGCAGAAGATGCAGGATCAGTTCATACCAAAGAGGAAGAAAGATCCTAAGGGGAGGCGGGGGCAGCTGTGGCTGACGAGGGAAGTTAAGGACTGTATAAAAATAAAAGAGAAGTATAACATAGCAAAGATGAGTGGGAAGCCGGAGGACTGGGAAGCTTTTAAAGAGCAACAGCGGATAACTAAGAAGGCAATACACAGAAAAAAAATGAGCTATGAAGGAAAACTGGCCAAAAATATAAAAGGAGGATAGTAAAAGCTTTTTTAGGTATGTGAAAAGAAAAAAAACGGTTAAGACTAAAATTGGGCCCTTGAAGTCAGAAACAGGTGAATTTATTATGGGGAACAAGGAAATGGCAGATGAGTTGAATAGGTACTTTGGATCTGTCTTCACCAGGGAAGACACAAGCAATCTCCCAGATGCAGTAGTGGCTGGAGGACCGAGGGTAATGGACGAACTGAAGGGTATTTATATTAGACAGGAAATGGTAGTGGATAGACTGTTAGGTCTGAAGGCTGATAAGTCCCCGGGACCTGATGGTCTGCATCCCAGGGTACTTAAGGAGGTGGCTCTAGAAATTATGGACGCGTTGATGATTATTTTCCAAGGTTCTACAGATTCAGGATCAGTTCCTGCGGATTGGAGGGTGGCAAATGTTGTCCCACTTTTCAAGAAAGGAGGGAGAGAGAAAGCAGGAAATTACAGACCTGTTAGCCTGACGTCGGTGGTGGGAAAGATGCTGGAGTCAATTATAAAAGATGAAATTATGACTCATTTGGATAGCAGTAACAGAATAGGTCAGAGTCAGCAAGGATTTACAAAGGGGAAATGGTGCTTGACTAGTCTTCTGGAATTTTTTGAGGATGTATCTATGAAGATGGATAAGGGAGAGCCAGTGGATGTAGTGTACCTGGGCTTCCAGAAAACCTTTGATAAAGTCCCGTATAGGAGATTGGTGAACAAAATTAGGGCACATGGTATTGCGGGCAAAATACTGAGTTGGATTCAAAATTGGCTGGCTGACAGGAAGCAAAGAGTAGTGATAAACGGGTCCTTTTCAGAATGGCAGGTAGTGACCAGTGGGGTACCACAAGGTTTGGTGCTGGGACCGCAGCTGTTTACGATATATATTAATGATATAGACAAAGGCATTAGAAGTAATATTAGCAAATTTGCTGATGACAAAGTTGGGTGGCAGCGTGAAATGTGAGGAGGATGTTATTAGAATACAGGGTGACTTGGACAGGCTAGGTGAGTGGACAGATGCATGGCAGATGCAGTTTAATGTGGATAAATGTATGCTTATACACTTTGGTGGCAAGAACAGGAAGGCAGATTACTATCTCAATGGAGTCAAGTTAGGTAAAGGGGAAGCACAACGAGATCTAGGTGTTCTTGTACTTCAGTCAATGAAAGCAAGCATGCAGGTACAGCAGGTAGTGAAGAAAGCTAATAGCATGCTGGCCTTCATAACAAGAGGAATTGAGTATAGGAGCAAAGAGGTCCTTCTGCAGCTGTACAGGGCCCTGGCGAGACCGCACCTGGAGTATTGTGCGCAGTTTTGGTCTCCCAATTTGAGGAAGGACATTCTTACTATTGAGGGAGTGCAGCGTAGGTTCACAAGGTCAATTCCGGAATGGCGGGACTATCATATGTTGAAAGATTGGAGCGACTGGGCTTGTATACTCGAGTTTAGAAGGATGACAGGGGATCTGATTGAGACATAAGATTATTAAGGGATTAGACACTGTGCAGGCAGGAAGTATGTTTCCGCTGATGGGTGAGTGCAGGACCAGAGGACACATTTTAAAAATAAGGGGTAGGCTATTTAGAACAGAGTTGAGGAAAAACTTCTTCATCCAGAGAGTGGTGGACATATATGGAATGCTCTGCCCCAGAAGGCAGTGGAGGCCAACTCTCTGGATACTTTCAAGAAAGAGATAGACAGAGCTCTTAAAGATAGTGGAATCAAGGGTTATGGGGATAAGGCAGGAACAGGATACTGATTGTGGATGACCAGCCATGATCATAACGAATGGTGATGCTGGCTCGAAGGGCCGAATGGCCTACTCCAGCACCTACTGTCTATTGTCAAATAAACATGAAAACTGCCACTTGTTTCTGTATCCAACCACTCCAAGCACAGGCAATTAATGACATTAACAATAATTAAGACCATACAAAAATTTATGACCTATTTTACTTCAGATATCATTGAAATAGCGACCTTAAAAGTGGCTTAAGTTAACAAGCAATGGTATCCACAATACCATACAGCAAAGAATAGAGCTCAGTTTGACATGATACCCATTTGAAGAAGCAATATTTATTGGCCCAAAGACACATTACACAGTCCACTTGCAGAAAGTTATTTTATGATATTAAATGCTAAATAGATTATGAGTAACTATGATAAACCATCCTCTAGGATCAATTTGGATATACCAATGTGCCACCTTAAAAAAGCGTAAGAGACAAATGAAGAGATAACGATAGGCCAGTTACATTAACATCTGATAGCAGATGCTAGGTTAAGGTTTCAAACGTTACCAATCAGGGGAGATAAAGGGGATTTTCAAAAGGCCTGATTAAAAAAGGTACCACAAAGGTATCTTAAGACATCACTGCATTGGGTATAGTATATTAACATGGTTAGAGAATTGGGATAAAAGGGACTCTTCAGGATGGCAAATCTGTAGCTAGCTAGTGGTCTGCCACAGGGATTGGTACCAGGGCCACAATTATTTCCAATTTATATTAATAAACTTGGATGACAAAACTGAATGTACTGTTACCAAAGTTTACAAATGACAAAAATGGTGAGAAGGCAAGGGGTGAGGATGGCACAAGATCTGCAGAGGGATATATAAGTGAGTGGGTAAAATCTTGGCAGATGGAACATTATGCAGGGAAAAATGAGGGGTCATGCACTTTGACAGGAAGACTAGAGGAGTGAATATAATTTAAATGGAATAGACCACAGAAAGCTACAGCAGAGGGGGATTTGGCGGTCCTCACACGTAAATCACTATGTTATCATACAAGTTCAACAAATAATACAGTAGGCAAACGAATCATAGAAACACTACAGTACAGAAGCAGGCCATTCAACCCATCAAGTCCATACTGAACCTCTGAAGAGCATCCCACCCAGACCCTACCTCCCACTATACTATCCCTGTAGCCTTCTTTTCCCATTGCTAATCCATCTACTCAGCATATCCCTAGACACTGCATGCAATTTAACATGATCAATTTCTGACATTTGTACTATGGGAGGAAACTGCAGCACCCAGAAGAAACCAACACAGACATGAGAATATGCAAACTCCACTCAGAAGTTGCCCAAGACTGCTGACAAATTCAGGTCCCTGGTGCTGTGAGGCAGTAGTGCTAACCATCATGCTACGGTCGCCTTTATTTCAAAGGGAATGTAGTATGGGAAGAGGCATCTTGCTAAAATCATACAAGATATTGTTGTAAGGCAAAACTTTCACACTAAGTCCATCAAGTCATTGGGGCCTGAAATCTCATCAAGTATTACCAGATTAATTTTATCACTCTTTATAGGAATACAGCAACCTGACTTACCATTCCAACATGATCTATTCCTCGAGATACAAGGCTACTCCGAGCCTTTTGACTTCTGGCCACACTGTGATGTCATTTAAATTACCATATTTCAGTTCCAGAGGTGCAGGCATTATGTTTGAAACACTTTCTGCTGAGAAAGGCACTACCAAACCTAACTAGTTTTAAAATAGATTCCTGGAGGAACCAATGCTTTGCTTTGCCTAGCTTAGAGTTGTTTCACTTAAAGTTGCAATTTTCATGAGCACAGCCATAACTTTAACTGTGCACCTCCTGTAATATAGCATGATAGATATGAAGATGGGCATGGTGTATGTAAGCCAATTGGCAAATATGGGTCTGAGCATAGATTATGGTTCTAATTTTAATCTCAATTAATTACAAAGTAAAAAGAATTTCTCTCAAACACTAAATGGGTAATTATTTAACTGTACCAGTTTGCGATTGATTTTGTGGTTCAAGGCAACAGCACACCACTGCCTTTCCAAAGGCCCTATGAAGACGGGTAATAAATGTTGGCCCAGTCAGTCAGAAAATGACATTTTATGATTTTCTTTTTAAGTGCACGTCCCACAGTAAGTTGCATACTGCAGCTGGTTTCATAAACAAAATGATACAGTCACTCAGGTTTTTTCTAAAATTCATTCATACGCCAACATTGCTGGCACTTATTTCTAATGCAGAAAGCAGTTAAAAGTCAACTGGATTGCTGTTGGCTTGAGTCAAGTTTATGCCAGACCAGGTGTGGACGGTAGATTTCCTTCCCCAAAGGACAGTGAATGAAGTGAGCTTTTAACCAGTACTAGAATATGGTTTAAGACAATTATCAGTTAGACGGCAGCCATTTGGCCAGCTTTATATCGAATTCGTACTTCATCTCACGGTACGATTCATACTTAAAATGTCCTCAGAACAATAAACTTAGGGCACTGGATTACCAGTCCACTGACATTACCACTATATGCCCCTGTAATTCACTAGGGATCAAACCTAAAAATCTTGCATTCACTTGTCTGACAGGTTACATTTTTGTTACTTTGACATGACAGGACCACCTCATTAGCATTTCCCTCAACAACATTCATCTAATTACATTTTAATGGCTTATCTTCACAATTTTACATTTAATATATTAATGCTTTGTGATAAAGCGTATCATTCCAAATTAGTCAGCATTATAGCCGAATCTACTACTAAGTTACGTTGGTCATCAACAATCACTGGCTAACAAGCATTATCGTTCATCTAGGAAATTCAGTGTCACTGATCATAGGCTGAGGGTCATTCTGTGGCTGATGAACTTGATCTTAGAACCATATCTGTGACCACAAATTTACCAGGTGTTTCTGGGAGGTGAAAATAGTCCTTGGCCTTGAGATCATTGGCATTTCTTCCCCCATTTCCTTTTCCAGACTTCCTCCTGCCAACAGGTGTTCTCAAAGAGAGAAGCACCTTCAAACAGGTGTTTCCTCCCATTTCTTGATTGGTGGTCTCCCATACATTGGCATCTATGTCACATTTCAGCGAGTCTCTGAAAAACCTTCCATTGTTCTCCTCTCTTAGTGCCTTCCTCGAGCTGGATGAAGATGATTTGCGACAGTAGTTAGAACTTGGACATTCTAAGCAAGTGATTGGTCCAGCAGAGTTGATTGTAGATAATCACTGGCTTGGTATTGGTACCATTAGTTACTTCAAGGACGCTGACAGTCATACACCTGTCCCCCAATGTGATGAGGAATCAGTCTCAAAACAGCACTGGTAGTACCTCAAGGACCTTGAGGTGGCACCTATAGTCCAAGTTTCAGAACCGTAGAGAGTTAGAAGGATGGCTTTCTTTAACAAAGATCTTGGTATTATGTTACTTAGTTAATGACTGACCATTAATGAGGATAGTGTTATTTTTTTCACTCCAATGTAGTTGTAGCTTGCAGATGATGCTTCAGAAAAAGTTTTCACAAAAAAAGTGGCCTATAACTGCAGTAGTCAGTTGCTATAAAATAATGCAACATAGCAATTACTGGAGGTTTGGTTTGGCAGACAAAGTTGGTTCCTGATCCTATTGCAGCTTGGGTTCAAACATGGACAAAACATCTGAATTCCAGACTTAAGGATGTAACTGCCATTGACAGTAAGCCAGCATTTGACCTGGTATGGAATCAAGAACCTTTGTAAAACTGGAATAAATGGAATCAGTGGAAATCTTTGTGCTAGGTATGATTTCATCCAAAGGAAGATGGCTGAGACTGTCAAAAGATCAATTATATCAACCACAGGACATCACTGCTGCATGTCCTCAGAGGAATGTCCTAGACCCAAAACAGTCAGTGACCTAAGGTGGGAAACATTTGTGGACAATGAGAAGGTGGAATACAGAACTGCTTGGACTGTTTTGGATTGAAGATGCTTTATAACTTCAATACAAATCAAGAGAACTGTGGTTTATGTGTTGTTTGGCAGGAAATCAGGCAATATTTTGGAGAAAACATCCGAGTAAGATTTTTGAGAACAGATACAAATGGATTTTATTGCTTAGTTGTTGGTCAAAACAGACTTTGCTTTGTTTGTTGCATATTTAACCTGAAATGACAGGAAGAAAGAACAGTCCCAAACACTTCAGCACGTTCAGACCAGTATCAAGGCCTCTGAACAGAAACTGCTTTCTCAATTCAGAGCTGAAAAATTACTGAACAAACCTGGAGCTGAAAACAGCGCTCGTCTCAATAAGACTAAAACCTTTTAGTAAAATCAGCTAAAAGCTCTCTGAAATATTTGCAAAACCAGATAGATAAAGGGAAGGCCAGAGATCCTAACTGTTGCCCACCTAAATCTGAAATTTGGACTAATAATCTTTTATTGCCAACAGGGAACCAAAGAAACTGCTAGGATTCCACCTATTCTAGCTTCTGAATTCCATGACATGGGTGTTGTTACATTTGACATTTTTCCACCCTCACCCACATCTTTTCAGAGCAATGTTGTTTTGTGTGGGTATGCTTTGGATCAAGGAATACAGTACAATCCAGTACAGTAGTTTAGTTGATACCCTTTAGAAAATGGTAGAATAGGTTTTCCTATAAACAAAAAAGTTATGAATTAAGAAACATGGTGAAAGTCGCCTTTGTTCAAAAAAGGTACAAGGGAAACAAAATAGGCTATTTAAGTGATTAAGGTGCTTACACTTTTGGAACAGTTCAAGTGAGGCTTCATTATCAGCACACTCCTCCTATCAGAGTTATAACATGTTCCTCTATCATGGGATCAGAAGGAAAGATACTCAGATAATTGGACAATTTTAAGCAACACTCAAGTTCAGATACTGAGGCAGTTAGTGCCTATATGCAGCAAGACCTGGACGACATCCAGGTTGAGCTGGGTGTTATGTAACATTCACATCACACAAGTGTCAAACAACCAAGAGAACCTAACCATCACAGCTCGATGGTCATATGGTATTGCTAACACGAGTCCCATTATCAACATCCTAGGTTTATCTACAAGAGCACATTAGAGGTTGAGCGCTCTGTACCAAGTAACTCGCCTTGTCTTCCCAGTGCTTGTCCATCATCCACAAGGCAGAAGTGAGGAGTCTGATGGCATCTCCACTTGCCTGAATGACTGTAGGTCTGCACCATCCAGAAAAAAGCATCTTGACTGACATCCCATCTACCAACTTCAACGTCCGCTCTTGTCACCAATTCAGTGGCAGCAGTGCATGCCATCTGGAAAATGCACTGCAATAACGCAAAGGCTCAGCATCACCTTCCAAACCCAAGTTCTACCACCTAGCAGGACAAAAGCAGCAGAGGCACGAGAACTACAGATGGGTGGACCACTAACAGCACGATTTCTTCAGAATCTCTCACCATCCTGACTTTAAGACATAATGCTGTTTCTTCACTGTCTTGAAGTCAAATCATGGAACTCCCTTCCTAATAATATGAAGAACTGCAGCAGTTCAAGGAGGTAGCTCACTACTACTTTCTCCAGGTGAATTAAGGAGAGGCAACAGATGCTGGCCTAGCCAGCAATGCCGGCTTCTCAATTTTAAAAGCCTGTAAAACCATTTAAAAAAACCATGCCCACAGAAGTCAACTAAGTTAGTTCTGCTGCAACTTTAGTCAGATCATTAAAACAGAATAGGGAAATAGAAATAGCTCCTTTAATCGTCAAGTCTTTTTCAGCACTCAGGTACATTGTGGTTGATACACAAATTTACTTATCTTTGCTGTCAGTCCTGGCAATTTAAACATACCCAGTTCTACAGTCCTTGAGGGATAACATACTAGATTTCACTATTCAAATGAAAAAAAAGAGTTTATTTATAATTCATACTCAAGAGTCACCGGCTGGGCCAGTATTCATTGGCCAAATAAAAACCAAACGAACTGCAGATACTTGAAGTTAAAGAAAGAAAAACATATTGCTGGATAAAGGTCAGCAGGTCTGGCAGCAGTGGAGAGAAATCAGTTAATGTTTCAGGTCAAGTGACCCTTCCTCAGAACTTGAGCTTTTCTAGCAATTTCTATTTTTGATTCATTGACGATCCTGAGTTGCCCTTGAGGTGGTGCCTCTTTGAACAGCTGCAGTTGGAAAACCACTGTCATTAGGGAGGGAATTCCAGGATTTAGATCCTGTGACAGTGAAGGAATGGAGAAAAATTTCCAAGTCAGGTTGATGAGTTGCTCGCAGGTGATGGTGCTTCCATGTATCTGCTGCTCTTGTCCTTCTAGACTGAAGTGGTCATGGCTTTGGAAGGTGCTGTCTGAGAATCTTGGGCAAATTTTCACACTGCGTTTTATCAAAAGTATATATTTCTGCTATTGAGCATCAGTGGAACGGCACTACATCGATGAACAATCAAGTGAATTGTTTTTCCTGGGTGGCATCAAGCTTCTGATACCAATCCTGATAACCTATGCTTCAGGTCTGGATTTCTTCAGTCAAAATAGTTTGTCTACCTCACCATCTTAAAAGACTGATATCACACCTCAACGTCCTAAACTCAAAGAATAAATTCAGGTCTGAGACATCCTCCAACGTGTAACTTTTCAAACATTAGTATCAATCAAGTAAATCTAAGCTGTATCCCCTCCAAGGATAGTGTCACTATTCTCAAAGATTTTGTCCCAGATGAGAAAGCAGGCCTAGGCTCCATACAGCTGAAACATTACTCATTGTATTCAAACTTGAAGTCAACATTCCATTAGCCTTCTCTACATGTTTTGTATCATGCACTAACTTCTAGTGATTTACGCAAGTTCACATTTAAATCAGACAGATCCTCCACATTTTATTTACTCTGAAGAAATTCAGAATATTTTCTAATTCCCAAATGATGAATTTAAAACATCTCTGGAGGAAAAATATGGTCCTTTAGCAGTTCTTCCACTCTTCGATTAACTTACAGTGCCTAACTTAGCTTTGCTGCCAGGTATAATTAGGAGATAAATGCTGTTCTCAACAGCAGTGGCCAGAAGTACCAATGTTTTTCTTTAAGACTGAAGATGAACGTGGAGCAGGAGGGAAGAATGCAATTGTTCTGCTCCACATAGTAATCCACATAAATAGAATTCAAAACTTTTTTCCAAGTGTTTGAGGAGTTAGGGTTTAAACTAAAGCATAGGACTTTTAAAGGTAATGATCTCTAGACTGTCTTCCAAGCAATGTGCCACCTAGAGTGTTATAGAATATAGGTATTACATTTATAGTAACTTATTTCTTATATTTGTGAACATATATAACCAGGCACCCCGTTATATAAATTATGAAAAGAAATATTTCACACAATGAGACAAATTTCATTTTTCGTTCCATCCACAACTTCATTTAAGTGGCTACAGGGTGCTTCCTCAGTCTGTGGCCAAGGCTGTTTGAGGCCTAACAACAAGGCGGGATCATGCTGAGGCAGCCCCTGCCACCGTGGACCAGACTCAAAACCACATCGTTGCTGCTGATAATCCAGCTGCCAGCACAGCCATGAGACTATACCAACTCTCGATGACTGGGACCCATCTCAACTTCTGAGGACTGATGGAACATCCACGTTAATTCCAGAACGACAGAAGGATCATTCATTCTGCTACCATTGCAGTCATGTAGAAACACCAAAGGATAAGAATGAACCCCCTATTCTATCAATGCTGGAGCTGTTGCTCAAGCTGCAACTGCTATGGCCACGTGGAATGGATTGGATCCGCCACTCAACCGCTCCATGCGACCCCTCTCCACCACTGTAGTCACAGAAGGAAATAAAACTAAATTTCACAAGTTAAAAGAAAGGAGGGTGCAGTCATGTGGGTGGAAGAAGACAGGCCCCAGAGCCTGGACAATTCCTACCCTGCCACCTCCATCTTGTACCAAAGGAAGGAAGGAGCTGCACTAGAGATGGGCTCCACCTGAAACAGATTGTGATTAATGCCCTGAAGCATGTAAGCAGGGTATTCCATAAATCAAACCTCTCAACATAACTTTGATCTCACAAAAAAGACCTAACTCCGTCAAGTGAAGGATTGTGGAATATCTACTTCAAATTTAGCTGCCCAAGAAATAGTCACCATTCTTTGTTTCATGATGGCGTGCAAGCCGTGATACTGTGTGGACCCACTATTGACCTAAATGAATACAAATGGGGTCAAGCAGAGCTGCATTACTGCAATGCTCTTTTCCATTTTCCTCGTTGCAACACTCTACTCCATCTCCACGAAGATTCCCCAATGGAGTGGAGCTAACCTACAGGATGAAGGACGAATGGAAAATTGTTCAACTTTTGATGCATCCAAGCCAGAGCCAATTATTACTGATGAGCAATGAAATCCCTCAACACCCACAGTACAGATTGTGCCCCAACTTCTATTACTGAGCTGCAGACTCAGGTAGAAATAC
Organism: Stegostoma tigrinum; assembly: GCF_030684315.1. Classification (NCBI taxonomy): domain Eukaryota; kingdom Metazoa; phylum Chordata; class Chondrichthyes; order Orectolobiformes; family Stegostomatidae; genus Stegostoma; species Stegostoma tigrinum. Next base: position 37,017,610 of record NC_081380.1, read on the forward strand.
AAACAAATTTGATGCATTCACCAAAGCATGAGAGAATACACATCCAACTACAGATCCAGAAAAGAAGAGGTTCTCTACCAGCCTGTTTGTGCCACACAACCCTGACCCTCACCCCCAACCATCAAAATCAACAGCAAGCCTGTGGTCATCAGTCATTTCCCATATCTTGGGAGCCCAATCCCCACATAAGCAATGAAGAAATCCAACATCAGCTGCAACACACCAGTGCAGCTTTCGAACATTGTTTCTTAGCTGTCTGAAGTCTGAGACTTCAAACCCAGCACCAATCTCATGGTTGAAACTGCAGCTGTGGTCCGCACTCCTGTATTCACCAGACACACGGATCACGTAGAACAGACTTAAAATTCCTTGAAGTTATCACCACTGTAATCCTGCAAATTAGCTCGCAAAATAGACTGGCACTGAGGCACTGATTACGCACAACCAGTTGTGATGGACAGGCCATATTGTCTGTTGACTGGGCAAAAGATTCCATAACTAAGAGCTCTATTCCAATTTTCATAATGGTATGTAATTACTAGGAGGGCACAGGAAACACTAAGAACACCCTGAAAGCCTCAACTTTTTTTTTAAAAAGTTGTCACGTGTAAACATAGATAAGCTGCAGAGCTGGGCAGAGAGGTGGCAAATGGAGTTTAACGTGGACAAGTGACAGGTGATGCACTTTGGTAGGAGTAACCAGAAGGCAAAGTACTGGGCTAATGGTAAGATTCTTAGTAGTGTAGATCAGCAGAGAGATCTCGGCGTCTGTGTTCACAGATCCTTGAAAGTTGCCACCCAGGTTGACAGGGCTGTTAAGAAGGCATACAGTGTTTTAGCTTTTATTAATAGAGGGATCGAGTTCCGGAACCATGAGGTTATGCTGCAGCTGTACAAAACTCTGGTGCGGTCGCACTTGGAGTACTGTGCACAGTTCTGGTCACTGCATTATAAGAAGGATGTGGAAGCTTTGGAAAGGGTGCAGAGGAGATTTACTAGGATGTTTCCTGGTATGGAGAGAAAGTCTTACGAGGAAAGGCTGAGGGACTTGAGACTGTTTTCATTAGAGAGAAGGTGGTTGAGAGGTGACTTAACTGAAACATATAAAATAATCAGAGGGTTAGATAGGGTGGATAGGGAGAGCCTTTTTCCTAGGACAGTGATGGCAAGCACGAGGGGGCATAGCTTTAAATTGAGGGGTGAAAGATATAGGACAGATGTCAGAGGTAGTTTCTTTACTCAGAAGTAAGGGAATGGAACGCTTTGCCTGCAACGGTAGTAGATTTGCCAACTTTAAGTACATTTAAGTTGTCATTGGACAAGCATATGGACGTATATGGAATAGTGTAGGTTAGATGGGCTTCAGATCAGTATGACAGCTTGGCACAACAGAGGGCCAAAGGGCCTGTACTGTGCTGTAATGTTCTATGTATGTTACAAATACAGGGAAAAGTTTTGCATAGAGTCACCACTCTTCGGCACCATTCTAAAAACAAAAATAAACCAGAATATAAATCCAGAAAAATAAAATTCAACTTCACAGTCCTTCTCATTATGAGCTCAACCATGGGCCTGGAGTGACTAGCCATAGTCCCCTCCCTAGAACACACAAACTGGAGAAGAGAAACCAATTACAGCAGAGTGAAGTACAGAGGCCAAGTGCAAGCAGCAGTTAGGTCTGGGTGGGGTACACTTCAGAGAATCTGTGTATACTTGGGCCAAATAGCCTGCTTGCAGTGCAGCGATTTTACGATTATAAAAGACATTATTGGCCCAAAAACAATGCTGAAGATGGATAAAGCTCTTAAAGATAGTGGAATCAAGGGTTATGGGGATAAGGCAGAAACAGGACACTGATTGTGGATGATCAGCTATGATCATAATGAATGGTGGTTCTGGCTCTAAGGGCCAAATGGCCTACTCCAGCACCTATTGTCTATTGACTGTCAGGGTAACTCCCATCCTGACTGTCTTCAAAGCCCAAGGTGGCGGTGGAATAGGTCGCTCCAGCCAAAGTTCCCTCGGCTCCATCTATTTATTCCTCATTTCCTTCTGTGAAGGAGTCTTAGCCTGGTCTCCGCCCAAATTCTCAGCTGTTCACAGCCTAATATTTTAGCAGGTGGTGGCCAGGTCTCATGGCTAATGGCGGGTCTCGGCCTAGTTGGAGGTCAATCGGCCCAGTCTCAACAGCTCTTGGCGGTGCCTCAGCTTGGCCTGCGAACGGGCCTGGGGACGCACCAGAGGTAGATTGCAGAGATAGCATTACAGTCCAATGCAGAAGAGAGAACAGTGGGATCGCCTTCCTGGCATCTGCAACAGCGTTAAGAACAGGCAGCTGAGATCTCAGAGCAGGAGCGGGAGACGCAGACAACTACAAGACTGCTGAACTTTTAGCTTTTTCCTTTATTTTCCTGTTGAAAGGAAGAAAGACTTTAATGTTAACTATTATCTTATTTCTTTGTTTTACTACTTATTTTATGAAGTAACGTTTGACTTTTTAAACTGTTTCTCCTACTACTTTGTTACTTAATGTTTTGCAGCTAGGTAGCTTGGTACCTCAGCTGGCACCTTGTGTAGTGATATTGTACACTTTTTTCACTGTACTTCTGCACTGAAGTAGATATGACAATCAAATCTAAATTAAAGTTATATACCACTGCTCAGCCAGTTCTTGTGGGTTTGTCCTGCCTGATATACAGGGCATGCCTTAGAATTGTGATGGCAAAAATCAGGGACAATACCCTTATAGAGACCACTCTCTCCATGACTCCCTTGTTCGCTCCACACTGCCCTCCAACCCCACCACACCTGGCACCTTCCCCTGCAACCGCAGGAAATGCTACACTTGCCCCCACACCACCTCCCTCACCCCTATCACAGGCCCCAAGATGACTTCCCACATTAAGCAGAAGTTCACCTGCACATCTGCCAATGTGGTATACTGCATCCACTGTACCCGGTGTCGCTTCCTCTACATTGGGGAAACCAAGCGGAGGCTTGGGGACCGTTTTGCAGAACACCTCCACTCGGTTCGCAATAAACAACTGCACCTCCCAGTCGCAAACCATTTCCACTCCCCCTCCCATTCTCTAGATGACATGTCCATCATGGGCCTCCTGCAGTGCCACAATGATGCCACCCGAAGGTTGCAGGAACAGCAACTCATATTCCGCTTGGGAACCCTGCAGCCCAATGGTATCAATGTGGACTTCACCAGCTTCAAAATCTCCCCTTCCCCCACCGCATCCCAAAACCAGCCCAGTTCGTCCCCTCCCCCCACTGCATCCCAAAACCAGTCCAAACTGTCTCTGCCTCCCTAACCTGTTCTTCCTCTCACCCATCCCTTCCTCCCACCCCAAGCCGCACCTCCATCTCCTACCTACTAACCTCATCCCACCTCCTTTACCTGTCCGTCTTCCCTGAACTGACCTATCCCCTCCCCACCTATCTTCTTTTCTCTCCATCTTCGGTCCGCCTCCCCCTCTCTCCCTATTTATTCCAGAACCCTCACCCCATCCCCCTCTCTGATGAAGGGTCTAGACCCAAAACGTCGGCTTTTGTGCTCCTGAGATGTTGCTGGGCCTGCTGTGTTCATCCAGCCTCACATTTCATTACCCTTATGAACCATTAAGTCAGACTGGTGCTCATGTAGTCTCTAGCACAGCTCTCCTAATTTTGCATATTAAGCTCTATGAATTAGTAAGGAAGGACATTACATGTTGACAAAGCTGGTTTTGTAGTTCTCACTTAGCATTTAACCATGTGGTTTTGCTCCCTTTCTTGGACTTCACAGCAGTTTGAGAAAAGTGGCTTGCTAGGTTATTTGAAGTATACTTAAGAATTAACAACAGTCTGAGCCTGAGGTCACATACAGTCCAATCCAAATAAGGATGGCAGATTAGCTCCCTGCCAAAAACAGGCCATTAGCGAATCAGATGGGTATTCATACCAACAATTTCACAGTCACCGTTAGATTAGCTTTAATTTCAGATTGAGTAAATGTAGAAGTGCCGGAAGAACTGCAGATGCTATAAATCAGAATCAAAAGCACATTGCTGAAAAAGTTCAGCAAGTCTGGTAGCAACTGTACAGAGAAATCAGAGTTAATGTTTCAGGTCCAGTGACTCTTCCTCAGAGTTCGAGTAAGGATCACCAGACCCAAAATTTTAACTTTGATTTCACCCCACAGATACTTATACAGTAAATGGTAACGTCATGGGGAGTGTTGCTGAACAAAGAAACCTTGGAATGGAGGTTCATAGTTCCTTGAAAGTAGAGTCACAAGTAGACAGAATAGTGAAGGCAGTGTTTAGTACATTCGCCTTTATTGGTTATTGCATTGCGTATAAGCGTTGGGATGTCATGTTGTGGCTGCACAGGACACTGGCTAGGCCACTTTTGGAATACTGTGTTCAATTCTGGTCTCCCTGCCATAAGAAGGATGTTGTGAAACTTGAGGGGGTTCAGAAAAAGGCTTACAAGAATGTTGCCAGGGTTGGAGGGCTTGAGCAATAGGGACAGGCTGAATAGGCTGGGGCTATCTTCCCTGGAGCATCACCGTATAAAGTTTATAAAATCATAACAAACATCAATAGGGTGAATAGTCACTGTCTTTTCCAGAGGGTTAGCAGAGTCTGAAACTAGAAGTTATAGGTTTAAGGCGAGGGGCGAAAAGATTT